>NW_023425515.1:128935964-129120964 GCF_014108245.1 Pipistrellus kuhlii | reverse complement strand
ACAAGTTTTTGTTTTTATGAAGTCCACTTTATTAATTTTCTTTTATGAATTGTGCTTTCCATCTAAAAAGTCTTTATCTAACCTAAGGTAACAAAGATTATATCTTTTTCTTTTTCAAAAGTGTTGTAGTTTTACATTTAAACTATGATCCATTTTGAGTTAAATTTTTTCAAATGACATGACATGTAGATTGAAGTTCATTGTTTTGCAACTGGATGAACAATTGTTTCAACGCCATTTTTTTAAAAGACTATCTTTGGCCCAACCGTGTGGCTCAGTGGCTGAGCATCCACCTATGAACCAGAAGGTCACAGTTTGATTCCCAGTAAGGGCACATGCCTGGGTTGCAGGCTAAATCCCCAGTGGAGGGCACGCTGGAGGCAGCCAATCAATGATTCTCTCTCATCATTGATGTTTCTATTTTTCTCTCCCTCTCTCTGAAATCAATAAAAACATATTTTTAAAACTAAAATACAATTAATAGGTCTTTATAAGTGAAAAAACACTTTTTAAAATATTATATGGCCCCTGTTTTATATATTGTGACCTTAGAGCTCAACATATTTGGGGATTTGAGGAAAATAACAACATGCTTGGCAATCTAAGGGAAAAAATTATGCTTTAAGAATTTTTCAGAATCTAATGACACTCTGGGGTTTATGCTAATGTGCTCAGGAGGAGTAAGTGTTGGCTTCCATAGCTCAATGAAATAATAATTGATGGTATCTAGGGTTCTGAATGCCCAGAATGGGCTGAATTCTGCAATTTGGCACTATTACCTGGAAACAGCTTTAGGATTCAGAGGAAACTATTGGGATGGATAATTCAGCTCTATTTGGAAGTGTTTCTAAAAAGTTGGACTCTGTGATAGTTTCAAAATATGTCCACAAATTCTTTTTTTTTAAATACATTTTATTGATTTTTTACAGAGAGGAAGAGAGAGGGACAGAGAGTCAGAAACATCGATGAGAGAGAATCATCGATCAGCTGTCTCCTGAACACCCCCACTGGGGATGTAGGCAGCAACTAAGGTACATGTCTTTGTCAGGAATTGAACCCAGGACCTTTTAGTCTGCAGGCCCATGCTCTATCCACTGAGCCAAACCGTTTTCGGCTCCACAAATTCTCTGATATTTTCCCCTTCAAGAGTCTCAGCTTCCCTTAAGTGTGAGCTGGACTTGGTGAATTCCTTCTAACAAATTGAAAATGACATAACTGACATGTCAATTCTGAGACTAGGCCATAAAAGACATTGCAGTGCAGCTTCTGTTAGGGTTACTCTCTCATGGATCACTCATTCTGGGGGAAACCAACTGTCACATTGCGAGGAACAGACCACTCTGTGAGGAACAGAGCCAACAGCCATGTGAGTGAGCCATCTTGGAAGCAGATCCTCAGCTTCATTCAAGGCTGCAAATGAAACCTTGACTGCACCGTCATCGGAGACGCTAAGCCAGATCCACCGTGCTAGGCTGTTTCCGCATCTGACCTTCCAAACAGTGTGAGATAATAAATGTTGCATTCACTGCTAATTTTGGGATTATTATGCAGCAATAGATAACTAATAAAGAACCATAGTGAAACAGAAGTTTCTGTGAATTGAGATAAATAGCGGCAGGTTTCTAGGACTCAGAAGGTACCAATGTAAATTTATTTGTCAGATTCTGTAAGAAGCTCTCAGAACATTGATGGAAAAACAAGGTTCAGAGCGCCCAGGGACAATGGGGGACAAGTGCTTCAGTGATGATATTTCTGTGGTAAGTGGATGCAGGAAAGTGGTCCCATGATTCTAGGGAAGTGCCAGAACTTTGTTTGTTTGTTTTTAATGGTGACAAAGAGTCACATAGATTTCAGAGAGTTTAAGAAAGAAAAGGCAAATATTCTGGAGCTCAAAAGTTAGAGGAATGTTTTCTGAAACAATGAAAAAGGGGAGGAGATCCAAGATGGTGGTCTACAGCATGGCAGTTAGCAAGGTAGTGTGAATGAGTGAGAGAGTGAAGGAGAGTGTGTGGACATGTGGGGAGTGTCTGTATTTGTGAGCGAGGGGGTTATATTCCACACGACTGTTAGGGACGAGATGACAGGCTTCCCTGACCAGGCAGCCTCTACTACTGCTGAGATCTCTCCTGGAGCAGCTGGCTCTGCCACAGAGACCACACCATCCTGAAGAGGAGAGCAGCTGTGATCAGAAGCCCAGCCTTACCTTCCCCAGGGGGACCTCAGACACAGAGCAGATAGAAGAAACAGCTAAATTAAATAACATCCACCCAGAATTGGTGAATTAAGCACAACTGGTGAGGCAATCCATGGACGGAAAGGTCAGAGATCACCTGTAGAGAGGTGAGATCTGTGATCTGGGCTGGAGGGAAAAATGCACACAGCTGGGACTAGAATCTCAGAGGAAGACTGCACTGCACCAAATCCACTGCCCTTGGGGTCAGTATAGCCCTCAAATGTGGAAGGGGGTCCACAGGGCTGCTGGCAGCAGGGAACTCTATATCTAAGCCCACAGCTATGGGGGGTGAGGGGAACGATGACGGGACAGGTGGTGGCACGTTGCTTTGTCTTTATAACTTCGTTCCTTTTACTTGCTAAACCCAGTGCATAGACTCTTTCAATTAAAAATACTCACCGAGACTTCAGGGGAAAGTGGTTTTTGTGGAAACTGGGGAGCAGAATAGGGAGAGATGAGCAGGAAACCAGCTCTGGGACAGTCCATCTGCCCAACCCAGTCTTGAGTGCGGCAGGGAAAGGAAGAGTCTGAACATCCCCAGGGACCCTTGGGGGACTGGGTTGAGAAGCCATTTGATCCCAGAAACTAATACAGAAACACTGCCACCCAAGGGAGGTGTTAGGAATAGATACTTGTGTAAATACAACTGAAGGCGGGCAGAGAAACAAGGTAAGCAAATGATCCTGCCTGTTTGAAACCAAGGTTGTGGTTTACAACACAGAGGAGTGTTGGGTTGCTGAGAACTTCAGCACTGTGCTGACTACCTGACAGGAAATAGATGTGGCAGGCAGAACAGTAGAAAAGGATCTTAAACCAGCTCCCATGGGTCACTGAAGCTCCACTGAAGTGAACGAACTTCACTACTTCACTTTTATTTATATATATATATATATATATATATATATATATATATATATATAATTGATTTTTTTACAGAGAGAAAGGGAGAGGGATAGAAAGTTAGAAACATCGATCAGCTGCCTCCTGCACACCTCCCACTGGGGATGTGTCCACAACCAAGGTACATGCCCTTGACCGGAATCGAACCTGGGACCTTCCAGTCCGCAGGCCGACACTCTATCCACTGAGCCAAACAGCTTTCGCTTTACTTCACTTTTTTATTTTTTATCTTTTACTTAAGAAACTAAAATTTTTTTCTCACTTTATTTTACTTTTTAATTATATATATATATATATATATATATATATATATATATATATATATTCTTATTACTATTATTTCACCATTTAAAACATTTCTATTTAATTTTATTTATTTTTAAAATTCTTTTGAATTAGTGTTCTACATTCTATTTTTATTCTTTTATCATTATTTTACTCTATATCAATTTTTCCTTTATGCCAACACTTTCTTTCTCACTTTTCCCCTTTTTCATCCTGTTTCTCTTCCCCTGTTCCTGCTTTAGTTTTTCTCTATCCTTTCTTTTTACTCCCTGTTAAAAATTGATCTTACTCACGTATATAATTTCCTCTCTCCTGCTCCAAGTCCATGCACACTTCTCTTTTTTCTTTCTTCATTAGCCAATTATTTTTCCTTTTCTTTCTTTCTCTCTTTCTCTCTTTCTTCCTTCCTTTTTCTTTCTTGTTGTTTGATTGCTTGTTAGTTTGTTTTTTTCTGCTTTTTTTTAATGCTTCTGTTTTTTTTCTCTCTCCTCACTTTTTCTCTTCTTCTACTAATAGCTTAATTAGTTTCAATAACGACACAGAGGAGTGTTGGGTTGCTGAGAACTTCAGCACTGTGCTGACTACCTGACAGGAAATAGATGTGGCAGGCAGAACAGTAGAAAAGGATCTTAAACCAGCTCCCATGGGTCACTGAAGCTCCACTGAAGTGAACGAACTTCACTACTTCACTTTTTAAAATATATATATATATATATATATATATATATATATATATGATTGATTTTTTTACAGAGAGAAAGGGAGAGGCCTATCTGCTCTATATTCTCCTTTTCCAAAAATAGATGAATGCATAGATAGATATATTAAATAAAGGGGAAAATGTTATATATACATATAAATTTATTTATATATATTTTAATGTATATTTTTCAGTTATTATTTATTTATTTATTAGTATTCGTTTTTTTACTTTTCTTCTTATACACTCATTCTCTTTCTACCTCCTCTATCCTGAGTCATGGCCATTTCGCCATTCATTCAATTCCTTGACCTTACCTTCTGGAAATAAGCTCTGCCTCTTCAGATTCAGCTTCCCTCATTTTTTTTCTGGGTGTTTGTTGTTTGCAGTTTTCGGATTAGTTGTTTTTTTGGAGTTTTCTCCCCATATACATATATTTTTCCCCTTCTTTTTTTTCCCTTTCTTTTCTCTCTCACCTTTTCCCCTTTTCTCAATATCATTTTTGCACTCTTTTCTATCCCCTAATTCTCTTTTCTTGGTGGTCACCTTTATGTGGGGTTATTGGTATTGGGAATACATTTGTGTTTGGTGCCTTCTGTGTTGTGTCTTGTCATGTTGTATTTTGTGCCTTTCAGTCAATGTGGTAGAGAGTGAGCTACATAACCAGACACCCTGAAAGGAGTGAAAATGGGAAGACAAAGAAACACCCCCAATATGAAAGAAAAGGAAGAATCACCAAAAAAGGACATAAATGAAATGAAGGCAAGCAATTTGTCAGAGAAAGAATTCAGAGCAATGGTCATAAGGACTCTGAAAAGGATGGAAGACAAATTCAACAACATGTGTAAAAACCAAGAGGAAATGAAGAAGAACCAAGAAGAAATGATGAGTGATATAGCTGCAATAAAGAATACAACAGAAGGCATCAACAACAAGCTAAAAGAAGCAGAGGACCGCATCAGTGATCTAGAAGACAAGGTAGGAAAAAAATCTAAGCAGAGCTACACTTGGGGGGGAAAAAATTTAAAAACAGGAAGAAAGCCTAAGGGAGCTTTGGGACAACACAAAATGAAACAACATCTGCATAATAGGGATGCCAGAAGAAGAGGAAACTGAGCAAGGAACAGAAAACCTGTTTGAAGAAATAACAGAAAACTTCCCTGATGTCAGGAAGAAAAACTGACACAAGTCCAAAAAGCTCACAGAGTCCCAAACATGATGAACCCAAAAAGACCAACACCAAGACACATTATAATTAATTTAGAAAACACCAACAACAAAATAAGAATCTTAAAGGATGCTGGAGAGAGACATAAAGTTACTTACAAGGGATCTCCCATCAGACTACCAACTGATTTCTAAACAGAAACACACCAGGCCAGAGGAAATGGAATGAAATATACAAAGACATGCTAAGCAAGGGTATGAATCCAGCAAGGCTATCTATTAAGGCTATCATTCAAAATTGAAGGTAAAATCAGGAGCTTCACAGACAAAAAAGGACTAATGGAGTTTATTACCACCAAACTAGCAATGCAAGAAATGCTAAATGGACTACTGTAAAAAGAAGAAATAGGAATGGAAGAAGGAACACGTGCATAAAGAATAAAAATAGCAACAAACAAAGACCTATCAATAATAACTTTAAATGTAAATGGATTAAATGTCCCAATCAAAAGACATAGAGTAGCTGAATGGATAAGAAAACATGACCCATATATCTGCTGTCTATAGGAGACCCACCTCAGAATGAAGAACTCACACTGACTGATAGTGAAAAGATAGGAAAAAAATTTTCAGGCAAATGTAAATGAAAAAAACAAAAACAAAACTGGGGTAGCAATACTTATATCTGACAAATTAGATCTCAAAGTGAAGTCCATAACAAGATATAAGGAAGGCCACTTCATAATACTAAAAGGAGCAATTCAACAAGAATATATAACTTTGGTAAACATATATGCACCCAATACAGGAGCACCCAAATACATTTAAAAAAAAATTCTGAAAGATATCAAGGGAGAGATTGACAGCAATATATTGACAGTCATAGTAGGGGACTTTAATACCCCACTAACAGCATTGGATAAATTCTCTAAACAAAAACATCAGCAAAGAAACATCAATCCTAAATGACTCACTAGATTAGATGAAATTAATTGATATCTTCAGAACATTTCACTCCAAAACCACAGAATATACATTTTCTCAAGAGCACATGGAACATTTTCAAAGACAGAACACATATTGGGACACTGGTAAAGTCCCTTCAAATTCAAGAAGATAGAAATCATATCAAGCATCTTCTCAGATCACAATGAAATAAAATGAGAAATCAACTACAATAAAAACAATGAAAAAAATAAAGCACATGGAGGCTAAATATCATGCTATTAAACAGTGATTGGGTTACCAACAAAATCAAAGAAGAAATAAAAAGCACCCTGGCGCCGAAACCGGTTTGGCTCAATGGATAGAGCGTCGGCTTGGGGACTGAAAGGTCCCCGGGTTCAATTCCGGTCAGGGGCATGTACCTTGGTTGCAGGCATAAACCCAGCAGGGGGTGTGCAAGAGGCAGCTGATCGATGACTCTCTCTCATCGATGTTTCTAACTCTCTATCTCTCTCCCTTCTTCTCTGTAAAAAATCAATAAAATATATTTTACAAAAAAAAAAAAAAAAAAAAAAAAAAGCACCCTGGCAACAAATGACAATGAAAACACAACAATCCAAAATCTATGGGACACATTGAAATCAGTCTTGAGAGGGATGTTCATAGCTCTACATGCTTACCTCAAAAAAAAAAAGAAAGAAAAAGAAAAAATGATAATAGATTATCTAAACCTACAACTCAAAGAGTTAGAAAGAGAGCAATAAGAAAAGCCCAGTGTAATCATAAGGAAGGAAATAATAAAGATCAAAGTGAAATAAATGGCATAGAGACAAAAAAACAAAACAAAAAATCAACAAAACCAAGAGCTGGTTCTTTAAAAGAATAAACAGGATTGATGAACCTCTAGCCAGGCTCACCAAGAAGCAAAGAGTGAGGACCCAAATAAACAAAATCAGAAATGAAAGAGGTGAAGTAACAATCAATCCCACAAAAATACAAAGGATTATGAAAAAATACTATGAACAACTGTATTCCAACAAAATGGACAACCTAAACAAAATGGACATATTCTTAGAAAAATACAAGCTCCCAATACTCCATCAGAAAGAAAAAAAACCTGAATTGGCAAATAATTACCAAAGAAACTGAAGCAGTGATCAAAAATCTTTCAGCAAGCAAAAGCCTTAGTCAGGACAGCTTTACAGGGGAGTTCTACCAAGCATTCAAAGAAGAACTAAAACCTATTCTCCTCAGAATATTAAAAAAACTCAAGAGGAAGGCACTCTTCCAAGCTCTTTCTATGAACCCTGCATTACTCTAATTGCAAAACCAGATAAAGATACCATAAAAAAGAGAACTACAGGCCAATATCCTTGATGAAAATAGATGCAAAAATCCTCAAAAAAAAATTCTAGCAAATCAGATTCAGCATTAGAAAGATCATGCACCATTATCAAGTGGGATTGATTCCGGGGTTGCAAGGAAGGTACAATATCTGCAAATCAATAAACATGATACATTACATAAACAAATTGAGAGACAAAAAATAACATAATCATATCAATCGATGCAGAAAAAGCATTTGACAAAATCTAACACCCTTTCTTGATAAAAAATATCTCAGCAGAGTGTGAATAGAAGAACATGCCTCAACGTAATAAGAGCCTTATATGACAAACCTACAGTCAATATCATACTCAATGGGCAAAAACTAAATCAATTTCCCCTAAGAATAGAAACAAAGCAGGGATACCCACTTTCACCACTCCTGTTAGATATAGTACTGGAAGTGCTAGCCATATGATCAACAACAAGAAGAAATAAAAGGCATCCAAATTGGAAAAGAAGAAGTAAAACTGTCCTTATTGGCAGATGATATGATACTGTACATAGAAAACCCCAAAGACTCCATAAAAAAACTGCTAGACAATGAATGAATTCGGCAATATAGCAGGATACAAAATTACTCTAATAAAAGAGTAATATGCAGATTGACCATCACTCCAACACACCATATGGCTGCCTCCATGTGGTCAAAGATCCTGCCCCCATGTGCACACAAGATGGCCAGCAGGGGAGGGCAGTTGGAGGCAATTAACCCTGAAGGGGAGGGCAGTTAGGGGCAAACAGGCTGGCAGGGAAACAGTTAGACATCAATCAGGCTGGCATGGAAGTATTTAGGGGGTGATCAGGCTAGCAGGCAGAAAGTGGTTAAGGACAATCAGGAAGGCAGGCAGGTGAGCAGTTGGGAGCCAGCAGTCCTGAATTGTGAGAGAGATATCCAACTGCCAGTTTAGGCTCGATCCCACTGGGATCAGGTCTAAACGGGCAGTCGGACATCCCTCGAGGGGATCCCAGATTGGAAAGGGTGCAGACTGGGCTAAGGGACACTCCCCATTCCCCCAGCCCTGTGCACGAATTTTGTGCACTGGGCCTCTAGTCTTTAATAAAGGAGTAAAGGAGGCATGAACACTCAATGGAGTCAAGACTCTTCAATAAATGGTGCTGGGAAAATTAGACAGATACATGAAAAAAAAAAAAAATGAATCCAGATCACCAACTTATACCATACACAAAAACAAAACTCAAAATGGCTAAAGTACTTAAATGTGAGACAGGAAACCACAAAAAATCCCATAAGAATCCATAGGCAGAAAAATATCAGATATATGTCATAGCAATATCTTTACCGACACAGATCCTAAGGCAATGGAAACTACGGAAAAAGTAAACTAATGGACTACATCAAAATAAAAAGCTTTAGCACAGCAAAAGAAACCATCAACAAAACAAGAAAGCCCACTGCATGGGAGAACATATTTGCCAATGCTATTTCAGATAAGAGTTTAATCTCCTAAGTTTATAGAGAACTTAACAAAAGGAAGATAAACAATCCAATCAAAAAATGGGTGAAGGACCTAAAAAGATACTTTTTGAAAGAGGACATACAGAAAGTGAAAACATGCTCAAAGTTACTAATTATCAGAGAGATACAAATCAAAACAACAATGAGATACTACCTCATACCTGTCAGAATGGCTATCATCAACAAATGACAAGTGCTGGTGAGGATGCAGAGAAAAAGGAACCCTCCTGCACTGCTGGTGGGAATGCAGACTAGTGCGGCCATTGTGAAGAACAGTATGGAGTTTCCTCAAAAGGTTAAAAATGGAACTCCCATTTGATCCAGTGATCCCACTACTAGTAATATATCCCAACAAACCAGAAACACCAGTTAGAAAGGATATATACACCCCTATGCTCATAACAGCACAATTTAAGATTTGGAAACAATCTAAGTGCCCATCAGCAGATGAGTGGATTAGAAAACTGTGATATATCTACACAATGGAATATTATGCTGCTGTAAAAAAATTTTTTTAAAAAAGGAACTTTTACCATTTGCAACAGCATGAATGGAACTGGAGAGCATGATGCTAAACAAAATAAGCCAGTCAGAGAAAGATAAAAAACACATGATCTCACTCATACCTGGGATATAATGATCATCATAATTTGATGAGAAAGAATACATCCAGAGGCAAATGGCCAAGGAAGAGAGGGTTAGAGATCAACCAAAGGACTTGTATGCATCATATTAGCATAACCAATGGACACAGACACTGGGGCAGTGGGGCATTGCCCTAGGCGGTGGGAATGGTGGCGGGGAGGAGGTCAATCGGGGGAAAAGAAGACATATGTAAAACTTTAGACAATAAAAAAAAAAAAAAAAAAAAAAAAAAAAACTAAATAAAAGGGGACAGGGAGTTTACTTTTTCTCCCTTTAATTTAACACCAATACATTCAGAAACCGTAGAAAATATAGATAGGAAAATAAAAATCACCATTTACAAATAATCACTGTTAGCACTTTTGGTATATTATTCTTACAAATAAATAAGTGCAGACAGATACACAAGCAGACAGACAGACTTAGTTGGTACTTTAGTTGCATTTTTAGAAGGTCATTTGGACATTCTTTGAGCCTGGCTGCATCTGGAGGGTGTAGTATGTGATATGATCAGTGGAACCCAAGATTATAGGCACATCCTGCAGACAGATACACAAGCAGACAGACAGACTTAGTTGGTACTTTAGTTGCATTGTTAGAAGGTCATTTGGACATTCTTTGAGCCTGGCTGCATCTGGAGGGTGTGGTATGTGATACGATCAGTGGAACCCAAGATTATAGGCACATCCTGCACCTTTGCCCTGAAGCAGATTCCCTGGTCAGATGGCAGGGTGGGGTTCTGTGCCTGTGGATCACGTATTTCACGAGCCCCTGGATAACAGCCCTGGCTGCGGCTCTGTGGGCAGGAAAGGACAAACTCACACCCGGAATAGATGTTATCCTTTTTTTTTAATTTTATTTTATTTTTTTTTTATTGATTTTGTACAGAGAGGAAGGGAGAGAGATAGAGAGCTAGAAACATCGATGAGGGAGAGTCATCGATCAGCTGCCTCTTGCACACCCCCTACCGGGGATATGCCCGCAGCCAAGGTACATGCCCTTGACCGGAATCGAACCCAGGTCCCTCAGTCCCCAAGCCGACGCTCTATCCATTGAGCCAAACCGGTTTCGGCTAGATGTTATCCTTTTGAAAAAACAAACCAATTAGCCTTTTCAGATTTAGGAGAGTTCCAATATCTAGCATAGATTCCTAGAGGAATAATATTATATTGGGGGCTTATTGTTGGTCTTTCTTGCTCACAGTTAGACATTCAGAGGCAGCAGTAACTAGACTGGTCTTTTCAAATGTGAGTCCATGCTGTTGGGCCCATCTATAGCTTTCATCACTGCCACATGAGCATATCCATTCTGTCAGCCCTGCGACTGCTGCTGATGAAGTCTGGTTAATATCAATTGGCTGAGCTATTTATTTTGTCTAGTACTCTAGTTGGTTGTTTAGTATCTGGTGAATGCTTTCTGTTGTGTGTTAACCTCTATATACTAGTATATAAAGCCCTAATATGTAAATAGACTGAACAGTGGAACAATCAAACGACTGAAAACCCAAACAGCCAGTCTCTAGGATGTGTGCTGACCACCGGGGGAAATTTATGGAACATGGCGGGTGTAGGCCACAGTAGGTTGGTGGAGCAGGTGAGTGGGGGCGCTAGACCAAGATGGGGCACTGGTCACTGTCATCGGGATGGGCCTCTGGTGGTCACTGAAAATTCTTTGCTCCCGCGTGCCGCCCAGCACTTGCAATTGCTGCTGGTGCTGGCCCTGCTTGCACCTGCTGCTGGCGCCAGAGGTGGCTGCCGGCTCCAATAACCCCTCAGGGCTTCTTCACCTCCCCTTGCTCCTGAGGGTGATCAGGACCAGCAGCCACCTCTCACACCCACTGCCAGCGCTGCCGCCCAGCACATACTTGCTGCTGGCGCCAGCCCCAATCACTCCAGTGGGTGTGAGCGGGCCCGCACCATCAGCGTATTGGAGCAGCAGTGGCAGGAGTGGGGCTGCTAGCAGAGAGAGAACCGGGGGCCGCCGCTGGAGGGGTCATCCAAGGGTGGGGAGGATGAGCTGAGACCTGCCCCTGTGCCCACTGAGACCTCTTGGCCCACAGTTCCTTTCAAGGTGCACAAATTTGTGCTCTGGGCCCCACTGTGATATAAAAAGCCTCACATTTTGCACTTGTTTCTACATTGCTCTAAACATTCCTCTCCCCAGATCTCTTTGTCTCTAGTCTTCATTCCAGGCCTCCAAAGAGACAGCCACGCATGGCCCAGAAATCTATATGCATTCTTACCTCAGGCCACTTTTCTTCCCACCAAAGCAGATGACCAGGTCCTCTGTTGCTCGCTCTGTCCTTTGGGAAGATTTTCCGCTGTCTTTTTGGACCACCTCTGAATGAGGCTAGAATGGAGGCTCCAGTTTTAGCCGGTATGTACTAAATGAATTGATCCATCTGTAAACCAATCTTGGGCTTCTATCTCCACTTCACCTGGTCATGGGAACCCTTTATGAGTCCACGGGTACAAGCCATGAGAGGGAAACTGGTATAATTATGAGGCTGAAATGAGGATCTGAGCTAATTACTCATACAACCTGCTTGTGTCGCCTGGCCCTGATTGAAGTCAATCCTGGGTATGCCATTTTGTGAGAGATTACTACTGGGCCCATCCAACTTTTTTACTTGGTGGAATTGACAGAACATAACTTCCAATGGGAAGTTCTGGGACATCATTTGATGGTCCATAGTCGAGTAGAGTAACTTGCCCTCTGTAATTTGCCAAGAACTGATTTTCAAATGCTATGTAATTTTCTGCTTTCTCCAAAATCTTAGGGGCCAGCTTTGTGGTTCTCCCACTAGGGTTCTCCATGGACCCTGACTGCATTTTTTGCCATCACTGACTCCTCGAACACCATTGGGCTGTTGGATCATATAACTCAAGTGGCAGGGATGATGGCACCACGTTTTGGACTTGCTGGAACGCTCTTTTCTGCTAAAGCTCCTTGAAGGCTGACAGACTTTCATGTCTCCCAGTGAGAACATAGGTAGGAGCAATCTTCCTAAGTGTGGGCTTTCAGTCTCTGTGCTTCTTTATTATTATTTTTTTTATGGTGAGGGTGAAAGATGCAACAACTGGTATTTGCCTTTGGATAGGTCACTAGGGCAAGCCTTTGATCGCTGGACTTCTGAAAACGACACTGAAGTAGCTGGTCTGCTAATCCCCATGAAGTTTCTCTCCAACCCTGGGATGCAAATATCTTACTAAGGCATTGATCCACCTCTACCTGACCACAGGACACCCACAAGCATGTGAGTTGCTTATCTTAAACGGCAGTTGTCTGAGCCACCAAATAATAAATTTGGTGAGCTGAACGTTCCCTCATTAAGGGAAAGTGGCATATAAAAGTTCAAGTTTAAATAAATTCTGAAGGTGTCTCTCACAGTATGCCTACACCTTTCACACTCACTCCATACTTTTATCCTTATGAAAAGTTCCCTATGGTCAGTTGACCAAGGAAAAAAAAATTCAAGCGTGGATTGCAGATGGCTATCCATGGTATGATATTACCTGTCAACATTGAACAGCTATGGCAGTCCAACTAGAGTGTCCTAAAAAGACGGTGAAGAACAGAAACCCTCCCATTGGGCATAGCTTTGACCAGTACATCTTATGATCGATCCATTTACCAAGAAAAAGAGATGAACTGAAATGTAGATCTATATAAATTCAAAGGTAGGGTAAAATGGTTTGGTCACATGTTTAGAAAATTGGAAGGAAGAACAGAATGCCAGGTGATCAGTAGTTGGATATTTAGAGATGTATATAAATGAGTATCTTGGAATTATCCCAGAATGTAAGAAAATATGTATTCATTGTGAATGCTCATCAAGCAGCCTTTGCAGTAGAAGATGCTCTGAACAATCAGGGAAACAAGATTACCTATTTTGTGACTCAGATTCTTTCACCAAAACACTTCAGGACTTGCACAATAAGATCATGGAAACACTAATAATGTCATGGACTTGATATGGGGTCTCCTTAATATAGGGATCTCTACTAAAACTGCTGAATGTTAACTTGGCATTGAACCCTCAGTGCTATTTATCTTGAGCACTCAATTCTGGACTGCACTCAGCAGGAAAATGCTGCCACCTGGTGGTAGATTGATTACATTGCCGCTTCCCCCCCACCCCACCCATCCCACCCACCCCACCCCTAAATTACTATTCCTTAGCATTACTATTAGTATCTTACTAAGGAATCGATCCACTACGATTGCTGAATGTTAACTTGGCATTGAACCCTCAGTGCTATTTATTTGGTAACTTGCCTCATTGGAGTAGAAATTTATTCTGGATAATGTATCTTTCTTGCCAACCATCATCTTCCAGAAATAGTATACATATTTACTTAATGCCTCAATCAGCATCACAGTATATCATACAACATTGCTTTTAATCAAGGACCTTATTTTACAGTAAAAAATAGGTAAGGCTGTGTTTACTAGGTTCACTGGTCTTAACAAGTATCCTGTCTTCCAGAATTCTAAGCAGAGTAGTGTCCCTCAAGGTAATCTCTTCAAAATTAACGGGAGAGTCATGAGAATGCGACCCAGCTCCTAAGAAACAAGACAGCAGGAGTCAGGAGGGAACGCAGGACCTTGGCTTTAGCTAGGACTCAGGGTGGCTCTCTCCTGCTGTGCCAGTCTCAGGAGGGGAAAGCTATGAGGCCCAGAGAGAAGGGATGCAGAAGGCAATCTGGTTCTTTTCACCAGGCCTATAGGGGCCTCATGTTCAGGATGTCATTACAGCATTAAGGGTTGCTCTCAATGGGGGAGCACCAAAGACCTTTTTTAAAAGTTAATATATATTTTTTATTTGACAATTAGAGAGGAAAGGAGAGAGAGAGAGAGAGAGAGAGAGAGAGAGAGAGAGAGAAAGAGAGAGAGAGAGAGAGAGAGAGAGAAACATCGATGTGAGAGGAGAAACACCTGCTTTCCACACACACCCCAACAGGGGATCACGCTCACAGCTTGTACACAGGACAACGCTCAATCAGCTAAGCCACACCAGCCAGAGCCCTAAGACCATTTTAAAATCTTGATGGTTCTTGGGAAAGAATGACTCAACCTATGAAACCTAGATGCTTATGCAAATAGGACCTTAATTTTTCTGGAGAAAGGGGAACAGTGTACTTACAGGAGAAAGATAAGGAGCAAGAGGCTTAATAGTGATAACATCTCTCTTCTCAACTGCCTTCGGCTGTGCTCCCTCTTCTAGGACCTCAGCACTGCACTCCCTGCCTCGCCATTACAATTGCATAAAAAAGAAGTAAGATGACTGGGGAAACAAACCACAGAACAGGCAGGAGAGTTAGCTTCACTTGCTACTGACATGATAACGTAATCTTTCCTGCCTTTGGTCTTCAGTACGATGACAAAACAAATACTTGCGTGTGTAAAGCCCAAACCCAGGGTTTGGTTTTAGGCCATTCCTAAGGGCACAAGCTCGAATTGGGCAGGCCTGTGTCCTCTGCCATCATTGGGAACAGTACAGTTCCGACTCCTTCTTAGCCCTGTGGGATTCTGGGAGGTTAGGCTGCCTGCCTAGACAATTACTCGGTGGGTTAAAATCAGTTCAGGTGGAAAGGAAGCCTGAGGCAAACCCAAACTCCTGATCCTCTATGAGGCAACCAGACTTGGGTTTTGCATAATTTCTTGACCCTGCTTCGTCAGAAGCTGGATGGACCCTTGCATTTTTGACTGGGTCAGCCACTTCTGGGGCTGGGGCAGGTGTAGGGGTTGGGAAGAGCTCTGGGATTGTGGGGACGGGAGAAGGTGCATATTGGCCTCACTATTCCAAGGTCTAGACACTCTGGGAGGATCCAGATGAGTACAGGATATGAGGGAGTTTGGCTGGGTTGTGCCTGGAAAAATAGGTTTGCAGAGGAGAGCGAGAGGGATGTCAGGCGGTCAAGGTGCCTCTTTCTCAGCATGCACTTCCCTCCTCTCCTCAGGTGCTCCTCACCCAGCAGATCTGTCTCTATATCCTGGGTTTATCTCTACAACTTAAATCCCTGAATGTTTTTCCTTAGGACCCATTTATAATGGCCACTTATTTTCTTGAATGGCATTGCCTTGATCATTCTTATTATTTATGTTTGCCCGGGTTTCTCTTTACTTCCTGGCTTATACTCTTTGAAACAGCTTTCTTAATCACATTTATTCTGACCAATGTTTTTTCTGCCATCATTCTTATTTCTTTAAAAAGATTATTTTTTTAGAGGCACATTATGCCAAAATTTTTTTTTCACCCTTTTAGAATTCTTTTTGCTTTTATGAAGGAGAACTTTCAATGGATCGATTTCATCAGATTTAATTCTGTTTACTATTTATAAACATGATAACTGACTAATATTCAGTTTTCCTTTTGTTATCCAAATACCTTTCTAAAAAGTAGGCCATGATAGCTTGCCAAGCAATAAAAGAAAAAGCCTACAGAAAAAAAAATCATTACTGAGATTTTATTGAAATATTCCAAGTGTTGAATAATGATGATGACACAGAAGACACTAGTGCTTTTCTTGTGATTCTTAATCTTGAGACTGAGACTAGGAGACTCATCTGTTGCCAGAAACTTTAGTTATTAGATTCTCATAAGCTCAAAGAACCCCATTTCTCTTCTTGCTGAGATATAAAACAGAACCATAAAATCATAGTTTCTCCTCACTTTTTTTTTCTACTGGATGGGAGAAAAGAAAAAAAAAAGAATGAAAGTATCTACCTGCCAGATATTATGGTATTTGTTTTATAGATGACATTTCAAATAATCCTCACAGTGACCCCATTGCCCATATTTGACAAGAGAATTTAAGCTCAGAGCAAGTAGGTAACTTAACCAAAATCACACAGGTGTTAACTTGGCAATATCAGATCCAAACTCACATCTGCCTAAAGCATGTGCTAGTTAACTAGAGCCATTGCTCAAAAAAAGACAAGGATCAATTACGAAACTGGGAGATGTAATATGGCTCCAGCAGTAAAGGCATCTGGCAAATGTTGAACTCTGTTTAACCTTTTGTGCTGTTTTATTCTCTGTAGCCTCAGGTTTGGCTGACTACCCAGAAACCTGAAATGCCACCCAAAGATAAACGTCAGGCTCCAGGAAAGAGGTTAATGAATGTATAGAGTTGGGACAACTGCTTGATGTTATCTGTTAACTTATAAATGCATTGTTCTTCTGGTAGTCTACATGATTGCCCACTATATGCTTTTATTAAGCACCTATAAAAAAGTGACCATGTCCTGACCGATATTGCTCAGTGGTTAGAGCATCAGCTTGCAGGCCAAGGATTTTCAGTTTGATTCCTGGTCAAGAGCATGTATATGGATTATAGGTTCAATCTCCAGCCCTAATCAGGGCTTGCACAGAAGGCAACCAACTGATGTCTCTCTCTCACATCCATGTTTCTTTTCTCTCTTCTCTTTCTGTCTCTCTCTGTCTCTCTCTGTCTCTCTCCCCCTCCTGCCCTTCCCTCCCTTCCACTCTTTCTAGAAATCAATGGAAAAAATATTCTTGGGTGAAGATTAACAACAAAACGAGACCCAGTCCTGGGAGGGGATGGATTCTTCCCGGCAGGCCACCACTGAAAGCAAGCAACTGTTTTGCCTGTGTATTTAGTTTTTCTTATTAAAAACTCTTATGAATTTGAATAACACTATGTATCAATTCTTCTGAATTGATTCTGAATTTAGAGTTTTGGGGCTTTCTTGCAACAGTCAGCAATCAATATTCAAGTGCCCACAAATATTAGAGGCCAATGCAAAGTAAGGAATTGTTCATTATAAGCCGGGCCAATAGAAGTTAGGGTGGCATAGGCTTCAGAGGTCAGATTAGGAAAGTAGTTTCTGGGAGTGTGAGGCAGACAATGAGGTCCTACCAGGATAAACCTGGAGGAAATTATAAAGTGAAATAAGCCAGACAGAGAAAGACAAATACTGTATTATCTCATTTATACACTGAATGGCCAGATTATTATGATCTCTGAATGCATAATAATCTGGGCACTCAGTGTATATCCTATATAATAAAAGGCTAATATGCAAATTGTCCCTTCGACCAGGAGTTTGACCAGCAGGCAGGCCAGCCAACTGCCCATGTCCCCTCCCCCTGGCCAGGCTGGCCGGACTCCACCCATGCACAAATTCATGCACCAGGCCTTTAACTTATACACACACACACACACACACACACACACTGATTATTGATATGACCAGATTATTATGTGTTAAAAAATCATAATAATCTGGCCACTCAGTGTATATGAAATTAATAAAATTAATAAAGCAGAGTATTACAGTGGTTACCATGGGCTGGGAAGAGGGTAAATAAGAATGAGGAGATTTTAGTCAAACAACACAAAATTAATAATTCCATAACATGAATAATTCTGGAGATCTAAAGCACAAGCATGGTGACTATCCTATATAATAAAGAGCTAATATGCAAATGGTCATCACGTCCTCACGCCATCATGCCTTAATGGCTCAGACACTCAACACTAGGGAGAGAAAAATGGGGACCATTTCCAGACTGCAGCCCAGGAAAGGACAATCTGCATGCCCCACGGTCCCCACAGTCCCAGGAACCAGCAGCTGTACCTGCAGGCTGGGAGAGGGACAAGCTGGCTGCCCCACGGTCCTGGGTGCCACTTCCTGCTCCTACAGCCCAGGAGAGGGACAGGCTTCCCACCCACAGTCCCCTGTGGCTGCAGCTGGCCTGGGTGAAGCTGGCCTAGGTCCTGGCTGCCTGCAGCTGGCCAGAGGAGGGGATCCTGGTTCCTGGGTGCAGGGTGAGGCAAAGGCAGTTAGGGGTGATCAGGCCAGGAGGGGAGCAGTCAGGGGTGATCAGGCAGGCAGGCAGAGGGATTAGGGGCGATCAGGCAGGCAGGCAGGCAGGAGAGTAGTTAGGAGCCAGCAGTCCCAAATTGCAAGAGGCCATCAGACATCCCCTGAGGGGTCCTGGATTGGAGAGGGTGAAGGCCAGGCTGAGGGACCGCCCCCCACTCATGCACGAATTTCGTGCACTGGACCTCTAGCCTGTATATATATAAAAGCCTAAGCCACCATTACAACCAGTTGACAGAATGACCGGTTGACTAGTCGCTATGACATGCACTGACCACCAGGGGGCAGGAGCTCAATGCAGGAGCTGCCCCCTGGTGATCAGTGTGCTCCCACAGCCAACCTCCCACAGTCCCTTCTCCTGGCTGGTGCCCCCTAACTCCTTGCATCGGCCCTGATCGGGTCTGGGAGAGACAGTCCTAATTGGCTCTGATCACCAGCCAGACCAAGGGACCCCACCTGTGCACGTATTCATGCAGTGGACCTCTGGTACTTAATAATACTGTGTTGAACACTGGAAAATATAATATGCTAGGTGTATAGATTCCAGATATATTCCTTGCACACACAAAAATAGTGACTATGTGAGGAGATGGTGTGTTAACTGGCTTGACTGTAGGAATCATTTCACTATGTATATAAAACCATTCAAGCCTTAGCCTATTTGGCTTAGTGAATAGAGTGTCAGCCTGCGGATGAAAGGTCCCAGGTTTGATTCCAGTCAAGGGCACATGTCCAGGTTGTGGGCTCCATTCCCAGTGTGGGAGTGCAAGAGGCAGCCAATCAATGATTCTCTGTCATCATTGATGTTTATATCTCTCTCTCTCTATCTCCCTCCCTCTCTGAAATCAATGTTATATATAAATAAAAATAAAATCATGTTGCATACCTTCAATAAATACATTTTTATTTTAATTATTTTAATTTTTAAAATTATTTGCTTTAAAAATACTCAAAATTAGTTGTTAAAGGAAAATATGAGCTATATTAAAGGAATTATAAATTTAAAATCTTAATGCAAAAACATGGTATTAATATTTTAACACTAATATGAATACATTAAATCTGAACTTCTCAGGAACTTAACAATCATTGAGGTAATCTCTCTATTTTTCCCTTCACCTCTTCATTCTCCTTCCCTCACCCTTAAATGATTAAACTTTACAACTGGATTATTTAAATTAATGTTATTTTTGTTAAATAGAATTGTCTGCTCCCTAGTCTTATTTTGTAAAACTAAAAGCAAAAGTAAGTTACCTTTAGCTTCTAAGGCATGTTTTTGAATCTCATATCTTTAAAATTTTTTAAATATATTTTTATTGATTTCAGAGAGGAAGGAAGAGGGAGAGAGAGAGAGAAACATCAATGATGATAAAGAATCATTGATTGGTTGTCTCCTGCATGCTAAACACAGGGTAGAGTCTACAACCCAGGAATCGACCTGTGACCTGTGACCTCAACGCTCAAGCACTGATCCACACTGGCCAGGCACTTTCAAAGCTGCTAATCAACATTTTTTGTTGTTATTGAACATTGTTAAAGTGTCCAGAAACTAAGCTTTCCCAAGTTGTTTATACTACCTTCCCCTCCCCTCCTCTCCTTCTCAGCTTTCTCAATGGAAGGACTGATACAGGCAGGGCTGGGGTGGCAGAGACAGAGCTGGAGTAGGAAGAGTAACGGAGAGAAGGGACAGCTTTCCACTTTCTTTGCATGCACCTCACAACCCATTATTGAACATTCTACATTAGTAGTCTCAGGCTGCAGTCCTGCCCCAAGACAATATTTGACAGCCAACGTTCTAAGTTAGAGAAAAATATATACTTCATTTCTTTTAACCTGGAGACAAATATTCTACTTAAGAAAACAGATCGATGCTTATACTGACTTGAAAATGTGACATTTTTGGGAATTGCTGGGTTCAAATAGCTTTCTGGAGCTAGGAAACCAAAGAGCCTGCCAGCTGACATTTTTTTCTCAGGGGAGAGAAAAGGTAGAGAGGAGAAGCAAATTTGGATTCAGAGCCTAAAGTCTGGCTTAGATGTTCAGCCTCTCTGACTGAGAGGGTGCTTTCTTGCTCCTGTGTTTGGTGCCATGCCAAGGGGACTGCCAGACCACAGATAATCACTGTTAACTTGCAATGGGAACCAGAGCCATTAAGGCAAATGTTAAGAGCCTGTTCCAGGATCCTAACATTTTAGAAGCCAAAGAAATAAGATACCTGGCTAACCTTTTTTACTGGGGCCTAGATGGAAACTATGCTGACCAGCTAAATTTTAAGCAAGGATGATGACTTTTCCATGATTTGTCATAGTAGAAAAACAAATTTGCTGTAACATGGGCACTAGGGAAAACAAAGGCACCAAGCCTGGGTAGCTCAGATTTATGATGGGGCAAAGTTCCCTGGTTCTAATACCTCTAAGCTCCAAGGAGTTGCCGAGGTTGCAGAAAGCAACCGACACTGGGGCAGGATGAAAACGGAATTCCTTTGGCCTTCACTGTAAAACTCTCCTTCCTTCTCACACTGTATTTCAGAAGATCTTGCTACAAGATTTGCAAAAGCTAGATCCCTAAAGGTTATTTTCATCAGAAGTTACAACTAAATATCCTGAGTAATAGATAAGGATGGGTGGAGGGATTTCTCCAACAGTTTAAAACATTTCACTTCTTCCATTAAAAAAAACAACAACAACACAAAAAAACTTTAAAACTGATTTTTAGAGAGAGGGAGGGAGAGAAAGAGAGAAAAAAACTTCAATGTGAAAAAGAAACATCTATCAGCTGCCTCCAGCACACACCCAAGTCTGATCAGTCCAGTCTCCCATTTCCTGCTGCGTTATTAGATGTATTATTAGAGGCTCTCACCTAGAGATAAAGGAGACCAAATCTTTTTTATTTTTTTTTTATTTTTAAATTTTAAATTTTTATTTTTGACAGTATTACAGATGTCCCCCTATTATCCTCCCCCCCTTGTCCCCACCTCCACCTGGCCCCTGTTCCACACCAGGCCTTCTCCATACAATTGTCCGTGTCCATGGATTATGCATATGTGCATATATTACTTTGGTTAATCTCTTCCTGCCTTCCTTCTGAGATCTGTCATTCTGTTCCATGCATCCATGAGTAGACTACATCTTAAATTAACCACATGTGTCAAACACAAGGCCCGCGGGTCAAATCCGTCCCGCCAGGCCTTGCAATGTGGCCCGCACCGCGCTGTCATCACTGCACTCCGCTGCGTTTCCATCACAATGACAGTTTATGACTGTTCAGTAAACCATTCGGCCCACAATTTAGGCTGGATTTTAGATTTTGGCCCCTTCTCTGATTGAGTTCGACACCCCTAAATTAAGCAATACAAAGCCCTGGCCAGATAGCTCAATTGATTAGAGCATCATCACAACACTCCAGGTTGTGGTTTGGATCCCTATCAGGGCACATACAACCATCAACAAAAGAATGCATAAATATTGATCTTTCCCTCCACCTACCCCTCCCTGTCTAAAAAATAAAATAAAATATGATTGTCCTGGCTGATGTTGCTCAGTGGTTAGAGTGTCAGGCCACGCAACAAAAGATCTTGGATTCGATTTCTGGTTAAGGGCACATACCTGGGTTGCAGTTTCAATTCCAGCCCAGGTCAGGGCACATGTGGGAGGCAATATGGATCTCTCTCTCACATCCATGTTTCTCTCTCTCTCTCTTTCTCCCCCTCCTCCCTCCCTAAAATAGATAAATAAATAAATAAATAAATAAATAAATAAATAAATAAATAAATGGAAAAAATATCCTTGGGTTGGGATTAACAACAAACCAAGAGTCCAGCTGGCATGGCTCAGTGGTTGAGCGTCAACCTATGAGACCAAAAGGTCACGGTTTGATTCTTGCTTAGGGCATATGTCTTGATTACAGGCTCTATCCCCAATATGGGGCATGCAGGAGGCAGCCGATCAACTATTCTTTTTCATCATTGATGTTTCTATCTCTCTCGCCTTCTACCTTCCTTTCTGAAATCAATAAAAATATATTAAAAACAGCCGAAACCGGTTTGGCTCAGTGGTAGAGAGTCGGTCTGAGGACTGAAAGATCCCAGGTTCAATTCCGGTCAAGGGCATGTACATCTCCGGTAGGGGGTGTGCAAGAGTCAGCTGGTCGATGTTTCTCTCTCATCGACGTTTCTAGCTCTCTATCTCTCTCCCTTCCTCTCTGTAAAAAATGAATAAAATATATTTTTAAAAAAATATATATATAAAACAAATAAATAAGATTGAGATTTTTTTTTAAAGCAATACACAAGTAAGGAAGTCTTTAAATGCTTCAAATCTATTTACTTATTCAACAAACATTTACTGAGCACTTTCTATGCTACCTACCTATTGTGCTAGGAACTAGGGAATTTGTAGCAAAGAACAAAGCAGACATAAATCCTTGCCCTTGGCAGTTCTATAACCCAGCATCAGACTGCTAAAATGCCGAATGCCGAGTTCTAACAAGGTGCCGAGCATTTACTGGAACCAGCAGAATCTTTTGTGATTAAATAAGTTTTATCATAGATTTTGTGGATTCTAAGAATAATCTACTCTACAAAGCATATTAAAAATGCAAGATATTAATAGAAGAGACATTAAAACCCTATTTTTTCAAAGAACTGAATCACTTTGCTGGTTAGAGATAATATGCAATCAGTTCTGAATCTAAAATGACTTCGGAAAGTAGAGGTATGGCACAAGGTCATACGCTCATCTTTCTACAGGTTTTCCAAACATCAGCACTGCATTAAAAAGAAAATGGTTTAAAAAGAAAGAAAGAAAAGAGAAATCCAAGGCCTGGAAACGAGAAGCATAAGAATGTGAGTTGGTGTTGCAGAAAACAGTGATCAAGCTATTCCATCCATTTATTTCAGTAAAAGCCTTCTTAGCGGTATTTTAATTCTTCCATTATTATTATTAATGTTTTTATATTAGGTTTTACTTTGTGAGGTTGAGTTGAAAAATTAAATAAGAGAATAAAGAGGAAAATAATCAGCCACACTTCTACCATTTAAAATCATTGCTTCCAGTCTTTTTTCATGTCTATACTATTTTTAAAATATTTCTCTATCTCATATGTACACACTTTTAAAATATATATACCATAGATATATGTATATTATCTATATATCTATATCTATATCTATATCTATATCTATATCTATATCTATATCTATATCTATCTATATCTATCTATCTATCTATCTATCTATCTATATATATATATAGATATATATATAAAACCAAAGTATTTTTTTGTTGTTATTAATCTTCACCCCAGGATATTTTTCCATTGGTTCTTAAAGAGAGTGGAAAGGAGGGAGGGAGAGAGGGAGAGAGAGAGAAGTGAGAGAGACACATCATGTGCTCCAACATCAAATTTGCAACCTAGGTACATGCCCTTGACTGGGAATCCAACCCATGACTCTTAGGTGTGCAGGCCAACACTCTGACTATTGAGCCATGCTGGCCAGGGCCATATTCAACATATTTTAAATTAGAACATTAAACTAATGCTAAAGTCCCTTTTGAATGTTTTCCCTTTTAATTCCCAGAAGTAATCATTATTTTAAGTTTGATGAGTATCATTCTATATACACTGAGTGGTCAGATTATTATGATTTCTGAACTCATAATAATCTGGCCACTCAGTGTATATCCTATATAATAAAAGGCTAATATGAAAATTGTCCCCTTGACCAGGAGTTCGACCAGCAGGCAGGCTGTCCTCTCCCCCTGGCCAGGCTGGCCAGACCCCCCCCCCCCCATGCATGGATTCATGCACCGGGCCTCTAATATATATATATATATATATATATATAATTTACACACATATACATATACACATACATATACATACACACTATACATATACATATATACGGAGTGGCCAGATTATTATGCATTCAGAGATCATAATAATCTGGCCACTCAGTGTATACATGACCAAAACTGAGTCAACTGGAGTATTTCATAGCCTGGTCAAAGCTAGGTCAAATATTAAGCCAAGTGAGTTAGCTTCCATGCTCAGAATTTTTTGGCTTGGAGCTTAGGGGGGGAAATATGTCTTTGTCTATTGGCAAAACTATGAGAGGATGGGGGTTCTGTTAAGATAAAAGGAGTTCTAATGTAATGTTTACCCCACATTGCCCGAAGATCTAAAAATATCCTCTCCCCAACCCCTGTTTCCTAAATAAAATTCCTCTTCAGGGTGCAAGGAGAGAGTAATGGGGTTTGTAAAAGGAAGCAATTCACATTGAGACACGGACAATTTAAAGCTTCCCCATGTAGATAATGAGGAAGGTTGTACATGTGTGAGGAAAAGGGGTATAAGGAGAAATCATTGTGTAAAAAATCATTCAATTTTGTTGAGAACCTAAGACTACTCTAAAAATATATAAAGTATAGCCCTAGCTGGTTTGGCTCAGTGGATAGAGTGTTGACCTGTGGGCTGAAGGGTCCCAGGTTCAATTCTGGTCAAAGGCACATGCCCGGCTTGATCTCCAGTGGGGGTGTGCAGGAAGCAGCTGATCAATGATTCTCTCTCATCATTGATGTTTCTATATCTCTCTCTTCCTTCCTCTCTGAAATCAATAAAAACATATTTAAAAATATATAAAGTATATTTTAAAAAAACAAAAAAACAAAAAAACAAACAAACAAACAAAAAACTTCCCTTGAGGCCTTGCCTTATGAGTGAACCTTTTTATGACCAAGCAATTCTATTCTTTGGTGTGTAACCAAGAAAACTGAAGAACTATGTCCACACCAAAACTTGTACACAAAATGTTCATGGCAGCATTATTCATAATGGCCAAAACGCAGAAACAACTGATGAACGGATTTTAAAATTTGGTTATCCATCCAACAGAATATTATTTGGCCATAAAATAGGAATGGAGTTCTGATAAATGCTACAACAAGGATGAACCTTAAAAACTTAATGCTAACTGAAAGACACCAGTCACAGAAGACTACATATGGTATGCTTCCATTTATATAAAATGTCCAGAATAAGCAAACCATAGTGGCTTAAAGTAGATTAGGGGCTGGGGGAGAGGAGATGGACAGGGACTACCAATGGGTTCAGGGTTTCTCTTTAGGTGATAAAACTGTTCTGGAATTCAATAGTAGCAATGATTGTACAGCCTTGTAAATGTACTAAAAAGCCACTGAATTGTACATTTTTGAATGGTGAATTTTATGGTATGTGAACTATATCTAAATTTCTTTTAAAAGGCTGAATTGTTGACTTTCCTGGTAGGACTTAACAAGGGGGCGGGGAGTATTTTTGAGCAGCAATGGCTTTCTTACATTCCCCTCTTCTCTATGCTGTGCTCTTACCACACCTTCAGCAAACCAGAAGCAGAGGGCAACATGATCTGCACTTCCACACCGAAGTTAACGGAAATATTTTCATCAATCTTAAGATTTTTCTCCCATAATTTACTTTAAAATTTGGTGACACTTCTTATCATTAGTAAGTGCTAGGGTAATGCTTGGCATGCCCAGATAGAAATGAGACTCATTAGGCAGAAGACTGGAAGTAGGAAAGACCACTGGAAAACCCCAGTTTTGACATTATAGGCAGAACTGCCATTAGACAAAAATTATGAGCAGGTGTTCATCTTCAGAGGCTCCCATCTTTTCTTTCTGTCCTTTTCTCTCAGATCTCAGTGCTCTCTCACACACCCTTCAACACCCTAGGAATCTGGGATCCCTCTCAATTGGTGACTCATCCTTGAAATTAGTTTGTTATTAACCCAATTTAAAACTTTAGTCCATAGAAATATTCACAAAGTACACAAAGACACATGTGTAAGAATGTTCATTGTATCATTTTAGTAATCGTTTCCAATCAGAAATAACCTATAAAATTGCTAATGGGAGAAATACTGCACATCCATTAAAACAACAACAAAACTCCTCCTTCACCTGGCCGGTGTGGCTCCATTGGTTGAAGCATTGGTCCTGTGCACTGAAAGATCATGAGTTTGATTCCTGGTCAGGCACATATGGGAGGCAACCCATTGACATTTCTCATTCACCTCTCTCTCTCTCTCTCTCTCTCAACAAACAAATGAAAAATTCAGCTCCTCATGGAAGATTACAGAGTGGACTCAGGGTGAAAGCCCCTCCTAAACTAAAGTGTACTGGGCATGGTTATGGGTGAGAATTGGGATTTGGGTAGGGATGAGGAACTACATAGAGGCTGATTTGGAATCCCAAGCTTTTGTTAGAAATAACCCCCACAACCCGTCCTTCATATCTGAACTTTAAAGGGATTATGTACAACTTTCAACATTATGTTGCTCAAATGCTACGTATCTATATGCATCTCTTAACCACTCAATTACGGGCTCCTTGGGCTCATTAATTTTTGAATCTCCAACATTTAGCAGATTGCCTGGCATATAGCAGAAGTTCAATAACTATTTTTTAAAAACAAAATGATGTATGACTGAACTTATTGCTTCCAACAACGTTAGTTATTCCATTCCCCGTGTACCTACAACATGCTCTATCCTTCTGTGGCACCTTGTATTGTAGTGTATTTGTGTTAATGTCTGCTTTCCCACCAGAAGGAAAATCTTTTGTGGACAGGAACCACATACACCAAGCATAGGGCTTTGTGTATAATAAGCATTCAATCAATAATTAATGCAATTGGGGGGGAAAAGGTTTTTGATAAACAAAAGTAATTATTATGATCTAATTAATATGTGAAGCAAATGTATGTATGCTAACTATGCAGAACTATAGATAGGACTTTAATGAGGACAATGGGTGGGGGGAGGTAAGGGTAGAGGGTGGGGAAATAGATGGAAAGAGGCTATGGGGGGGAGGGGGAGGAGGAGAAACAATTGTGATAATCTGAGCAATAAATATTGTGGTTTTTTTTTTTAAATAGGACTTTATTTTCACAGTACTGTCATCCTAGAGCCAACAGAGACAGTGTGAGGTTGAAGTGAGCTGACTGATGATATACATAGCGCATTGCAGCCTGAGCAGTTCAATCAACTGACTGTTCCTCTCTCTTTCCCTCAGGCCTCTCCTCCAACTGATGATAATTTTGACCTTCACACTGTAAGGAAAAGCAGCACCTGGAAAAATCAGAATGTTACTTCAGTTCAAACAGAAAGTCAACTGTAGAATCAAGACTGGATCTGCCCTCTCAGTCGCCCTGGCATTGATCTGCTGCCCAAGCCCGGGCATTGGGTACGTGGGGACAATTTCGAAGATTGACACACAGATGACATACATCAAAGGCAAAGCTGCTTGCCAATTTTATCCCTTTCCCCATATTTGGAATAATGGAGGGGAGCCTTCTCTATCTGAGATCTTCGGACCCCAACATTTATCTATTTTATATCCCATACTCTCCTTAATGGCTTGTAGGTATGTCACAGTCTCAGCAGTAGGTAGGGTGCAATTATCTTTATGTTGTGGGAGGAACTTTGAGGTATAAGCTATTTAATATTCTGCGCACAATTTGTAGGTACTCAGTTTAGTCACAAAGGCTGTTTAATGATGCTGAACATGGAAGTCTGGATTGTCTATTTCCAAGCTGTTATCTAGGCTGGCTAAACTATCCATATTCCTCTGGCCTGAACTCCAAGAGGAACTGGAGTTTGGGGTCCCACCTGTATAATTCTGGTCAGCTGGACCAGGGTTTCTTACAGCATTATCGACACTTTGGGCCAGATAATTCTGTTATTGGACTTATCCTGAGCATGATAGGATTTAAATTTTTTACTGATTGATTGATTTTGAGAGAAAGAATGAGAGATATTTGCTATTCCACTTATTCCTTGGCTGATTCTTATATGTGCCCTGACCTGGGATTGAACCTGAAACTTTGGCATATCAAGATGACACTCCAACCGAGACGCCTGACCAGGACTAATGGTACAATCTTAGCAGCATCCATTGTTTCTATACATTAGCTGCCCACAGCATCACCCTCTCCTAACCAGTTGTAACAACCAAAAATGTCTCTAGATTTTGCCACTGTCCCCTACGGAGCAGAATTATCCCCAGAGAACCCCTGATAGAGACCCTTGCTCATTATCTTCTAGGCCAGAAACAGATGTTTCTACACCCCTCTTACCCTCAGCCTAGGTCATGTCTTCTTTCCCTGAGCCTTAGCTTTGACTCTCCCTTATTTGTCTGGCACTTACAGGACTCCTGGTTGTCTGAGCTCCTTGACTTCGTTTCCTGCTGACCTTGGGATAACCTCTTTAATTTCCTGTTTCTGCCCATGAACTTCTGGGCCAACAAAAGTAATGCATACCACAATATTTATAACATTTATTTAATAAACTTCTATTACTATATATTCTGCTCTGATGGTATGCTAGAATATGCTAGAGATTTTAGGACTTATTGTTTAGAATTATGTTCAGTTGCAAGTGACAGTGTCTTGAACAAGATAGAAGTTGATGCCCCAGCCAAGTCCAGAGTGAGGCAGGCCAGAACCAGAGTGGTGATTTTGCTCCATGAAGTTGCTCTGCCAGGCCTGGCCTCTCATCTAAGATCACTTCATGGTCCAAGATAGCTGCTCACCTTGAGTCATTGGCTCTACCAGCCAGCCAGTAGGAAGAAGGAAGGAAAGAGAGGAAAGCTAAACTAAGGAAATTTCCTGGAGGTTGCTAGATAACACCTATGCTTACAGGTATTTTGTCTGAATTTAATTACTGGGCCACACCTACCTGTAAGGAAGGCTGAGGAAATGTGGCTTTTATTCTGAGTGGCCATTCGGCTCACTTAAAAACTAGGGGTGAAGTATAAGGTGACCAGATTTTAACATTGGTAAAGCGGTACACCATTGACCTGGGTGGGGGGGTTGATTAAAAATTTGGTCTATATGGAGCAACAAAAATTTTCATAGAACGCAATCTCCAGAGCCAGTTGGGCAGCACTTGAGTTCAGCCACACAAGGGTCCAGGCCACAACCAGCATGTCAGATACCTCTAAGGGAAATTCGGGGTGCCAAAGTAGTTGGCAAAGATGGTACCTTGCAGGAAGGAGGGCCAGTCTATTATTATCAGCCCTTTACTACCAGTGACATCCTGAATTGGAAACATCCCACGCCAATTTACTCTGAAAAACCTCGGGCCATGAGAGACCTTCTAGAACTGATCTTTCAGACCCAGAAGCCCACCAGAATGGACTGCATGAAGCTCCTTTTAACATTCTTTAACACTGAGGAGCACAGGAGAGTAGTAACAGATGCTCAGAAGGGACTCCAGACCCAGACCCCAGCAGGACTATTAGATACAGACACATAGGCCAGGGACACCTTCCCAGATGAGGAACCCGATTGGAACCCGAACTCAGAAGATGGAAGTACTGGGCTAGAAAGACATCGTCTGGCTTCCTCCAAGGGGTCAGGGTCAGAGCCAAGAAGTCCACGAAAATGGCTAAAATCTCTAGGTTTTCCAGAAGCCTGATGGAAGTCCAGCAGCTTTCTTTTTTTTTTTCTTTTTTTTAATATATTTTATTGATTTTATACAGAGAGGAAGGGAGAAAGATAGAGAGCTAGAAACATCGATGAGAGAGAGTCATCGACCAGCTGCCTCTTGCACACCCTCCACCGGGGATGTGCCCACAACCAAGGTACATGCCCTTGAACGGAATTGAACCCGGGACCTTTTTCAGTCCGCAGGCCGATGCTCTATCCACTGAGCCAAACCGGTCCCGGCCCAGCATCTTTCTATGAGAGGCTATGTGAGGCATACCGATACACACCACCTTTAGACCTAAGGACACCGACAATCAAATCATGGTAAATGCCATTTTTGTAGGCCAAACCTAGCCTGACATCAGGAAAAAACTATAGAAACTGAAAAGGTTTGCAGGAAAGAATGCTACTGAACTGCTAGAGATAGCTAACAAGGTTTTCATCAATGGAGACAGTGCAGCAAGGAAGGAGGAAGAAAAGAGAATACCAACAAGGACTAATATAATAGCAGCTGCTTTTAGAGGCTCAGGCTCCCAGACAGATACAGACCAGGGGGGAAAAGGAAGAGCAAGCCTGAGACGGGACCAGTGTGCCTATTGTAAGGAAACAGCACACTGGAAGAATGAATGTCCCAAATGGCAAAGTAAAAACACTGGGCCCCCTTTTCCACCCAGTGGCTATCAACCAGAGCCACCTGAAGCAGATCTCACTGGGCTAGCAATGGCTGATTCCAACTAGGACAGACCGGGCTCATTCCAGCTACACCTCCACGAGCCCATGGTCAGAATGAAAATTGGGGGCCAGACTGTGGACTTTATGGTTGATACCGGAGCTGGGCACTCAGTAGTCACTCAGAAAGTAGCGCCTTTCTCAGGAGAGGAGGTCACCATTATTGGAGCTACTGGGGACCAGACCCATCGACCATTCTGCCGCCCTCTCTGATGCCAACTTGGCGGTCATCAAGTAATTCACGAATTCCTGTACTTTTCAGACTGTCCAGTGCCTAATGGGTAGAGAGCTTTTAGCCAGTATGGGGGCAGATGTCACTTTTGCCCCAGATGGCTCATCAAAGCTTAGCCTAGGTGAGGAGGCCTCCCCAATGATCCTGTCCTTAGCAGTGCCGAGAGAGGAAGAGTGGAGACTTTATACCCCTAAACAAAGACCTTACCATTAGAACCTGAATTAGATACGGAGGATCCAAGATGGCTGCTCGGGTAGACACCTAACCGCAGCAGCACACAACAATTTCAATGGAATACAACTAAAATGTAGAGTGGACATCGCCCAGAGCTACAGGTAGTTGACTGACTGAAAATTCTACAACAAGAAGGAAAGAGAAAACCAGAAGGAAAATCAGAGGAGCTGAAAAAAAAAGCCTAAGGTACAGAGACATGCTGCGCGCTCGCGCGCGCAGAGAGCTCACAGCTGGAGAGGAGGAGAGGGCTGGGTGCTGCCTGGCGTTCCCTAGCAGGAAAGAAATAAAACCCCCAGCCTGGGCTAAACCCCTGAACCGGCAGCGCTGAGCCCCAGTTATGGGCCAGACTCTGGGGATCCAGGCTCTGGCAGGGGGAGACGGGGCTGTGAGGCAGAATCCCAAGCGAGCAGCGAAAAGCAGGGCCCCCGGAGTCACACGCACATAGGACTATGTTGACTCTGATGCTGGATTACCTTAGCGTGAAGAAACAAAGCCTCTGGTGGCGGCGATGAGCCTCAGTCCAGACTGCTCTGAACCCCAGTCCTGGACCAGACCCTGGGGACCCAGGCTCGGGCAGGGGGAGACGGGGCTGTGAGGCGGAATCCCAGGGGAGTGGTGAAAAGCAGAGCCCCCAGAGTCACGCGCACTGCGCGCAGAGGACAGTCTGTTGACTCTGATCCTAGACTCCCCTAGCGGGAAGGAGAAAAAAAAAGCTCCAGACTGGAGGAATGCGACAGGGAGCAGGAGCCCCTGCCGGACACCAGCCAGGACACCAGCCAGCCGGGTGCTGGCAGGGAGCCGGGCAACGGGGCCCCCAGAGGGGGGGTGCCCCTGAGCCATCGACCTCTGAGCGCGGGCAACGGAGCCAAGGCCGGGGGCTGCTTCCTGGGCGGCGCCGACCCCGGCAACAGGCTGGAGCAGCACAGGAGCCCACGGAGAACAAAGGGGTGCCACAGGCCAACCTGCTGAGCTCCCAGGACAAGGAGGAAGAAACCAAAGTTCTCAATGTGAAGAAATCAAGTGAGAGCAAAAGATAGTAAAATTACTTAAGAAAGAATACAAAGAAGATCTTGAAAAATCAAAGACTAAGTCAGAACTCAACTCACCAGCCAACATTGCAACATAAATGCGTTTAAAAAAAAAAAAAAAAGGACAGAATGTTGGAACAGCGGCGGCCAGGCCTAGAGTGCCCAGGCACAAAGCAGTGGCAACTGGGCCCGGAGTAGCAACGGCCAGGCCCCAGAGCAGCAGCAACCAGAACCAGAGCAACAACAGCCAGCACTGGAGCAGCCAGACCTGGGGCAGTGGTAGCCAGGCCTGAGGCGAAGGCAGCCAAGCCCAGGGTGGCCGGTCTAGGAACACCTAGACCCGGAGTGGCCAGGCCCGGAGAAGCCAGGCCCAGAGCAGCCGGGCCTAGAGCAGCCAGGTCCAGAACAGCAGTAGTCAAGCCCGGAGCATCCAGGCTGGGAGCGGCCAGACTCGGAGCGGCCAGGCCCGGGGCAGCCGGGCCCAGAGCAGCCGGGTCTGGTGCAGCCATGCCAGGAGCAGCGGCTGCCAGGCTGGGAGCGGCCAGGCCGGGAGCAGCTGGGTCTGGTGCGGCCAGGCCCGGAGCAGCGGCTGCCAGGCTGGGAGCGGCTGGGCCCAGAGCAGCTGGGCCCAGAGCAGCCGGGTCAGGTGTGGCCAGGCCCGGAGCAGCAGCAGCCAGGTCCAGAGCAACTAGGTTGGGAGCGGCGGCGGTGACCAGACCTGGAGTAACTGGTTGTGGAACGAACCAGAGCAACAGAGGCCAGGCCCAGAGCAGCCAGGCCTGGAACAGCTTGCTCCTCGCCTGCCCCTGCCCCACGGCTGCCTCTCAGACATGGCTGGAAACTTCTGTGGGAACTTGAGGGTCTGCTGAATCAAGTGATGAAGGCTTACATCTGGATGTGTTGAGTTAGTATAGGGCTGGGGTGTTGATCTGTGAGTGCCATGGGTGGGGCCTGGATGAGGCTGGTTGACCTATCTGGAAATGTCTTTTGTGTGAAATGTATCATTGGGCATGTGGTGGTATTATTGATATGAGAAAATGCTAAGTAACTGATTCACTATCTGAAAAGGGATTTACTATCGGGGAAAGGGAGGGAGGAAGAGACTGAACATAAACTGCACCTATGGATGAGGACAATGGGGGATGGGGAAGGGGCCGAGGGTCGGGTGGGAACCTGGTGGAGGGGGGAAGAAATGAGGAATCTTTGTAACAATATGAACAATAAAGATTGATTTAAAAAGAAAAAGAAAAAAAAGAACCTGAATTAGAGAAGGAATTCCCACTGGTCTGGGCAGAAAGGAATCCTCCAGACCTGGCTAAGGACCAGGCACTGGTTCCAATCGAGTTAAAGCCTGGGCCACAGCCTGTTAAAATCCTCCAATATCCAATTCAAAGGGAAGTACGCCTAGGAATCCAGGTCCACTTACACTGGCTGCTTCAGTGGGGACTTGTTAAACCATGCAGGTCTCCATGGAACACACCTCTTGCCTATCAAAAGCCTGGGACTAATGACCATTACCCGGTGCAGGATCTATGGGCTGTTAATAAGGCTGTCATAACCCTGCATTCAGCACTGCCGGACCTCTACACTCTTCTGGGGCTCATCTCGTCACAGGCGGAATGGTTTACATGCCTAGATCTGAAAGATGCCTTTTTTCTGTTTTTGATTAGAGCCTTCCAGTCAGCCTCTCTTTGCTTTCCAATGGGAAAACCCAACTACAGGGGCCAAGGAGCAGTTCACCTGGACTAGACTGTCACAAGGGTTCAAGAACTCTCTTACTCTTTTCAGTGGAGCACTATTATCTGATCTAAGTTCCCAGGACAGGAATTGGGGTGTGGTCTACTCCAGTATGTAGATGACCTTCTATTGGCCAGTTTCACACAAGCTTGGTGCTGGGAGGGAACACTAGCGCTTCTGAGACTACTAACTGAAACAGGTTATTGGATATCCAAGAAAAGAGGCACCCATTTGTCAGAAAGAAGTCAAGTATCTAGGCTTCTGGGTCACCCAAGGGAAATGAAGGCTACTGAAACCAAGGGACTGAAAGGAGGCTGGCCGTATGTGCCATCCCAGTCCCTAGCACCCAGTGGCATATTCAGGAATTCCTGGTGTAAGGTCTCAGCTGAGAGGTTTGCAAGGCAGAAGCAAGGCACATTGTCCAGGCCATTAAAAGGGGGGAAGTTTTAATCTGCACTCCATCCCGGGCGAAGCTTGCTGGTTCGAGGGTGGGCCAGGGAAGTTCGCGCCAAAAGGCGGCATAGGTACTTCTTTTATGCAGCTGTTTGGGGAGGGGAGGGCGGAGGGCATGAGAGGTGTGTGTTCCTGCCTTGGGCCAGGGGTCTAGGCAGGCCCTAGGAAGGCTAGCCAGCTACCTTTGTCACCATCCACCTTGCAGATGCTTGCATCAGCTCTGGGCTCCCCCCTCCCCCCCCAACACCTAGGAACAGCAGGATTCTGTAGAATTTGGATCCCAATATTTTCAGACTTGAGGTTCTTGCCTGAGGTCCCTCCACCCAACAGCACCAGCCCCTGCGGTGGAGTCTTTCTTCGGGTGCCCTTATATTAGGATCACTGTGATGGGTTAATTTTATGTGGCAACTTGACCTGGGGTCATGTTGGGGTTCTTTTGTCAGCCTTACAAAGGGGTCAGCATTCTGGAGAAAGGGTCTGCCGGTAGATGATTAAAGAGTCTGGAGATGAAAGATAATTTTGAAAGGCATTGGGGGTCAGAGGAGCTTCAGCTGAAGGAACTAAAGCCTCTCCTTGTCTAGGGCCCTGTGCTATTAATTAAACACAATCTGTCCTAAGGCAGTGGTCGGCAAACTCATTAGTCAACAAAGCCAAATGTCAACAGTACAACGATTGAAATTTCTTTTGAGAGCCAAATTTTTTAAACTTATACTTCTTCTAATGACACTTCTTCAAAATAGATTCGCCCAGGCTGTGGTATTTTTTGGAAGAGCCACACTCAAGGGGCCAAAGAGCCACATGTGGCTCTGAGAGCAGCAGTTTGCTGACCACAGCCCTAAGGCAAGGTGGAAATATACACTTCAAAAGGTAGAATACTGAAGCATTATCAGTTTAGGGAATGGGCTACAGCTGTTCAGGTGTTTGGCCGTCAGGAGGCAATAAAATTCCCTGAGCTGTCTGGCACTTAACAATTATCATATTTGGTTTTGGGGGAAGTGCCCTTTAGCCATTTCCAACAGGTAAACTACATATGTAGATCACCTTCGTTGAGCTGCCCAAGCTTCACCAACCTTTGGGTGAAACTCTTGTAATTATTACATGCTGGAATTGGTTCCTGGCATGGTCATCAGAGTTTTGAAACTCACAAAGCACCATTGGTACACAGAACACCAGTGACAACCGCTGAACTTGACAGCTCTAAGGATTTCCCAGGTAACTGGTAAAACCATTCTGGTGTGAATGGATGGGGTCAGCGTTTGATTTACTAGATGAGTGAGGAGATCTTAGAGTGCAGCTGGGCTTCCTGCAAACTCTTGGGGGCCAAAGTGGAATGGAAAGAGGAAGGAAGGAAGAATTCTCTGTTCTTGGATTTTAGCTGTTGGTGAACATAGGTTTCTGGTTGGCAGGGCATCCAACTACAGGGTGTGGACAGCTGCCCTTTATTCTCAGGCCTATGGCCTCACACTGGGGGGTACACCATGTGCTCTCAGGCCTTTGGACTTGGCCTCAGTTATACCCAATGGCTTTGTAGGTTCTCCAGCTGGCAGAGGGGAGGTATTAGAACTGAAGGCAGAAGCCTATCCCTGTAAATCTCCTACCTGCATCCATGTGTCCCTGTTGGCTATTCTGTGGAATGATCACAGGGAAGAAGCTCACTCGTTTGTGCAGGGTGTCTGCTCCCCTTCCTGACAGGCTGATTTCAAACACGCTCTCTAGTCTTGCTCCACAGAGAGTCCTTAATGGGAATAAGCCCCCCCCCCCCCCCCATGGATATGACCTGCCCCCCCTTCCTGGGTTATATTTTATGTGGTGTAGAAATCCTCAGAAAAAACTGTTATGCCACTGAATAACTGTAGTATTTTGCTCAAAGGAATTTAGATGATATCGCTGGCCGTAGCAGGTTACTTCCTCTGCACCAGGCTGACAGGCGTGGGCGGGATGGCCCAGGGACTCTGTGCCTCTCCAGTATGGACGAGCCCTTCTGGAACTGAGGGCCATGCCTTGTCCCTGAACCGCTCCGAGCAGAATTCCTGAGATGTGTGAATCCACCTGCAGAAGCATAGGGAACACTGGCGTCCAGGTGAGAGCAGACAGTAAGGTCTCCATCACTTCAGGGGTTGGTGGGCCACTTAGCAAGTCCCATTGTATCCACCCCCTGAGCAGCCACAAGGAGGTCAGAGATGCCCAGTGGGAAGAGAAGACCTGGAGGGAGGGATAAAATGGAGCTGAGCCCTGCAGCCAAACTGCATCCCAGCACTCCAGGTTCTGATCCTGAGCCCTCCCCATCTTTTTAAAAAAAAATTTTTTTTTTTTTTTTAGTAACTGCACAGTCCTGAGATGTAAAGTGGGGAGACAGGTGAACACATACAAGAGGACCACCAGATGGTTGCCTTTGAAATTGTCTTTATTTCTGATCATTTCTTTACAATCATCCACCCCAGGACTCACTCCCTCACAAGAAGATCAAGCCCCAATTCTGCCTCTCCCCAAGCATATGAGATTCATGTTTCTGATTGTAGGACACTTTGCCTTTGAAAGTCCCAATAACTCCCTGTCCTTTGTCCCTGCAATCCTGTAACCCAGGCTGTGTCCCTCCTGTTCCCCATTCACACTGAGCATGAACCTTACACACTGGTGGCCCCTGTATAATGCACTCCGCTCTGAGGTTTCAGCTTCCAAAGGCCCAGAAAGAAGCTCAGGTGCTCTCACTGAGCAAGGTCATTACAGGGGCACAGCACGGGGTCCCAGTCAGGAAAATGTCACATCATAAAACTCCCTGTGACCACTGTGCTTGGTGGCAAGGAGGATGGTCCTGGGCTGTCCTAACTCCCTCAGAATCCCCGTCAGCTCAGCCCGGACCAGGGCAAGCCTGTCCTGGCTGACAGTGTCCTGGGTGGTGTAACACTCCCGGGGGATGGGGTACAGCTCCAGCTCTAAGCTGCGCAGCCCGGCTGTGTGACGCAGCAGCTTCCCCACGGTGGCCAAGGAGAGGCAGTTCTCAGAGAAGGTGAGGGAAATGAGCTGGTGACAGCGGCTCAGGACAGGCAGGATGGCTTCGACTTGGGAGTCCACCATGGCACACTTATCGAGGTACAGATTCCGGAGGGTGGGTGACACTGCATCCAGCAGAACTCGAAGGGGCTCAGGACTAAAATCGGCAAAGTTGGCACAATACAGACCCAAGGACTTCAGCTGCCTGAGGTTCGGGCACTGGAACAGGTGTGTCAGGTCTGAATGGGTCAGGCTCTGGCAATGCGTAATGGTAAGTTTTTCCAAGGGGGACTGCAGGCACCTGCGAAGACACAGAGCAGTTAGTTCTGGGGGTAGGGGTGGCTGGTAGAGGGGGCCTCCTTGTGGGACATGACAGATTTGTCCAAGCCAAGAGTTGTCCTGACAATTTTATGAAGGGAAACACCCAGGAAGCCCAGTCTCCTTTTAGGCTGGGTCAAGTTCACCTCTTCTCCAGAGCTTCCTTTCCTCAGCCGCCATGCAGAGCACTGCACTCTGGAGGGTGCCTGGACATAGGGACACCCCGGGGACCTGCTCAGAGAGCCTGACGGTGTCTAGGTCAAAGTGGGCATCCCTGCATCTTATGATTGGGAGACAAAACCAACCATCCTGTCAACTCAGGCTCCCTCTGTCCACTGCTTGGCTCCAGGCACCAGACATCTTGACCACACGAGATTCTAATTCATAGGGAACTCAAGGGGCCCTAGCCTGTTTGAATCAGAGGATAAAGCTTTCCCTTTGGACTCAAGGGTCTCAGGTTTGAGTCAAGGTCAAGTGCACAGATCTCAATTGATGATTCAATGCCCAGCTTGGGTTTGGGGCATGTGCTGAGAGCAACAAATGGTTTCTCTCTCACATCATCTCTCTCTCTCTCTCTCTCTCTCTCTCTCTCTCTCTCTCTCTCTCTTTCCCGCTCTTTCCACTTCCACTTAACTTTCTAAAATTCATAGAAAAAAACACCATCCTCCTTTGAGGATTTCAAGAAAGGGGAGAGAGTAAACCAGAGGAAGACTCTGCAACATCAACTGGAGAGACCAGTGTGCAGAGGTGACTTCCATCCATACATCACCACAAACCACTGGTCACTCTGAAAAACCTTTCCAATCCCGCTTCCTTAGCTGCAGAATCATGCCTGTCCTTTCTACTAATGACCTTCCTGATACCCAGGACCATCTCTGACAGATGGGGAATCTGAGAGGCGCACGTGTGTTCAAGTGGCTGGTGGGCACAGAGCTCATGTCTGAAAATGCTCCATCTGATGTGGCTCTGCCTCCTCCTAACCCTCTTCCCAACACCTCATCACTTAGACTTCTGTCCCTTCACACACCCAGGCTCGCTGGGTCCCTCACTGAGGCAGTTCTGTTACCCATCCTGACAGGCTGATTTCAAAACATGCTTCCTTTGGGTGCTCATGGGATATCACCCTCAAAGCATCTAACAACACCACTCCCTTTACATTCTAGGGCTGCATCCACTGTTACACAGCTCACCTGAGCATCTGGTCCAGACGGCCTCGGAGGAAGGAGGGGGAATCCATGTTGAGCTCACGGAGGTGCTGCAGCCTGAGCATCTGAGAGAGGAATTGGGAAAAGGATCCCTGTTCCTCTAGCTCCTCCTGCTGCTCCTGCTGCTCCTGGTCCTCCTGCTCCTCCCTCTGCCACTCCTCTTCCTCATTCCACTCCTGTTCCTCTTGCTCCTGCTCCTCCCCCCTTGACTCATCTTCCTCTCCCATCTCCTGATCCTCATCCTCCAGTTCCTCCTCTTCCATATTCTCCTCCACATTCTCCTCCATATTCTCCTCCTCGTTTTCATCCTCATCCTCCTCACTCAGCACTTCGATGTGGGAGAGAGAGAGTTTCTGCAGGTTCCTCATCTGCCCCAGGTAAAGAGCAAACTTCCCCAGGGTGGGCAGGTCCCAAATGCAGTTCACTTCTGCCTCCTGGATGCAGTCCAGCTGCACCGCATCCAGGACCTTCCTCACCGTCTGGAAAAGCACCTCAGAAATCTTCAGCGTCTTGCAGCACAGGTGTACCAGCCCTTTCCTCTGCTGGGCCCATTGGATGACGTACATGAAAAATGCATATCTGTCCCTTTCGTTGAAGTTAAGGTCTAGGAACACCTCCACGGGAGCTAAGGGGTGCTCCGTGTTGGGGCTGGACCTGTGCACAGCCACTGGTACCATCGCTGAGGGCTTCTGGGTACTGTATCCACACCACCTTCTCCAGAAGTCTGCACCCAGGTTCCTTAAATCCAGCACCCGCAGTTTCCATCTCCTGTGGGGAAAGCAGGCCATTAGTCTAGATTCATTCAGGTCTACGTACATGACATTGGCTGACAGTGTGTCTCAGTGGTTGAGCATCTACCTATGAACCAGGAGGTCACAGTTCAATCCCCAGTCATGATATGTGCCTATGTTGCACGCTCAATGTCCAATGTATGTGCGTATGGGTGTACATGTGCGTGCGTGTGTGTGTGTGTGCCTACCTGTGTGTGTGTGTGTGTGTAGTATGCAGCAGATCAATGATTCTCTCTCATCATTGAGATTTCTATCTCTACCTCTCCCCTCTTATCTGGCATCAATGAAAAATGTTTTTTAAAAAGATCCACTGAATGAGGGCAGGTCAGAATGAGACTAAGCATCTGAGTTGAGGCAACAACCAGACTCTACCCAAACCCTGACCTTAACTTTGATTCTCAAGGTCAGTATCTCCCTTGCCCCTGCTTTGCTTTGCTCATCTCCTTCCATCCCTCCTGCTCAGCACTTCATGTACCTTTAACTACCACTGGGAGGAGGCAGGGCACATTTTGGAGGTGCCTCTGCCCAGTAGGCAGTGCTCCACTCCCCAGTGAGCTCAGCAGTGTGCCAAGGCTCCCTACCCTCACTGGCACCTTCAGAAAACCCGGGTCCCCTTAGGCCCTCCACACGCCCTGACCCCCTTTGTCTCCGGGATGCCCAGGACCCTACCAGGCACCGGGAGCAGCCTTACCTGGGGCGAACCTCCTGGGTAAGCAGAACGTCAAGCCCATCCAGCACGGCTTTTAGGACCTTGACCCGCGGCCGCTGCATCAGGCCCCCCAGATGGAGGACAGAGTAGGGCCAGGCTTGGGCCATCGCCTTCAGGGACTCCTGGTGGCGTCTACTGTGGAAGGCCAGGATGAACAGAGGCGGGAAGAGCTCGGCGGGCAGGTGCTCCAGAGCTGCGATGCCCGAGGCCTGGTCCCTCAGCAGGCGCTTTCCTGCCAGCTCCAGGAGTGTGGGCGGGGTCTGCATGCTCATCTTCAAGGTGCTCAGAAAGGAATCCTGCAGAAAGGACTGGAGAACAAGACATCCATGTCAGGCCAAGCATTTGCACCCCCATTGTCTGTCTCCCCATCCCTCAGAGGAATCAGCTCAGGGCCAATGATCAACCTTATGACCTGTACCCCTAAAGCCTCCAGTTCGATAAGCCTGTCCCCCGGTTGGAAAAAAAAAGGAAGAATATGAAAAGCTCTCCGTGCCAGGTCAGGCTTCGTGCCACCAGGAGGCCGACTCCTTAGCTGAGGTCGGTTCCTTACCTGCTGTGACCGGCTTGGCTGGAGCTCAGATCTCAGACCTGGTGGAGAACCAGGGCCCTGACTGCAGAGCTGAAGGACTCTGACTCTCTCCACTGGTGCCTGAGGTTTTTATACACCTTCTCAATTGCTAGCGTCCAATCAGAACCTCTGGTCTAAACCCCTCAACCTGATGGGATTTTTGCCTTTCTCCATATTAATTGGTTACCCCAGAAACGAGATTAGGAAAGAGAAAGTTCGAGAGGGACAAGGGTGTGGCCTGGGTCATTGATTACTTCCACAGACACTGACTGAACTTGACTGATGGCCCACAGTTGTCATCCTGGGTGTGAGACAGTGAAGGGTGAGATGGGTTCCTGACTTCAGACAGGAAAAAACACAGCCTGAGAACATGGCTGCTGGGAGGCCGTTGGCCACCTCAAAGTAATCCAAATTACCCACAGTGAAAACAGCCGAGAAGGCACCAGTGGCATCCCCACAGAAGGAAAAACGTGTCCCTGCATTTAGTTGTCACTCAGGTATTCTGTCAGGTGACATAGCAGATCATTAGCTCCCCAGGGAGCAACGAGTGAGCGACTGAGGATGCGCGTGGCCCTTCAGACCACAAGTCTTCTCTGAGAAAGGCCAGGTCACAAGGATCATGAGAGGCAGGAGTCAGGGCTGGGCAAGGTAGCGCTGGGCCATCCTAATGAGACCCTGTGAATGACCCTGGGCCATGGGAAAGATGGGGGATTTTTCTTGGAAAGAAGAGAGGTGGAAAAACACTTCTCGGGGTGAATTCAGTACCTAAAAGAGATAAACTGGAGTGAAGACAGTGCCATTCTAGAGGTCAAAGGAAGAGGATTCCATCTTCTGTCCCGCACAGGTAGAAAAGGGTGTGTCGGCTCTGGGGAAGATGGGATTAGCTCAGCAAACTGGGTGGAGACGCTTGAATGTAAGAATGTGATTAGTGGGAAAGAGGCCCAATCTGGGAGTTACACATTTTCTAACCTGCAGGGCACAAAAGGCACAGTTGTGGGCTCTTTGAGATGTTTGAGCCAGGGACAGAAATAAACGTGGGCCAATCGCAGGTAACCCTGTCAACATCATGGCAGCTGCCACCAGGGGACATTTATCAAAGGGAAGAGGTTCTTCCACAGAGAACTCTGATTCAGGAGGGGAAGACAGTGGCACTGAACAAACAGGGTAGGGAAGATTGAGTGGAGGTCCCAGAGGGAGTACTGATACTTAGAGGCAGGGAGTGCCCTGAAAAGGGACAGCACAAGCCCCGCTGCCTGCACTAGGCTTCATGGAATTTGTCTGCAGTATGAAATCACTGCCAAACAGCCGGGACCGGTTTGGCTCAGTGGATAGAGCGTCGGCCTGCAGACTGAAAGGTCTCGGGTTCAATTCCGGTCAAGGGCATGTACCTTGGTTGCGGGCACATCCCCAGTAGGGGGTGTGCAAGAGGCAGCTGATCGATGATTCTCTCTTATCGATGTTTCTAACTCTCTATCCCCCTCTCTTCCTCTCTGTGAAAAATCAATAAAATATATTTAAAAAAAAAAGAAAAGAAAAGAAAGAAATCACTGCCAAACAAACACATGTGGGCACATGAGCCAAGAACACACTAGACCCAGTCTTGCCCCGAGAAAACTGAGCTGGGCTTCTGCTGGCACTTCCTGGAAGGGAGAGGCAGTTTGCACAAGTCTGAGCCAGGCTGTCCACGGACCACCCTGCATGGGCTCAAATCTGAGCTGGGAGACTCATTCGCAGTGTGAGCTCAGACCATTCACTCTCCAGGGCCTGTTTCCTCCACTAGGAATGGCAGTGACATGGAGAACTCTGCCTTGGGTTCCTATCAGACGTGGTGGTGGCATCTTCACCATTTTCATTTCTGGACTGTTCCTCCTCTTTTCTTGGGGGCCATTGCTATTTCTGTGGTTGGAACAGTCCTGTCATTTCCTGTCTGGGATCCGTTGTTGCAGAAATCCACATAGGCTTAGAGTTTTTTTGAAATATATGAGAGGGCAGGGCGGGGCAAGGATGGGCTCCTGACTCCACTGTGAGGCAGGACGGAGTTATCCTCAATTCTGTAACTGAACCCTAGCCCTCACCCAACCAATCAGGGTTAGCCTAGGCAGTGACATCACCACCGACCGGAGTAAAACCCCTGGGCTGGGCAAAATTCACCCTCTGTTCCTCCATGCTGCCGGCGTGAGTGGGACAGAGCCCATGCTAGCATGGAAAAGACTCTTTTGTTTATTGCATTAGACTCAGCTCCCTGGTGGTCCTTGGGGATCAGGAAGTCTGGGCGTAACATATACAAATACATTCTCAACCAAAGATTAATAAAGGCATCTTTTCTATAAATGTGACTTGGGATCCTTTTTCTTTTTTTGCCCAATCAATTTACCTTTGGCTTATTTTGATACCAGGGACAGAAATAAACTTGGGCCAATATTTGGCTTATTTTGATACCATGTGATTTTTTGTATGGTTGTCTTGCTACTAGCATTACAAATGAAAAATCATTTTCAAAGTGAAATGTGGGATCCCTTAACACAACCCGCATGGTTCAGGGCCCACTCAGGGTCCGGTTTCTGGAGAAGGCTGCACACTAAAATAAAGAGAGACTGGAAAAGTGTTAATTTGGGGAAATGGGGGGCCAGGCGGGAGTCAACCTCTAGTGGGAAGACTACCACCAGGCTCTGGCCTTGCTATCCCTTTTATTGAGGCTATGGGATACACCCTTAAGCAGGTTTGGAAGACACCCATACCCCTTAGGCAGGTAATAAGCAGATTATCATTTCAGTAAGGATTTACATGATTACAAGATGGGGGAGTTGCTTCAGTTACCATTGTCTCAGTTAGATAGGGTGTGGTTGGGTCTGACCTTTCAGAGCTTCAAGGTTAACCAGCTTTTTACATCTTTCTATTAGTGAGACAATGATTGGTTTCTTGCAGTAAAAATTTCTGGATGTAATTTACATACAGGATGCTACTCTTCTAGTCCCCCTTTTTTAATTTAAATATTAGGACACTTTTGGAAATTTTACAATGCAGTCTTAATAACTTTTTTTTTCCCATCCTTTCTATTATTTATTTATTTATTTATTTATTTATTTATTTTAAATCAATCTTTATTGTTCATATTGTTACAAAGGTTCCTCATTTCTTCCCCCCTCCACCAGGTTCCCACCCCACCCTCCGCCCCCTCCCCATCCCCCATTGTCCTCATTTATAGGTGCACAGTTTATGTTCAGTCTCTTCCTCCCTCCCTTTCCCCGATAGTAAATCCCTTTTCAGATAGTAAATCTGTTACTTAGCATTTTCTCATATCAATAATACCACCACATGCCCAATGATACATTTCACACAAAAGACATTTCCAAATACTAGGTCAACAAGCCTCATCCAGGCCCCACCCAAGGCACTCACAGATCAACACCCCAGCCCTATACTAACTCAACACATCCAGATCTAAGCCTTCATCACTTGATTCAGCACACCCTCAAGTTCCCACAAAAGTTTCCAGCCATGTCTGAGAGGCCGTCATGGGGCAGGGGCAGGCGAGAAGCGAGCTGTTTTGGGCCAGGCTGCTCCGGGCCTGGCCTCTGTTGCTCTGGTTCATTCCAAAGCCAGCTGCTCCGGGTCTGGTCACCACCGCTCCCGACCTAGTTGCTCTGGACTTGGCTGCTGCTGCTCCGGTCCTGGACGCACCTGACCCGGCCACTCTGGGCCTAGCCGCTCCGGGCCTGGCAGCTGCTGCTCTGGGCCTGGCTGCACCCGACCCGGCTTCTCCCAACCCGGCTGCTCCGGGCCTGGCCGCTCCCAGCCTGGCAGCAGCTGCTCCGGGCCTGGCCGCACCAGACCCGGCTGCTCCGGGCCTGGCCACTCCCAGCCTGGCAGCAGCTGCTCCGGGCCTGGCCGCACAAGACCCGGCTGCTCCGGGCCTGGCGGCTCCCAGCCTGGCAGCCGCTGCTCCGGGCCTGGCCGCACCAGACCCGGCTGCTCCAGGCCTGGCCGCTCCCAGCCTGGTAGCTGCTGCTTCGGGCCTGGCCACACCCGACCCGGCTGCTCCGGGCCTGGCCGCTCCCAGCCTGGCAGCCGCTGCTCCAAACCTGGCCACACCAGACCCGGCTGCTCCGGGCCTGGCCGCTTCCAGCCTGGCGGCTGCTGCTCCGGGCCTGGCCACACCAGACCCGGCTGCTCTGGGCCCGGCTGCCCCGGGCCCGGCCGCTCCGAGTCTGGCCGCTCCCAGCCTGGATGCTCCGGGCTTGGCTACTGCTCTTCTGGACCTGGCTGCTCCCAACCCAGCTGCTCTGGGCCCCGCTTCTCCGGGTCCGGCCACTCCTGGTCTGGGTATTCCTGGACTGGCCACCCTGGGCTTGGCTGCCTCTGCCTCAGGTCTGGCTGCTCCAGTGCTGGCTGTTGTTGCTCTGGTTCTGGCTGCTGCTGCTCTGAGGCCTGGCCGTTGCTGCTCCGGGCCCGGTTGCCATTGCTTTGTGCCTGGGCACTCTAGGCCTGGCCGCCGCTGTTCCAACATTCTGTCCTTTTTTTTTTTTTAAACGCATTTATGTTGCAATGTTGGCTGGTGAGTTGAGTTCTGACTTAGTCTTTGATTTTTCAAGATCTTCTTTGTATTCTTTCTTAAGTAATTTTACTATCTTTTGCTCTCACTTGATTTCTTCACATTGAGAACTTTGGTTTCTTCCTCCTTGTCCTGGGAGCTCAGCAGGTTGGCCTGTGGCACCCCTTTGTTCTCCGCGGGCTCCTGCACTGCTCCAGCCTGTTGCCGGGGTTGGCACCGCTCAGGAAGCAGCCCCCGGCCTTGGCTCCCTTGCCTGCGCTCAGAGGTCGATGGCTTGGGGGCACCCCCCCCTCTGGGGGCCCCCGTCGCCCAGCTCCCGCCGGCGCCCGGCTGGCTGGTGTCCTGGCTGGTGTCCGGCAGGGGCTCCTGCTCCCTGTCGCATTCCTCCAGTCTGGAGCTTTTTTTTTCTCCTTCCCGCTAGGGGAGTCTAGGATCAGAGTCAACAGACTGTCCTCTGCGCACAGTGCGCGCGACTCTGGGGGCTCCGCTTTTTGCCACTCCCCTAGGATTCGGCCTCACAGCCCCGTCTCCCCCTGCCCGAGCCTGGGTCCCCAGGTTCTGGTCCAGGACTGGGGTTCAGAGCAGTCCGGACTGAGGCTCAGCGCCGCCGGAGGCTTTGTTTCTTCACGCTAGGGTAATCCAGCATCAGAGTCAACATTCAGTCCTCTGAGCGCAATGTGCGAGCGACTCTGGGGGCCCTGCTTTTCGCTGCTCGCTTGGGATTCTGCCTCACAGCCCCGTCTCCCCTGCCGGAGCCTGGGTCCCCAGGGTCTGGCTCATAACTGGGGGGTCAGCGCTGCCATTTCGGGGGTTCAGCCCAGGCTGGGGGTTTTATTTCCTTCCTGCTAGGGAACGCCAGGCAGCACCCAGCCCTCTCCTCCTCTCCGGCTGCGACCTCTCCGTGCGCAGCATGTCTCCGTACCTTAGGCTTTTTTTCAGCTCCTCTGATTTTCCTTCTGGTTTTCTCTTTCCTTCTTGTTGTAGAATTTTCAGTCAGTCGACTACCTGTAGCTCTGGGCGATGTCCACTCTACATTTTAGTTGTATTCCATTGAAATTGTTGTGTGCTGCTGCGGTTAGGTGTCTACCCGAGCAGCCATCTTGGATCCTCTTAATAACTTTTAATTTTATTATTTTGCATAGAAATATGACTGCTTTGGACTCATTGCATGTTAACAAATTCACTATGAGATGAAATATCAATAAAAATTTTAGTTAATACTTTAGGAACAGTTTTTTTTTTCCAGTATAACTAAATTCTCTTGAATATTTATTTATTTCAATTAGCCAATTTCAAATAATTCGGGAAAAAGGCTTATAAGTTTTAACTTTATTTGTCCTAGTTTATGGACAATAAATGACATTAACTAAAATTTTGTAATTAGTCTTTGAGTAACTTAACATTAACTTTGTCAGGGAGGCAAAAACCCAAATTACTCACTTCAGTTTAAGAGATAAATATATGCACTTCTAATTACAGTTCTTCAGATATTTGAGGAAAACTTTTCTCTATTTTCTTCCAGAACACTTTTCAGGTACAGAGCGTTTCACTTAAGAACCTTTGTTTTCCTTTAGAGCAAGCAGCCTATAGGGCTGTTGCTTGAACTTTACAATAAGGGTGACTACTATTTTATGTCAGATTTAATACTTTAGCAATCTTCAGTTTACATTGCAAATACTCAGGGAAGAGATTTCAAATTTTTCCCATTTCTTCTTTCTATTAAATTTAGAATTATAAGACTGGGAAGAGTGCGATGAGGAGCGGGAGCCGCTGCAGCGGCTGCCACCAGGCGCTGGCAGGGAGCCGGGTGACAGGGCCCCGGGCGGGGAGGTGCCCCTGGGCCCGTGACCGCTGATCGCTGGCCATGGAGCTGAGGCCGGGGGCTGCTTCCTGCGTGGCGCCGACCCCCGGCAACAGGCTGAAGCCGCACAGGAGGCCTCAGAGAACAAAGGGGTGCCGTGGGCCAGCCTGCTGAGCTTCCAGAATGAGGAGGAAGAAACCAAAGAAGTTTTCAATGTGAAGAAATCAAGTTAAAGCAAAAAGATAGTAAAATTACTTAAGAAAGAATACAAAGAAGATGTTGAAATATTGAAGATTAAGACAGAACTCAACTCATCAGCCAACATTGCAACATAAATGCATTAAAAAAAAAAATAGACAATGTTGGAGCGGTGGCGGCCAGGCCCAGGGCAGTGGCAGCCGGACCCGGAGCAGCAGCAGCCAGGCCCGGAGTGGCAGCAAGCCATGGAGCAGCCGGGCTCAGAGCAGCAAAGGCCAGGCCTAGAGCAGCTGGGCGCCGAGTGGCGGCAGCAGGACCCGGAGCAGCTGGGTTGGGAGCGGCCAGGTCAGGAGCAGCCAGGCCCAGAGCAGCAGCAGCCAGGCCTGAAGCAGCCGGGCCTGGAGCAGCAGCAGCCAGGCCTGAAGCAGCTGGGCCTGGAGCGGCGGCAGACAGACCTGGAGCAGCTGGGTGCAGAGCAGCCGGCCCGGAGCAACAGAGGATAGACCTGGAGCAACAGCGTCCAGGCCCGGAACAGCTCGCTCCTCGCCTGCCCCCGCCCCAGGGCTGCCTCTCAGACATGGCTGGAAACTTTTGGGGGAACTTGAGGGTCTGCTGAATCAAGTGATGGAGGCTTAGATCTGGATGTGTTGAGTTGTCGTAGCGCTGGGGTGTTGATCTGTGAGTGCCTTGTGTGGGTTCTGGATGAGGTTGGTTGATCTATTTGGATGTGTCTTTTGTTTGAAGTGTATCCTTGGGCATGTGGAGGTATTATTGATTTGAGAAAATACTAATTGATTTGCTACCTGAAAAATTTAAAGTTCTGAAAGTTTAAGGTCTCTTGCCAAAAAGATTTTAAAGCTAACACCTTAATTTTAATGGAGAAAGGGGAGGACAAGCCCTTCCCACCCAGAACAGGTAATCCAATTCCAGCCAGCAGCTATCTTTAAACAATGTGTTCATTTACATTTGAATGGCTACGCCTTTTGATAGCCCAAGGGCAAGTTTACATATAAACAAGTTTGCTTCTCAGTTCCCAGGGCAGAAAAAACAAGGTTTAAAATTATTAGATTTTAAAATTTATTCTTAAAAAATATAAAAGTTTATTAAGTACAATAAAAAAAAACAAGGAAATTAAAAAACCCGATGAACAATATTAACTGTTGATTATAATAGAATCAGAGATACGGGAGGGGAGGGGACTGAATTTTCAGGGAAAAGGGGAGTGGTGGGTGTGGGAAGAGACTGAACATAAACTGTACCTATGGATGAGGACAATGGGGGGTAGGGAGAAGGGCAGAGAGTGGGATGGGAACCTGGTGGAGGGGGGGAAAATGAGGAACTTTTGTAATAATATGAACAATAAAGATTGATTTAAAAAATAAACAAAAAACCTTTGTCATCCTTTAGAACACATGTGTCAAACACAAGGCCCGCGGGCCAAATCCATCCCGCCAGGCCTTGCAAAGTGGCCCACACCGTGCTGTCATCACTGTACTCCGCTGCGTTTCCATCACAATGACAGTTTATGACTGGTCAGTAAACCACTCACGATTTAGGCTGGATTTTAGATTTTGGCCCCTTCTCTGATTGAGCTCCACACCCCTACTTTAGGGCAAGCAGCCTGTAGGGCTGTTGCTTGAACTAGCTATATTACAAGTCACTTTACAATAAGGGTGACTACTATTTTATGTGAGATTTAATACTTTAGCAGTCTTCAGTTTACATTGCAAATACTCAGGGAAGAGATTTCAAATTTTTCCCATTTCTTCTTTCTATTAAATCTAGAATTATATTATCAAAGAGTACACCCTTTGGCTCATTTGCATATACAGAGGGATCATGGGAGGTCTTAATCACTTTTTTAGAAGACTTAATCAGGGGTTGGCCTTTGCTGTTCCAAGATGGCTGCCCCAAGAGGAGCAGCAAGCCATGGGGCCAATATGGTGTCTGCCATGTCAGACAGTCCAATATGATGGCTGTCTAAACTGTTCTTTGACAGAAAAGATCGTTTGTTTATTCTCACAATAAACAAGGGAAGAGCAAACCAAAAAGATAAACACTCAAAATTACATTGCAGACAAACAGAAATCTCACTTGCTGTTTCTGGTGGCTTTATTAGAATTTCATTGTTTATAAAAACATTGCCTTTTCATTTAGCTGAAATTATATGAAACCTTGATTATAATTAAAAAGATAATTTATTAAGTAATTTAAGTAGGTATCTTTTATTGAAAAGGCAAAGCAGAGCAAATAAAGTAAATGTTTACAACTGATTCACAAGGCACAAAGGTCACCCCAGCTCCATCCTAATTAAAAATGCAGGTGGCTAGAGACACTTGTATTTTAAATTTCCTCTTGAAATTTCACCCTGCTATTTGGCTTCTATAAATTAAACCTTCCCCAGACAAGCTTATCAGTGCTCCATATTTGGGAGACAAAGAAGGTAAAATCATATAAATAGGGAGAATTTCTGCATGTTGGGGCCCAGAATTTGAGAGACATTTTCTTCTGGACCCGCACTTAATTACTATCACTCCATCTCTCTGGTATTGCTTTGTTCTTCTTTGGTTTTCTGTAACATTATGAGTCTGTTCCTATAAATCTTCAACCTGCGTCCATGTGTACCCTGTTGGCTATTCCGGAGAACAATGCCTAATACAGCGATTGATTACAGGGAAGCAGTGTGTCTGCTTCCCATCCTGACAGGCTGATTTGAGAACACGTTCTCCAGTCTTGCTCCATAGACAGACAGTAGGTTTAATGGGCATAAGCCAAACCCCCATGGATATGACCTCCCCTGCTCTCCCCGGGTCATATTTTATGTGGTGTAGAAATACCAAGAAAAAGTGTTATGCCCCTGAAAAACTAATATTTTTGTCAAAGGATTTTGGATGAGTTAGCTGGCCCAAAGCTAACTTATTTCCTCTGCCAACAGGCATGGGCTAGGAGGCCCGGCAGCCTGGTTCCTCTGCGGTATGGATGAGCCTTCCGGAAGCTGGGGTCCTGCCTTGTCCCTGAACCCCTCACATTTTCTGAGTCCACCTGTAGAACCATGAGGAACACTCGAGTCCAGGGTCATAGCCAGCAGCCAGGTCCCCTTCACCTCAGGGGTTGGTGGGCCACTTAGCAAGTCCCATTGTATCCACCCACTGAGCAGCCACAGGAGATCAGACAGGCCCAGAAGAAAAGAAAAAAAAGACCTGGAAGGAGAGATAACATGGTGCTGAGCACTGCATCCAAAACACATCCCATCACTCCAGGTTCTGTTCCTGACCCCTCCCCACTTTTATTAATCAGTAACTACAGGGTCCTGAGGTGTAAACGGGAGAGACAGGTGAATACAAGCAAGAGGACTAGGAGGTTGCCTTTGAAATTGTCTTTATTTCTCATCATTCCTTTACAACCCCGGGATTCACTCCCACACAGGAAACTCAAGCCCCAATTCTGCCCCCTCCCCACACAAATGAGATTCATGTTTCTGACTGTAGGACACTTTGCCTTTGAAGTCCCATGAGCTCCCTGTCCTTTGCCCCTGCAGCCCTTTACATTGGCCACGTCTCTCCCTTTCCCCATTCACACTGAGCATGAACCTGAAAGCCCGATCCAAGGTGTCAGCTTCCAAAGGCCCAGCCTTTGCCGTTTGCACCCACTAAAGCAGAGTCCAGACAAGGGAACAGCACGGGCTCCTGGTCATTACAACTCAACGTCATAACACTCCATGTACTCGGTGGCAAGCTGGATGGTCCTGGGCCGTCCTAACTCCCTCAGAATCCCCGTCAGCTCAGCCAGGACCAGGGCAAGGGTCTCCTGGCTGACAGTGTCCTGGGTGGTGTAACACTCCCGGGGGACGGGGTAGCACTCCTCTTCTAAGCTGCGCAGCCCGGCTGTGTGGCGCAGCAGCTTCCCCACGGTGGCCACAGAGAGGCTGTTCTCTATGATGGTGAGCTCGCTCAGCTGGTGGCAGCGGCTCAGCACAGGCAGGATGGCCTCGACTTGGGAGTCCACGATGGCACATTTCTCGAGGTACAGTTTCTGGAGGGTGGGTGCCACTGCCTCCAGCAGAGCTCGAAGGAGCTCAGGAATAAAACCAGTGAGGCTGGCACAATACAGACGCAGGGACTTCAGCTGCCTGAGGTTCGGGCACTGGAACAGGTGTTCCAGGTCTGAATCGGTAAGGCACAGGCAACGACTTACGGTGAGTGTTTCCAAGGGGGCCTGCAGGCACCTGGGGAGACACAGAAAGGTTATTTTCTGGGAATGGGGGTAGCAGGTAGAGGGGTTGCTGAGGGCAACCAATCATCTCTCTATCACTACAAATTTCACTTGCTCTCTCTTCCCTTCCATTCCACTCTCTAAAGATCAATGGGGGAAAATATCCTCCTCTGAGGATTTTTTAAAAAAAAAAAAAAAAGGAGAGAGTAAACCAGAGAAAGATTCTGCAACATCAACTGGGGAGGGCAGTGTGCAGAGGCGATTTTCATCCATACATCACCACAAACCACTGGTCACTCTGCAATCCTTTCCACTCCCGCTTCCTTAGCTGCAGAATCATGCCTGTCCTTTCTACTAATGACCTTCCTGGTACCCAGGACCATCTCTGACAGATGGGGAATCTGAGAGAGGCGCACGTATGTTCACGTGGCTGGTGGGCACAGAGCTCATGTCTGAAAATGCTCCATCTGATGTGGCTCTGCCTCCTCCCAACCGTCTTCCCAACACCTCATCACTTAGACTTCTGTCCCTTCACACACCCAGGCTCGCTGGGTCCCTCACTGAGGCAGTTCTGTCACCCATCTTGACAGGCTGATTTCAAAACATGCTTCCTTTGGGTGCTCATGGGATATCACCCTCAAAGCATCTAACAACACCACTCCCTTTACATTCTAATACTGTGTACAGTGCTAAGCAGCTCACCTGAGCATCTGGTGCAGACGGCCTCGGAGGAAGTAGGGGGCATCCAGGTCCAGCTCGCGGAGGTGCCGTGAGCTGAGCATTTGAGAGAGGAGTTGGGCAAAGGCTGTCTCCCTCTCCTGCTCCTCCCTCTCCCACTCCTCTTCCCAATTCAGTATCTCTTCCTCCTCCCACTCCTGCTCCTCATCCTCCTCCCACTCCTGCTCCTCTTCCTCCTCTTCCTCCTCTTCTTCGTCTTCCTCCTCTTCCTCTTCATGCTTCTCCCAATCCTGCTCCTCTTGCTCCTCTTGCTCCTCTTCCTCCTCGTCCTCCTCCCAATCCTGCTCCTCTTCCTCATTGTCCTCCTCCTCTCTCAACACACGGATGTGGGAGAGAAAGAGTTTCTGGAGGTTCGGCATCTTCCTCATATAAAGAGCAAACGTCTCCATGGTGATCAGGCTCCAGGCGCAGTTCAGTTCCACCTCCTGGATGCAGTCCAGCTGCACCGCATCCAGGACCTTCCTTGCCCTCCGGAAAGGCACCGCAACAATCTTCAGCTTCTTGCAGCACAGGTGTAGCAGCCCTTTCCTCCGCCGGGCCCATTGGATGACGGATGTGACAAACTCATCTGTGTCCCTTTTATTGAAGTCAAGGTCTAGGAACACCTCCACAGGAGCTAAGGGGTGCTCCATGCTGGGACTGGACCTGTGCTCAGTCACTGGACCAGTCAGCCAGTGCTTCTGGGTGCTGTCTCCACACCATATTTTCCAGAAATCGAAACCCAGGTACCTTAAATCCAGCACCCGCAGTTTCCACCTCCTGTGGGGAAAGCAGGTCATTAGCCGAGATTCTTTCGGGTTCACAGGGCATCGGCTGACATGCTGTATGGACAGTGTGTCTCAGTGGTTGAGCATCTACCTGTGGACCAGGAGGTCATAGTTCAATCCCTGTTCAGGATACACGCCTGGTTTGCATGCTCCATGCTTAGGGTGTGGCATTTGTGTGTGTGTGTGTGTGTAGGAGGTTGCCATTCAAAAAATTCTCTCTCATCATTGAGGCTTCTATCTCTCTCTCTACCTTCCTATCTGAAATCAAGGGGGGAAAAATGTGGTTTTTTTTTAAAAAGATCCACTGAATGAGGGCAGGTCAGAATGAGACTAAGCATCTGAGTTGAGGCAATAATCAGACTCTACCATGACCCTGACTTTAACTTTGATTCTCAAGGTCAGCATCTCCCTTGCCCTCCTCTTCCCTCTGCTTTGCTTTGCTCATCTCCTTCCATCCCTCCTGCTCAGCACTTCATGTACCTTTAACTACCACTGGGAGGAGGCAGGGCACATTTTGGACGTGCCTCTGCCCAGTAGGCAGTGCTCCACTCCCCAGTGAGCTCAGCAGTGTGCCAAGGCTTCCTACCCTCACTGGCACCTTCAGAAAACCCGGGTCCCCTTAGGCCCTCCACATGCCCTGACCCCCTTCGTCTCTGGGATGCCCAGGACCCTACCAGGCACCGGGAGCAGCCTTACCTGGGGCGAACCTCCTGGGCAAGCAGAACGTCAAGCCCATCCAGCACGGCTTTGAAGACCTGGACTGGAGGTGGCTCATTCAGACCCCCCAGAGGGAGGACAGTGAAGGGCCAGGCTTGCGTGATCGCCGTCAGGGACGAGCAGCGTCTGCCCCGGAAGGCCAGGGCGAACAGCTGCGGGAAGAGCTCAGCGGGCAGGTGCTCCAGAGCTGCGATGGCCGAGGCCTGGTCCCTCAGCAGGCTCTCTCCTGCCAGCTGCAGGAGTGTGGGTGGGGTCCTGATGCTCATTCTCAAGGTGCTCCAAAGGAATCCTGTGGAAATGTCCAGGGAACAAGGCATCCACCTCAGGCCAAGCCTTTGAGCCCCATCCTCTGACTCCCCATTTTCACGGGAATCAACTCAGGGCCAAAGCCCCCACCTGGCGATGGTTACAGAGGCCCTCCGTTTACAGAGGCCCTCTCTGGGCGAGGTGACCACAGAGCCATGGCTCCCCTGCAGGCCCCAGGTCAAGCATCTCAGAAGCACCCACATTTTTATTTCAATCTGCCTGGGGAGTGGGTACGAAGGGCCAGAAAAGCTGGCCCCCTCCTTTTTTTGGGGAAAAAATTCAGACCAATATATGGACACAAACTTAATATTTGAAAATGTCCAGAAATAAAACCACGGCTAAGATGTTTTCATTAGGGGCTTGGAGGGAGGAGGGGGTGTCAGGGAATCAGCTTGGGTTACACCTTTAAAATAGAGCAAAGCACAAATCCAGATTTTGAAATTCAGGAAAAAACTACACTAAGAGGCAAACTCAATGCCTTCAATCAGGCTGTTAAAACAGCAGAAGAAAAGGGGAAAGGTCTGTGCCAACGTGAGACCAACTGCCTCAGCGGAGGCCCGTAACTTACCTGCTGGGGCTCAGATCTCAGACCTGGTGGAGGGCCAGGGCACTGACTGCAGAGCCGGACGCCTCTAAACCCCTCCTCTGGTGCCTGAGGTTTTTATACAGACCTTCTTAAACACTAGAATCCAATCAGGACCCTCAGTGTCCCACCCTTAATCCTAATGCCATTATTGCCTCCTTTCAGATTAATGGATTGAGAGAAAGTTAGGGAAGGGCAGGGTGGAGGCCTGGCTCATGGATCCCTTCCACAGACACTGACTGAGGTTGACTAATAGTCCGTAGGCTCCTCCTCCGTGTCAGACAGTGAAGGTGCCACGGGTTCCTGGTGTTAAACAGGAAAGAGCAAAACCTGAGAGCATGGTTTCTGGGGGTCTTTGGCCACATCAAAGTTATCAGAACATTGCAGAGTTAAAACATCCTCGAGAAGACACTGGTGCATCCCCAGGAAAACCGGGAAATGTGTCCAGGCATCAGGCTCGGTTTTACAGCAGGTGACATAGCAGATCGTGAGCTCCTCAGGGAGGAAGAGGTTGTGTCTGTCCTAGACCCCGAGGCTTCTCTGAGGGAGGTCAGGTCACAAGGACCGTGAGAGGCAGGGGCAGGGCGGGGCAGGGTGGCGCTGGGCCATCCTAATGGGACCCTGTGAATGACCCAGGGCCATGGAAAAGATGGGGGTTTTCCTTGGAAAAAGGGGAGATGGAAGGACTCTCCTCTGGGTGAATTGAGGACCTAAAAGGAGACGAGCTGGAGGGGAGGCAGTGCCATGCTTGAGGGCGAAGGGTGAGATTCCATCTTCCGTCCCACCCAGGAGGAAAGGGTGGTCTGCTGTGGGGAAGATGGGATTAGCTCCCAGCCTGGGTGGGGGAAGATTAAATCTAAGAATGTGAGCAGCCCTGGGAGTTCGACATTTTCAAGCCCAAAAGGCATTGCGGCTGGATGCTGTGGGCTCTTTGGGCTGTTGGAGCCTGGGACAGAAATAAAAGTCATCCAATCACATGCAACCCTGTCAACATCAAGAAAAAAAACAAGCAAAAAACGGTTTTTAAAAAATATCCACGGAATGAGGGCAGGTCAGAATGAAACTAAGCATCTGAGTTGAAGCAACAACCAGACTCTACCCCCACCCTGACTTGAACTTCGATTCTCAAGGTCAGTATCTCCCTTGCCCTCCTCTTCCCTCACTTTGCTTTGCTCCTCTCCTTCCATCCCTCCTGCTCAGCACTTCATGTACCTTTAACTACCACTGGGAGGAGGCAGGGCACATTTTGGACGTGCCTCTGCCCAGTAGGCAATGCTCCACTCCCCAGTGAGCTCAGCAGTGTGCCAGGGCTCCCTACCCTCACTGGCACCTTCAGAAACCTCAGGTCCCCTTAGGCCCTCCACACGCCCTGACCCCCTTTGTCTCCGGGATGCCCAGGACCCTACCAGGCCCCGGGAGCAGCCTTACCTGGGGCGAGCTTCCTGGGCAAGCAGAACCTTTTTTGGGGGGAAATTTTTAGACCAATATATGGACACAAACTTAATATTTAAAATTTCCAGAAATAAAACCACGATTAAGATGTTTTCATTAGGGGCTTGGTGGGAGGAGGCTTGGTTACACCTTTAAAATAGAACAAAGCTCAAGTCCAAATTTTGAAATTCAAGAAAAACTACACTAAGTGTAAGGTGACCAGATTTTAACATTGATAAAGCGAGACACCATTGATGGGGGGGAGGGGGGGTGTTTGATTAAAAATTTGGTCTATATGGAGCAACAAAAATTTTCATAGAACACAAAAATAGTATTGTAATATATTTTTAAATAAATTTCAACATAAGGACAATTTATAAATATAATAAATTAAAAAATTATGTATAGTCGTGTCAATTTCAAGACCGGTGCTAGACTTTTTGCCGCCACTATAAAATATAACTAATACAAGTACTGTCTGCTAAATTCAAGAAAACTTATGTATTTATGAAATAAATACATAAATTACTTAACCTAAATTATCTGAATAGCTGATTTGTAATGACATCACTTGTTTAACTAGCTTACTAGCTCGCAGTATGATGTGTATCATCTGAGAGACAGTTACAAAATGTTTTCGTCGTTGCCAATCCCCAAAAATGCCATTGTTCATTAAGTCCAAACAATGGTGGTCGAATTCTAACAACTGATCAACAATGCGAACTTTGATAAGCAGTTCTCAATAATCAGTTCTCAACAGTTACTTGTTATTATTAAAGTTTAACATTATAAAATTAACAAAAGTAATATAAAACTCATATCCTGGCTAAATAGCCACTTGGCAGCCGAAAATCCTATATTCCCTTACCATTCTCCTGCATTTCCCTAGCTTGTTGTGCATTCTTTCCAAAATCAGGCCGTTTTTAAAACGCCGCGGGACGCGGGGCAATTTGTTGAAAATCGGGACTGTCCCGCCCAAAGCGGGACGTCTGGTCACCTTAGTGTATTATAGTACCATGAATATTGGAGGGCAGTTGGAAGCATCTGCTGCATGGAAGGTGTAAGGGCACTTGAAACACACACCTACCCTCAAGATGCTTCATTCCAGTGGAAGAACTGACTGTACACACTACCTCTGGTTTAACTTGACTAAAATAACATTTTAACACAAGGGAAAGATATGATTACAATACTGATGTAATTATAAGGACCATAAACTAAATACTAACCCAATGTAGGAAATAATAATTTTTGTCATCTAGTAGTGGGTATCGAATTAGCCACCGCTTTATTTTTAGCTATGTGATATGTCACTCAGCGCACATTCCCTGGAGGGTTGCATTGGCTGACATATGAAAAAGATCTGCAGTGTCATAGGGTTGCCAAGTTCTCATCAAAGATTATCTCCAGCTGGTAATTTGCTTTTTGGTACAAATTGGCATGCCATCTTCCAGTGCCAAAACTCAGCATGATCAAAGAGAGTTGGAGCGGAGGCAGCTCTTCCTCTCCCATTTTCTACATTTCACAGAGCTCTTTGCTCTGAAGAACTCTATTCCAAAACAGTGTTGTTCTCATGGCCTCCCTGGAGTGTTGGCCCAATCTCCAGGCTCTGTCATAGATTATTGATTAAGCTTGAGGGAGAAGAGTATAGTTCTGAACTTCTGAATAGGAAGCAGACAGCCTAAATACTGATCAACAAATTTGGAGCTCTGGCCAGTTTTGCTCAGTGGATGGAGTTGGCCTGCAGACTGAAGAGTCCCAGGTTCGATTCTGGCCAAGGGCACATGCCCGGGTTGTGGGCTCGATCCCCAGTAGGGGGTGTGCAGGAGGCAGCCAATCAATGATTCTCTTGAATTATTGATGTTTCTATCTATCTCTCCCTCTTCCTTCCTCTCTGAAACCAATAAAGAAATATATATATATATATATATATATATATATATATATATATATATATTAATTTGGAAAAGAATCAAGAGAAACTTGCCTCATTTTGCTACTTCCATAAAAACAAAGCTTAGTGTCCTCCAATTCTGACCCCAGTTTCTGGAATTGTTTGGATAAATATAAACTCTTAAATGTGGAGAAGAAAATGAGGTGCTCTTAAAGCTGATATTCCTGGATAAGACATAAGACAGAGGAGGTGGCCATGTCCATGTGATGCAGCAGATAATGAGATAGCTTTTCATGTTTTTATTGATTTCAGAGAGAGAAAGGGGGAGAAAGAAATAGGAACATCAATGATGAGAATCATCAATCAGCTGCCTCCTGCACGGCCCCTACTGAAGCACATGCCCTGAGCAGGAACTGAACTGTGATCATCTGGTTCATGGGTCAACTCTCAACCACTGAGCCACACAGGCCAGGCTATTGAGATGGCTTTTGTTGTTGTTGTTAATCCTCACCCGAGATATTTTTTCCATTGATTTTTTTTCTTTTTTCTTTTTTAGAGAGAGTGGAAGGGAGAGGGAAAGAAACACAGAGAGAAACAACGATGTGAGAGAGACTCCAATTGTTTGCCTCCCACATGCACCCTGACTGGGGTGGGGATTGAGCCTGCAACCAAGGTATGTGCCCTTAACCAGAATGAAACCCGCAACCGTTCAGTCCATGGGCCGATGCTCTGACCACTGAGCCAAACCTTCTAGGTCTGGAGATGGCTTTTTAAAAAAGCTTTGGGACCTAGAGAGGAGGAGCTGGGGTGAGGATGGGGTGAAAGTGGCAGCTGCAATTAGATATCAAAAGGCAGTCTTTCTTTACACAATAAGACTGTCTTTTCAGCCATTCCACACACTTGGGTAGCAAGCACCATCAGTAGTATCAGCTTCCAACAGGAAGAGTGATGGAATCCTTTCATAGCTTCACACATACATACATCCTTTTCTGTGAGGGAAAAACCTGTGTAGAGGGCATAGCACTGCCTGGCATATGATAGCAGGTTCTCAACAAGTGAGAACCATTGTCATTGTTATTATCTAAATGAAGGGCACCACAAAACCTCTTTCTCCTGACCTGCAAATCCAACTCTGAGGTCATGTATGCAGATTAGAAAAAATGTACTGATTACCCAGACCTAGGCAGCATCTCTCACCTTCTTGTAACACTTGTTAACAGGTTCATTTTTACCAATCATTTTCCTCCTCCTTTCTCACTGACAAGTGCCTACTTTTTCTTCAAGGACCAAGACAAATACTAGCTTCTCCTTGTACCTACACCTCATCACATTCCCACATAGACATCCACTTTCTTCGATGGATGCCCACAGCACTTTGATTATACATGTTATATGGTTGTTATGCTGTGATTTATTGTATATGTTACCAACCCCAATGACAGTAAATTTCTCCAGGGAAGGGATGACTTCTCTCTTTTTGCATCTTAAATTATTAAAGTATTGTCTGACTGGATAAATTGTACATCCACCCAGTGGATATTATTCATAGATAAAAAGAAATGAACTACCAAGACATAAAAAGACACAGAGAAATCTTAAATGCATGTTGCTAAGTGAAATAAGACAGTCCAAAATGGTTATACACTGTAGACTTCAATTATACGACATTCTGAAGAAAGCAAAAGTATAGAGATAATTAAGAGTGGTTGTGCCCTGGCCAGGTACCTCAGTTGATTGTAGCATTGATGGGTGCAGGGTGGAGGGGGGGGGGGGTGTGGGTCAGTGGGGGGAAGAGCGGGGCAGCTGTAATACTTGCAACAATAAGATAAAATTTAAAAATAAATAAATAAAAATATACTGGTTGCCAGGGTTTCAGGGTAGAGTGAAGGAGTGGGAAGGTGAAGTACAGTTGACATTTGGAGAAATGAAACTATCTATGTATATGAAGAGCCAGGGTCGTAACATCCACAACAACTGGAGGCTTGACCAAACACCAGGCTTCGGGTGCAGCAGGTGAAAGGCCTGAACTGCTGACCTCTCAGAAAGAGAGAGGTGGGCCTCGCCAGCAGCCAAACCTCTCTCTCTCTCTCCCAGCGGTCATTAGTTCTGCCTGCTCACCAGCAGCCTGAGGCAGCAGCTGATCAGCCCCACTTCTATGATCAGGCCCAGAGATAAGCCCAGAAATGCTGACAGGCATAGAAACCAACCAATTAGGACCAAATCTGGGTGAATTGCGAGGAGCCAATGGCTGCCTAGGAGGCGGGGCTTTTGACACTGATTGGCATAGAAACCAACCAATCAGAACCTAACCTGGGTGAACTGCGAAGGCAGAACTTAAGGTGGGGGCTGAGGAGGTGTTTTAAGGGCAACAGCTGTTTGGTGTAAGGTGTAAGATAGTGATTCAATTTTTTAATGACCAGTTTGGCAGCACAGTGCATATGGCTGGCTATCAGTCTAGCTATAGGGGATTATGTATTTTTGTCTGCCAAGAACACTTCCTCCTGCTGAATAAGGCTCCCCTCCTCCCCCATTTAAGCAATCCTATCCTAATAATCTATCTATACTAATAAAAGGGTAACATGCTAATTAGACTGGGTTGACCAGCCATCTTCTAGAGGTCTAACTTCCTTCCAGACAAAGCCATGGTAGTGGGGGCTGAGGCAGAGGCAGTTAGGGATGATCAGGCCTGCAGGGGAGGGCAGTTGGGGGGCAAGATCAGGCTGGCAGGGGAGAGGAGCAGTTAAGGGAAATCAGGCAGGCAGAGGCACTTAGGGGCGATCAGGCTGTCAAGGGAGAGCAGTTATGGGTGAAATCAGGCCAGAGAGGAGGGCAGTTAGGGGCAATCAGGCAGGCAAATAGAGGGGTTAAGGCCAATCAGGCAAGCAGGCAGGCAAGGGGTTAAAAGCCAGTTGTCCCAGATTGTGAGAGGAATGTCTGACTGCTTGTGGGATTGGGCCTAAACTGGCAGTTGGATATCTCCTGAGGGGTCCCAGATTGGAAAGGGTGCAGGCCAGGCTGAGGAATCCCCCTCCATGCACGAATTTCATGCACCGGGCCTCTAGTGATGTATAATATTTTAATGATACATAATGTCACACATATATCAAAACCTATAGAATGTTACAATACAGAGAGTGACCCTTAATATATGAAAGTTAAAATAAAATAATTTCAGAGGTCAGAGAGTTCCAGGAAGAAAAAGCAGACCATGATAAGGACTCTACTATATTAAAAATGTATGAAACAACCTCACTGAAGGAGGTAGGGGGAAAAGATGATCTTAAGCAAAGTTGGAAATGAGTGGAATCTGTAAGACTGACTCAAGACAAAGCAAGTTGCATAGAACAACTCTAGTTTATAAATTGTCTCTTGGAGGTTTGGGCTAACAATTTTAATACTGTTACATATCCTATATAATAAAAGCCCAATATGCAAATTGTTCAATTGGGAGTTTGATCACTTGCTATGACATTTGCTGATCACCAGGGGGCAGCGTGGAACATGGTGGGTGTCAGCAACACAGTGCTGGCAGTGGAGGCACTGACAACCTGGATGAGCCCTGATGAGAGCAGAGCTGTGATGGGATGGTGGAGCAAGTGAGTGGGCAGTGCCCAACCAAGGCAGTTGGGAGCAGATGCCCAATTGCCCTGTTGATAGCCTCATAGATGGCAACCAGCAGTGGTAGCTGGGGATGGGGATGCCACCTGGCTCCCAGACACTGAGGGAGCTGGACAGGAAGCTCAGCCCGAATCAGACGCCCTGCAGGTTGGATGGTGGAGAAGGTGAGGGGGAGGTGCCAGGTCATGGTGGGGTGCCAGGCGGAGCTGCAGGGCTGTGAGCCTGGGGATGCAAGCTGGGTTCCGATCCCTACAGGCCATCCCAATGGACCCCACCCATGCACAAATTCATGCATTGGGTCTCTAGTGAATAATTGAGTAAGTGGATAGCAGATGGTGGGTGCTGAGTATCTCATTGTTAGAATGAGGATTTATGGATGAGCAAGGAGAGGAGGCTAGAATTGTCCATGTAGTGATGAAAGTTGGAAACATTAATAACATCAATTAGAACTCATTTTAGCTTTATATAGATACATATGCTTACATACAGAAGTATTTATAGATGATGTGTATGTACACCAATTAATATACACCCATATATAGAGTGTCCTACAGTCTGAATAATCATGTTATCAGATACTAGTAAATGCAAATTAAAACAATGATGAGAGAGAGAAGACCAAGATGGCTGCGTAGGTGAACAGCTGGTCTGCCGCTCGCACAACAATTTAAAAAAATTAAAACTAATACAAAGGATATCTATCATCCAAAACCACGGGAAGGCTGGCTGAAAGGGAGGCGAGTGCAAGCGCTGAAAAGCTGAGAAGCCTAGGTACGGAGGCATGCGAATCGGGCTGGTGGTGAATCGGGCTGGTGGTGGGCGACTGGGCATGTGGCTCGGCTTTTCTTTTCAACCGGAAAGGAAACAAGCTCCCAATCACTTTGAAATCCAGTTTCTGGGCTCACATGGGGGACCCAGACTCCTACGGGGAGAAGATGCCGAAGTGAGGGCGACTCTTGCAGAGGCACGCACAGCAATCATTGTATACTGCGCTGGATGTCAGGGAAGCGGGGACTTGGAAACTCATGGCTATTAGCCATGCCCCAACCTAGTGATGTCCTGAGGCCCCGCCCCGCCCTGAGGCCCCGCCCTGAGGCCCCGCCCTGAGGCCCCGCCCTGAGGCCCCGCCCTGAGGCCCCGCCCACAGATTCTACAGACCAGCACGGGCACCACAAAGCTACTTTTACATATGAATGGCCTGTATTGAGGCAGCTTGACCATATATAAACTGCAGCTCCAGCAAAAAAAAACAAAAAAACAAAAACCGCCAAGACCCAAGCAAACAGGAGAAAACTATAGTTCTCGCTGTAGCTCCTGAACTGAATCCCATTGGAGATCCAGAAGCCAGTGTTCCTAGTGGTCAATTTCAACCCCTCACACCCTTAAGTGACACATTCGGGAGACGGACTCAGTGAGCACCAAAGCCCCACTGAAACATACCGCGTCTCCAGCGCAGCAGTTCTTCCTTTATAGACAGAGCGGGTCCTCACAGACAATTGGCCTGGAGATCAGTTCCTCCCAGAGTACCAACAGCAAACAAGGCTTAATTACACTCATCCCACAAAGGGATATAGCAAAAGCAACCACCTCATGTGATTGGGGAAGCTGATAGGTCACCTACCACACAAAGCCACTCCATCAACACAGGGAGGAGACACAGAAACATGTCACGAATAGGAGAGATGGAGGAAAGTAAACTAGTGGACAACACAGAGTTTAGAATCACATTTATAAGATTACTCAAGAATCTTCTAAAAACCTTTGAGAAACTTGATGAGACCTCCAAGAAGCTTGGTAAGACCTTCAAGGACCTTAAAGAGAATACCAAAAAAATGGAAAAAGACCAGTCAGAAATTAAGCATACAATGTCTGAAATAAAGAATATACAGAAACTCAACTATAGATCAACGTACCCCAAGAATCAAACTAAAGATCTGGAATATAAGGAAGAAAAAATCACCCAACCAGAAAAGCAGAAAGAAAGAAGAATCCAAAAGTGTGAGAATAATGTAAGGAGCCTTCGGGACTGCTTAAAGCATACCAACATCTGGATTTTTGGGGTGCCAGAGGAGAGCGAGCAGGATATTGAAGGCTTAATGGAAGAAATAATGACAGAAAACTTTCCCTACCTGATAAAAGAAATAGACTTACAAGTTCAGGAAGCATACAGAACCCTAAACAAGAGGAGTCCAAGGAGGGACACACCAAGAAACATCATAATAAAATGCCAAGGGCAAATGACAAAGAGAATTTTACAAGCAGCAGGAGAAAAACAGCTAGTTACCTACAAGGGAGTACCCATACGACTGTCAGCTGATTTCTCAACAGAAACTATGCAGGCCAGAAGGGAGTGGCAAGAAATATTCAAAATGATGAACAACAAGAACCTACAACCAAGATTACTCTACCCAGCAAAGCTATCATTCAGAATTGAAGGTCAGATAAAGAGCTTCACAGACAAGAAAAAGTTAAAGGAGTTCATCAACACCAAACCAGGATTACATGAAATACTGAAGGGTATTCTTCAAGGAGAGGAAGAAGAAGAAAAAAGTAAAGGTAAAAATTACCAACAACAAAAAGACATAAAATACATACCTACCAACAAGTGAATCTAAAAATCAAGTGAATAAAAAATCTGAAGAATAAAATGGACTGGTAAACATAATAGAATCAGGGACATAGAAATGGATTGGACTAACAATTCTCAGGGGGGAAGTCTGAGGGGTGAGGAAAGAGACTGGACAAAAATCTTACACCTATGGATGAAGACAGTGGCAGGGGGTAAGGGCATGGGGTGGAGTTGGGAGTCAGGTGGAGGGGAGCTATGGGGGAAGAAGGGGGAAAGAGGAACACCTGTAATAAACTGAACAATAAAGATTTATTATATATTAAAAAAAATGATGAGATAATACCACCCTTATTAGAATGGCCAAAATCCAGAATACTGACAACACCAAATGCTGACAAGGATGTAAAATAACAGGAATTCACATTCATTGCTGGTGAGAATACAAAATGATGCCCTGCCAGTGTGGTTCAGTGGTTGAGTGTGGACCTATGAACCAGAAAGTCACAGTTCAATTCCCAGTCAGGTCAAATGCCCAGGTTGTGGACTCAATCCCTGTGTAGGGTATACAGGAGGCAGCCAATCAGTGATATTTCTATCTCTCTCTGAAATCAGTAAAAACATATGTATTTTTTAAAACAAAAAGATACAGCCACTTTGAAAGACGTTGGTTTATTACAAAATTAGACAAACTCTTTATGATCCAGCAATCACAGTCCTTGGAATTTACCCAAAGGAGTTAAAAATTATGTCCATACAAACACATGCACAGATGCTTATAGTAACTTTATTAATAATTGGCAAAACTTGGAAGCAACCAACATGTTCTTCAATAGGTGAGTGGATAAATAAACTGGTACATCCAGACAATAAAGTATTTGCTAAAAACAAAACAAAACGAAACAAAAAAAAGTAGCCATGAAAAGATATGGGAGAACCTTAAATGCATATTACTAAGTGAAAGAAGCCAATCTCAAAAGCCAAGCTACATACTGTATGATTCCAACTCATTGACAGTCTGGAAAAGGCAAAACTATAGAGGTAACTGAAAGATCAGTGATTACTAGGTGTTTGGGGGTGTGAAGAGATCAGTAGGTGAAGCACAGGGGATTTTTAGGACTGTGAAATACTCTATCTGATACCATAATAATGGATAAATTTGTCCAAACTCAGAGGATCACAACACCAAGGGTGAACCACATGTAAACTGTGGACTTTGGGTACTAATGGTGCGTCAAGAAGCTCATCAGTTATAACAAATGTTCTATCTGGTGGGAGGTGTTGATAGTGGGAGGAGCTATGCATTTGCAGGTGCAGGAGTTATATAGGAAATCTCTGTGCCTTTCCATCAATTTTCCTGTGAACGTAAACTGCTCTAAAAGAAAAGTCTTAATAAAATAATAGATAGTCTATTTGTTAAGCCTCCTAACACATTATTTATTAAGTAACTTTATGCCCAGAGAAGGTAAATAATTGTCCCAAGTTAAGAATGATCTTCATAGTGATTTGTTCTAATTTATTTAGCAAGTATTTATATTATGCTTACTATGTGAATGACTATTCTAAGTGCTCTGCAATAATAGCCCTGTAAGTCCTCATAATAATATCATGAAGATGATTCTATTTTAAAAAATATATATCTTATTGATTTTTTACAGAGAGGACGGGAGAGGGAGAGAGTTAGAAACATCAACAAAAGAGAAACAAAGGTACATGCTCTTGGCCGGAATAGAACCTGGGACCCCTTAGTCCCCAGGTCAGCGCTCTATCCACTGCGCCAAACCGGTTAGGGAAAGAGGATTCTATTTTTATTCCCATTTTACAGACAGGAACTGAGACATGGGAGGATTAAGCAGCACTGGCCTGTGCTCAAAGAGCCAGTAAGTGGCAAAACTGGAGTTTGGATTGAGGCAGTCTAGCTCCAGAGATTATGTGTTAACCACTGTGTGTGTGGCCTCTGTTATTCAAAGAAAACTTTGAAAAGCAGTTTTGAGTTAAAGTCTTCTCCATTGTTTTTGGCGTTAAAGTTGTTGCATAACGGTAAATGCAAATGGACAGTACTGTTATGACTGGCCACTAGGGGGCATTAGAACTCTTGCAAACCTGCCAAATGACTAGTATTTTTTTTTCTTCTTAGTTTTATTTTTCCCCCCAACACCATTTATTCTACCTATACCTCTTCCACCTCCACCCTCCGCCCCCCACAATCACCAGGTCCATAAGTTCTTTCCCTCTTTTCATTTTTTGTTAAATCCCTCCACAAGCCCTCCCCCATCACATAACTCCTACCAGAGCTAAATGACTAGTATTTTAAAAGGAGTGAAGGACAGCCCTAACCGGTTTGGCTCAGTGGATAGAGGGTTGGCCTGCCGACTAAGGGGTCCCAGGTTTGATTCCGGTCAAGGGCCTGTACCTGGCTTGCGGGCACATCCCCACTAGGAAGTGTGCAGGAGGCAACTGATCAATGTTTCTAACTCTCTATCCCTCTCCTCATTGTAAAAAAATCAATAAAATATATTTTTTAAAAGGAGTAAAGAACAAAGTTTCTCATTTGTATTTCCATTTGTTAGCCAAAAATAAACAGAAAGTCATACAAATAAGTTTAAGTCTCACAAGGTTTTCGCTTGCCTTTTTTTTTTATTATTATTATCCATATCCTAGAAATTTTCCATACTGTCCAATTTAACACCTCATTGCATACTGTTTTGTTTTCAAGTTGTTTCATGTATTTGTCTTGTGCCTAAAACTAAGATGCAAACTCTTTGTCAATAGGGAACGCTGTTTATATTGTACTTACTATTTTTTAAAATGGTACAGCACCTGACACAGTTGTTAGGTACTTTATAAACACTTGCTAATCAGTTTGAGTGCATAAATACCTTAATTTACATAATAGATGTGTTCTTGAGGCCAACATCAACCAACTTTAAAACTCACTAGGGAGCTAGATATTTAAGGGAATTCAGTAGTAAAAAGCCTTTTAAATTAAGTCACGAAGCACTCTGTAATTTAGCCTACTATATGTAAATCTCTATTTTCTTTTTAAAAAAATATATTTTATTGATTTTGTACAGAGAGGAAGGGAGAGAGATAAGAGTTAGAAACATCGATGAGAGAGAGTCATTGATCAGTTGCCTCTTGCACACCCCCTACCGGGGATGTGCCTGCAACCAACGTACATGCCCTTGACCGGAATCGAACCAGGGTCCCTTCAGTCCCCAAGCCGACGCTCTATCCATTGAGCTAAACCAGTTTCGGCTAAATCTCTATTTTCAAATGTGGTTTGGTTTAAAGCAGAAAACACCTGGGTATCATTGATTGAAAAATATCCATTTCTGTATCTTGTGCAAGGCTTTAAAGAGGCTTACTTAATAGTCTGCCCTGTTTCGTGCTACAGCGGATGGCAATACACTGGGGATCGAGTGGCCAAATGCTGCCCAAGGAGGCAAGGACCTGCCCCCTACCACTCACCAGCTGGGCAAACCACTGGCACTTTCCCGGGCCCAGAGTCCTCAGCCATAAAGCGATGGAGTGGAGTGAGAAGAGCTCTTTCAAAATCAACACCCCAGTTCTTAGGTAAGGGGGAGGGCGGACAGAAAAGCCTTCACAGACTCTCTTACCCGAGAGAGAGGGAGAGAGCACTCTCTCAGACCTGTGTTCTTTACCTCCGTTAGATGCCATTGACCCGGGAACAGCTTGTAATGATACAGTCATTGCCCACAAGGTATTTAAATTTCCTTGATTCTCCCTGGTCCTCCTGGACTCTCCATAAATGAAAAGGGCGCAACATCCTTGTGTTTCTATTTCAAAAAGGATGCTAAGGGACTAGGGGGAGACTTGGGAGTGAACAGATCTTTTTACTACTCTCCAAAATTAAGAGAAAACACTCAGGTGTGGTGTTTTGTTTTTTCCTAATAAATAATTTTAAACATTTAAAAAGTATAAGGCTGTTCAACTATTTCATTTTCTACCAAGGGAACCCTATGATCTATCATAGATAAAGAGGTTTGGGGACCGCTGGGGAGGGTGTTTATGAGCTGTAAACTGAGTGCACTGAGAGCAATTAGGCATTTAAATTAGAGCAATGTGTAAAGCTAACAGCTGGTAAGTGTTGTTAATTGCAAGCTATAGACCACCTGCTTGGCAGGATCTGCATATAAACGGAAGAAAATAGATTGAACAGTGGAGAGTAGAATATGGATGTGGTAATTCGGAGCATAAATTCAGGTGACACAGTCAGCTGGAGTATCTTTAATATGTGTCTAGAAGCACAGCATCTCCTCGAGGAATGCATGGCCGGACAAGGATTTGTTAGGCTATTTAAAATGGGCTTAAATTACAATTTAATTACTCTCACAGTTAATAGCTTGGGATTATTTCAAGAGAATCTGACCTTGAAGACTGATGCCTATTTATCTTATAATCATTTGATGCTAAAAAGTGAAATATAGTGGCAACCATACTTTGGTAAAAACTGCTGTTTGAATTTTAACCCTTCTAGTTTGGCCCCTGCATCTGATTAAAACACAGGGTACTTACCTCAGCTTCCAGGTGGAGACCTGGAGGCTAAGGCAATTCTCCCTTGCCTGGGACCAAGACCACAGGAAATTGATTCCCACTGACTCAGTAGCTTCAGGGATAGAAACTGTAGATAATCTTTAGAGACTAACCGCTGAGCTCTGCTTCTGTGTTATCGCTATCGCAAGATAGGGCCACATTCCAATGTCCTGCAGGATGTGACTGGGAACCTACTCTGCGGGCTGTCCCCAGTCTTTAGAATTTAGTATTTAGGACTTAGGAACAAAAGGAAAATTCCTGTGGTTTGAACCTTTAAAGGGACTGCCTACCCCTGAAACGGTGCAGTCGTGTGGGGACCATCTGCGTGTGGTGCTCTGGCGGCTGTCCTGGCCAGTTCAATAAATCCTTGCCTGCTTTTTCAAAATTAATTAATCAGCCTCCGGTGGTTTTATTTTGAACCCAGGGTTCGACCCCACAACAAAAAGAATGGTTGAAATAAAAACTTAGACACTTCTATTTATACACATTGTATTTACAACATTTATTAAAATAAGGTTTTTCACCATGTTCCCAGGATCCTACTTTAAAACTTGCCAATGGGAAAAAGAGGGAATTCTTAAGACATTGGTGTTCTAGCCTTCTGTCACTGAGCAACTTCTCGATGCTAAGTATATCTTTAAATCCTCTGTAATAAAGTATTGATCATTGTTGAAGGGGAAAAGATCAGAGGATTTGGATTTATACTTGGTCTGACCTGTACTTATTCCTCCCCTTTTTCTATCAAAATCAATTCATCCTAGACCTGTTGCTCTCTGGGTGTTTCAAGGTAGCAGGATTGGTAATTTCTTTCTTTCTTTTTTTTAAATATACATATATATATATATATACATATACACACACACACACACACATATATATATATATATATATATATATATATATATATATATATATAATTGATTTTTTTACAGAGAGGAAGGGAGAGGGATAGAGAGTTAGAAACATCGATGAGAGAGAATCATCTATCAGCTGCCTTCTGCACACCCCCTACTGGGGATGTGCCCACAACCAAGGTACATACCCTCAACAGGAATCAAACCTGGGACCCTTCAGTCCACAGGCCAACACTCTATCCACTGAGCAAAACTGGTCAGGGCAGGCTTGCTAATTTCTGATAAATTAGAAGGCAAATCCCTGGAGGAAGCCCCACTTTTTTCTATTAATTTTAAAAGCGAAAGTTTTTGCCGAAACCGGTTTGGCTCAATGGATAGAGCGTTGGCTTGGGGACTGAAAGGTCCCGGGTTTGATTCCGGTCAAGAGCATGTACCTTGGTTGTGGGCACATCCCCAGTGGGGGGTGTGCAAGAGGCAGCTGATCGATGACTCTCTCTCATCGATGTTTCTAACTCTGTGTCTCTCTCCTTTCCTCTCTGTACAAAATCAATAAAATATATATTTAATAAAATAAAAGGGAAAGTTTTGAAAAGCTTGAAGAATTTTTAAGGGGAGCTATCATTTTTTTGTTCCCTTTTTAACCTTCATACTTTTGTTTTAGACTAGATGATATTCTAAGACACATGCTGAATTCTTTATCCATTCATAAGCTATAATAAATATGTACTGAGTGCTCACTAGGTGCCAGGCAAAGTGCCAGGAGGTAATAATACAAAGCAAAGGTGAATCAGACTGTTTCTGGCCCTTGAGGAACCCCCATGTCCAAACAGGAGAGTCAGAAACATAGAAAGAATCACAACATGATAATCATAGCCTCAAGATTTTGAACATTCACTCAACGTCAGGCACTTTACTACATGATTTACATATGATATGTCATTTAACCCAACCACCAACCCCAATAGGGAGATGTGCATCTCTCCATTTGCAGATGAGGAGACAAGAAGCTTAGAGAGATAGTTATGTTGCCATTCTCTCGCTCTCCTCTGTACACTTAACTCCTCTACCTAAAATTTTCTTTTCTTTTTTTTTTTTTTTTACTACTGACTTTATTGATTTAAAAAACTTTATACGGACAGTGACGGTTTTGCCAAAAGAGAAGCCAAACGTCATTAAACAGACCAGGGGTGAGGGTAGGGGCCAGAAATCCACTCAGAAAAGCTGGTTGTTGACCTGAAACTGGCGGGAAGGAGAAGGGAGATGCATGCAAGAGTGAGAATTCCAAAAAAGGTGAAATGGTGAGGGGAGAGAACTCCCCCAAAGACCCGGAGGCCATTGGTGGTGGGCAGACAGCAATCGTTTCCTTGGTAGAAGACAAGGGAGCACCCCCACTCAGCTGCAAACTCTGGAGACTCGAGGCGGGGGTCAGGGGTCGGGGGCTCCCCAGAGAGCATCACAAGAAGGCGTCGCACCACTCGCGCAGGCACCCGAAGCAGTCCCCGGACTGCTTGGCGTTGGCGCCACACGTGTCCTTCAGCCACTCCCGGAACAGGTCTTCGTCCTTCTTCAGCACCAGGGACTGGCCCAGGACCACGTAGGCCTTGTCAAAGCCCCTCTCCTCCAGCTTCTTGCCCAGGACTTCACCGATCCCCGCCAGGCTGCCCACTGGCTTTTCCCCCATGGGCTCGGCCACGAAGTCTCGGTGCTTTTGGGAGGTTGTCATCTTGACCAGGGTTGATCTTGGTTGCGGGCATATCCCCAGTAAGCAGGAGGCAGCTGGTGGATGTTTCTCTCTCAAAGGTGTTTCTAACTATTTCTGTAAAAAGTCAGTAATTTTTTTTTTTAAGAAGAAAAAAAAAAAAAAGTCCAAAAAGAGTTTCCCCCACTATTCGAGAGAGAAATCTCTTCACTCCCCGGGGAAGGCGCTGTGTACTGCCCGGACCTCCCGGGGGAAAGACGATCCGGCCGCTCAGGTGGGCTCAGGTGGCGCACGCGGCGGCCGGGGCTCGGGAGGGCGTCACTCCCTCTGTGACCTTGGCTGGGAAATGAGGGCGCTGCTGCCCGGGAGGAGCAAACAAAAAGGGCCCTCCGCCCTCCGCCGCCCCGGGGGCTCCCGGGGTGGCAGCGGCTCCCGCCCCTCTACCTAAAATTTTCTATCTGCCTTCATCTAATTCCTGTTTGTCCTTCAAAAAGCCTTCCTTGACCTAGAGGAGGGACAATGCCTCGCCTACTGCTTCCTGTCCATCTCTAGCAGTGCATTGTCTCTAAATTTGCATTTAGTTTATGCCTGAATCCTCGACTAGATTGCATTAGGACTGAATTTCTTTCAGAGTGAGCATGGCTATGCCATCTTTGTATTCCTAGAATGTGGCTCAATGTATTTCATGCAATTCATTCTCAGTAAAAGCCATTTGACTGAATGAAGCACAGCAGAGCCAGGATTTGACTCTACATATATCTGCCTGGCTCCAAAGCCCTAACCAGTTCATTCTGTTAATTTGCTTAGAAATGAATCCTATGCAAAATATGGGAGCCCAGCCGAGACCGGTTTGGCTCAATGGATAGAGCGTCGGCTTGGGGACCAAAGAGTCCCGGGTTCGATTCCTGTCAAGGGCATGTACCTTGGTTGCGGGCATATCCCCAGTAGGGGGTGTGCAAGAGGCAGCTGATCGATGACTCTCTCATAGATGTTTCTAACTCTCTATCTCTCTCCCTTCCTCTCTGTACAAAATCAATAAAAAAAAAGAGAGACTTGCATTCCCTATTTGGGTGTGAAGGTCGTTTAAAAAAAAAAAAAAAAAATATATATATATATATATATATATATATATATATATATATATATATATATATGGGAGCCCAGAGGAGAGAAAGTCAGGGTAGGGCTCACAGAGGAGGTGATATTTAATATGGATTTTGAAGAATGTGTAGTAATTTGTCAAGTTCTGAGAGGAGCAAAAGCATCTCATCTGGGGAAACAGTTCACTCAGTGGCATGAGAGAGCAAGGTGCATTTGACCTATGAAGTGGTACTTTCACGTTGATACAGCACGGGTTGAGGGTGAATGATGGTAGATGGCAGGAAAGCTCGGGCACAACAGAATGAGAGAAACCTGATATGCCTTTCTAAGCAAAGAATTTAGTCACTGATAATTTTTAAATAGAGAAGGTCCCGTTTAATAGAGAGGAGTTGGAGTCCAAATACTTGGGTTGAAACCTAACTGTCACTATGTGATGTTAGCGATTCCCACGCACTCAGTTCCCTAACTGAAAACCTATAACACCTGACTCATCGCCTCATAGCGTTGTGATGAGATTCAATTAAGGTATACACTGAGTGGCCAGATTTTTATGATCTCTGAATGCATAATAATTTGGCCACTTGTGTGTGTGTGTGTGTGTGTGTGTGTATAGAGGCTCTGGTGGATGAATTCATGCATAGGAGAGGTCCGGACTTCCTGGCCAGGGGGAGGGGATATGGACATGGGCAGTTGGCCGGCCTGCCTGCTGGTCGAACTCCTGGTTGATGGGACAATTTGCATATACGCTGAGTGGCCAGATTATTATGCGTTCAGAGATCATAATAATCTGGCCACTCAGTGTGTAACCTAAAATTAACCGTTACAAGCATACCTGGTTTTATCTCACTTTGCTTTATTGTGCTTCACAGATGTCATGTTTTTTTTACAAATTAAAGGCAAGACCCTCCACCAGCAGAAAAGCAGAAAAGATTTTGACTCACTTTATTACGATAATTGCATTGTGGTGATGGTCTGGGACCAAAACCACAATATCTCCAAGGAATGCCTGTATAAATGCTAATTATTACTAACAAGTGAATTAGTGTGTTAGGGCTATCATAACAAATAACACAGACCAGGTGGCTTAAAGGACAGAAAGGGATTTCCTCACAGTCTGGAGGCTGGAAGTCTCAGATCAAGGTGTTGGCAGGGATGGTTTTCTTCTGAAGTCTCTCTCCTTGGCTTGCAGACGGCCATCTTTTCTCTGTGCTTGTCTGTGTTCTAATCTCTTTTTATAAGGACACCAGTCACATTGGATTAGGGTCACCATAATGACCTCATTTTACACCCTCCCCCACTTAATTACCTTTTTAAAGGCCCTATTTCCAAGTGTAGTCACATTTTGAGGTATTAAGAGTTAAAACTTTAGCATGAATTTTGAAAGTGATACAATTCAGCCTATAACAGCACTTAAAAAAAATATATATTTTTTTATTGATTTCAGAGAGGAAGGAAGAAGGAGAGGGAAATTGAAACATCAATGATGAGAATCATTGATCAGCTGCCTCCTGCATGCCCCCTACTGGGGATCAAGCCCGAAATCCAGACATGTGCCCTTGGCCAGAATCGAACCTGAGACCCTTCAGTTCACAGGCTGATGCTCTATCCACTGAGCCAAACTAGGTAGGGCAGCATTTTTTTTTTCTTTTTAAATCAATCTTTATTGTTCATATTATTACAAAGGTTCCTCATTTCTCCCCACCTCCACCAGGTTCCCACCCGACCCTTGGCCCCTTCCCCATCCCCAATTGTCCTCATTCATAGGTGCAGTTTATGTTCAGTCTCTTCCTCCCTCCCTTTGCCCGATAGTAAATCCCTTTTCAGATAGTAAATCAGTTACTTAGCATTTTCTCATATCAATAATACCACCACATGCCCAATGATACATTTCACACAAAAGACATTTCCAAATAGGTCAACCAGCCTCATCCAGGCCCCACCCATAGCACTCACAGATCAACACCCCAGCGCTATACTAACTCAACACATCCAGATCTAAGCCTTCATCACTTGATTCAGCAGACCCTCAAGTTCCCACAAAAGTTTCCAGCCATGTCTGAGAGGCAGCCGTGGGGTAGGGGCAGGCGAGGAGCGAGCTGTTCTGGGCCTGGCTGCTCCTGGCCTGGCCTCTGTTGTTCTGGTTTGTTCCACAATCAGTTGTTCCGAGTCTGGTCACCGCCGCTCCCGACCTAGTTGCTCTGGACCTGGCTGCTGCTGTTCCGGGCCTGGCCGCACCCGACCCGGCTGCTCTGGGCCCGGCTGCTCTGGGCCCGGCCACTCCGGGCCTGGCCGCTCCCAGCCTGGCAGCTGCTGCTCCGGGCCTGGCCTCACCAGACCCGGCTGCTCCGGGCCTGGGCGCTCCCAGCCTGGCAGCCTCTGCTCCGTGCCTGGCCGCTCCCAGCCTGGCAACTGCTGCTTTGGGCCTGGCCGCACCACACCTGGCTGCTCCGGGCCTGGCCGCTCCCAGCCTGGCAGCAGCTGCTCCGGGCCTGGCCGCTCCCAGCCTGGCAACCGCTGCTTTGGGCCTGGCCGCACCACACCCGGCTGCTCCGGGCCTGGCCGCTCCCAGCCTGGCAGCCGCTGCTCCGGGCCTGGCCGCACCACACCCGGCTGCTCCGGGCCTGGCTGCTCCCAGCCTGGCAGCCGCTGCTCCTGGCATGGCTGCACCAGACCCGGCTGCTCTAGGCTCGGCCGCTCCGAGTCTGGCCGCTCCCAGCCTGGATGCTCCGGGCTTGACTACTGCTGTTCTGGACCTGGCTGCTCCCAACCCGGCTGCTCTGGGCCCGGCTTCTCCGAGCTCGGCCACTCCGGGTCTGGGTGTTCCTGGACTGGCCTCCCTGGGCTTGGCTGCCTCCACCTCAGGCCTGGCTACCACTGCCCCAGGTCTGGCTGCTCCAGTGCTGGCTGTTGTTGCTCTGGTTCTGGTTGTTGCTGCTCTGGGGCCTGGCCGTTGCTGCTTTGTGCCTGGGCACTCTAGGCCTGGCCGCTGCTGTTCCAACATTCTGTCCTTTTTTTTTTTTAAAACACATTTATGTTGCAATGTTGGCTGGTGAGTTGAGTTCTGACTTAGTCTTTGATTTTTCAAGATCTTCTTTGTATTCTTTCTTAAGTAATTTTACTATCTTTTGCTCTCACTTGATTTCTTCACATTGAGAACTTTGGTTTCTTCCTCCTTGTCCTGGGAGCTCAGCAGGTTGGCCTGTGGCACCCCTTTGTTCTCTGCGGGCTCCCGCGCTGCTCCAGCCTGTTGCCGGGGTCGGCGCCGCCCAGGAAGCAGCCCCCAGCCTTGGCTCCGTTGCCCGCGCTCAGAGGTCGATGGCTCAGGGGCACCCCCCCCCTGGGGGCCCCGTTGCCCGGCTCCCTGCGGGCGCCCGGCTGGCTGGTGTCCAGCAGGGGCTCCTGCTCCCTGTCGCATTCCTCCAGTCTGGAGCTTTTTTTTTCTCCTTCTCGCTAGGGGAGTCTAGGATCAGAGTCAACAGACTGTCCTCTGCGCGCAGTGCGCACGACTCTGGGGGCTCTGCTTTTCTCCACTCCCCTGGGATTCCGCCTCACAGCCCCGTCTCCCCCTGCCCAAGCCTGGGTCCCCAGGGTCTGGTCCAGGACTGGGGTTCAGAGCAGTCCGGACTGAGGCTCAGTGCCTCTGGAGGCTTTGTTTCTTCACGCTAGGGTACTCCAGCATCAGAGTCAACATTCAGTCCTCTGCGCACAATGTGCGCGCGACTACGGGGGCCCTGCTTTTCGCTGCTCGCTTGGGATTCCGCCTCACAGCCCCATCTCCCCCTGCCGGAGCCTGAGTCCCCAGGGTCTGGCTCATAACTGGGGGTCAGCGCTGCCGGTTCGGGGGTTCAGCCCAGGCTGGGGGTTTTATTTCCTTCCTGCTAGGGAATGCCAGGCAGCACCCAGCCCTCTCCTCCTGTCTGGCTGCGACCTCTCCGCGCGCGCACGCAGCATGTCTCAGTATTTTAGGCTTTTTTTCAGCTCCTCTGATTTTCCTTCTGGTTTTCTCTTTCCTTCTTGTTGTAGAATTTTCAGTCAGTCGACTACCTGTAGCTCTGGGCGATGTCCACTCTACATTTTAGTTGTATTCCATTGAAATTGTTGTCTGCTGCTGCGGTTAGGTGTCTACCTGAGCAGCCATCTTGGATCCTCTCCATTTTTTTTAATTTTTTTTTTAATGTAACAATTCCACAATGGCCGAAACCGGTTTGGCTCAGTGGTAGAGCGTTGGTCTGCGAATTGAAAGGTCCCAGGTTCGATTCTGGTCAAGGGCATGTACCTTGGTTGTGGGCACATTCCCGGTAGGGTGTTTGCAAGAGGCAGCTGGTCGATGTTTCTCTCTCATCAACGTTTCTAGCTCTCTATCCCTCTCTCCTCCTCTCTGTAAAAAATCAATAAAATATATTTAAAACAAAAACAAAAAACAATTCCACAATGACTACTTAGGTAATGCCAAATGAAAAATGGGAAACCTACCTTATTTTCAAACCACGTCATTCAAACAAGAAATAAAGTCACAGACTCATCCCCACACCTTTTTTCCTATGAAATGAATCCTCTAGTCAGAGGCTGTGCTGAGTGGGATTTCATATCCAGGGATCAAGCTTTCCATAACCCATCCCCAAAAACAGCACTGGCTGTGGCTCCGCAAACAGGAAAGGTAATCCCATGCCTGGGATTAGTGTCCATCCTCTCCAAGGTGAACCACTGGCTCTTCCAGGATGGAAGGGGCCCTCAAACTGACCTCTTTAAGGAATAGTTCCACATGCGGACCCCTGTTTTGTCTATGTTGCTGACAGCTGGATGTTTAGAAGCAGCAGCAGCTAGACTGGCACTGGGAAGTAGAATTCCATGCTTCGTGTCAATGCATAGTCTTCATTTTGGCCACAACGGCCAGTCTGTTCATGTGCCCATCATGGCAATAGCAAAGGCTGGCTAACACTAACTAGCTGAGAAATTTTGCCCACTTTGTTCAGCACTTCCGTGGTAGATGCTCTGGCAGGCATGAACATAACACAGAAATCTCCATACTTGATGCCTACTCTCTCTGTCCTCTATGTTCCTTGTCTCCTGTCATCCAATCCTTTTCTTCCATGCTCCTGACCACATAGATGGTCAGGCCAGTCCGTATATATTCTTACCTCAGACCATTCTTCTTTCACACCACCGCATGGCAGGCAGAGTGAGTTACCTGATTGGTGAATTTTGAAATAGATGAGCATCCTCCTTCCTGTTTCTCTGCCTATGAGTGTGTGGGTCAGTCTGTCTAGTTCTGCTGCTAAAGTACTGTACATCCTCCAAACTAGACTCTATTAGTAATTAAAGGGATATTTGGGCCTCCAACTGTCTGACTCCTACATAGTCTCTTAATTAGTTCCAAGCTCCAGAAATGTTACTGATTTTGTGACTGAAACCCAGACAGAAAGTATGTAATCTGAGCCTTCAGCCAGCAAAAGGGCAGTGCTTCCTACTTCAAAGTTTCTCCAGAGAGGTGGGCACTCCCCTGAACCCAGGGAATTAGAGAATATTTGATGTCATGGTGGACATAGGAGTGAAGCGCTTGAAAGAACATTAGCCCCTTGCCCTGGCCAGGTGTCTCAGTTGGTTGGAGCATCATCCTATACAAAAAGGTTGCCAATTTGATTCCTGGTCAGGGCACATACCCAGGTTGAGGATTTGATCCCCGGTCGGCACATACGAGAGGCAAGAGATCAATGTTTCATTCTCGCATAGATCTCTCTCTCTCTCTCTCTCTCTCTCTCTCTCTCTCCCCCCCCCCCCCTTTCCTCTCTCTTAACATATCCTTGGGTGAAGATAAAAAAAAGAAAAGAATATTATCCCCTGATAGAAAGTTCTGGGTGACAAGGAGGTAGGTGCTTCTGGTTGCTTCATCTCTCGGTCTTCTTCAGAGCTTATTTTCAGGAGCCCAATGTGATGAGAGCTAAAACCAGGCTCCTGTAGCAACTCAGATTCTTTGAACTCATAGTTCATTTGGACCCTATCATGGAGAGAACTTTGGAAGTATCAGGGAGAAAATACTTTAAAAAACATATTTTATTGATTTTTTTACAGAGAGGAAGGGAGAGGAATAGGGAATTAGAAACATCAATCAGCTGCCTCCTGCACACCTCCTACTGGAGATGTGCCCGCAACCAAGGTACATGCCCTTGGCCATAATCAAACCTGGGACCCTTCAGTCCGAGGGCTGATGCTCTATCCACTGAGCCAAACCTGTTAGAGAGAGAAAATACTTTTAAAATTCTCTTTGAAAGCACATTTTTCTTTATATGTGTTTTTGTTGGTTGTTGCGGAAAGATTCTTTCCATACACTGAATTCTTCACAAATACTAATTGCCTATTGCATTTGAGGTATTTACTATGAGTGTGTGTGTGTGTGTGTGTGTGCAAGAAAAAATAAGCAGTTTTCACACTTCTTACAAGTATTCAGTTAGTGACTATGTACTAACTGAAGCAAATTTTTTCATTTCAAAGCAATGTTGAAGTACTTTTGCTCAGTGAATTATTAGGAAGGATGAAGTTCCCATATAAGTGTGGAAACTAGAGCACCTTATTTTACCTCAAAAAAGAGAAATAAAACAAAAGGGAAATATCTTATGTTTTTGTTCTAAGTAAAGGGAACAGAATACATTTGATGTTCACTTACTTTTCACAGTGCCAACAGTTGGCCCACTTCTGCCCTTCTGGTGGCCACACCTGTTGCATCACAAAACCGAAAACAGATACGTGGGCTCCTAGAAAGCAGAAGTAAGTGTCAGATTCAATCAGAGAAGCAGTGGGAACATCATAGGGTGAAGCCTGTGCTTAACCACAAGGTGCCAAATTTGACCAAGGGTTGCTGCAGACAAAGAGAAGTCACAGATGAGCAGCTGGGAGAGGAAGAGAGGCAGGAGGAGGAAAGAGATGGAGATAAGAGATGGGAAAGCAGATACAGATCAATTCCGTGTGGTTGGCTGGAAGGTGGGCTTTGAGGTTTGGGCTGCTTTGAGTGAGCCCAATGCTGCTGTTGTTCCCCTCACCTCCCTGCACTGCCCAACATTTGACACCTGTAACAGACAATCGTTCATAGGAGGTTAAAAAACATGGCAGTGAAAAGCCTGGGCTTTCGAGTCAGGAAACCTGGTGTCAAGGCCCAGCATCATTATGAGTGTGTGGGTCAGTCTGTCTAGTTCTGCTGCTAAAGGACATCATTAATTAACATACCAATTAACTCAATAACTCCCACTTTTAGTTTCGTTATCTGTAAATGGAACTAAAAGGGACTCTTTCTCAGAGAAAAGTGTGATGATGATTATATGAGATAATAGATTCCAGAGTTCTTAGCACAATGCCTGGCATATAATGAGTCCCGATAAAAGTTAGCTCGTGTTATTAACCTGGGTCAATAGAACTCTAACTGAGCTGGAAAGACCCACAGATGTGTGGAAGTGTCTTTGTTTAAACCACACTTCACCAAAGCCATTCCATTTTCATCTATTTTATATACATATTTGTCTTCTGTGAAGATTTTGCTTTAAACCCCCCCCCCCCCCAAAAAAAAAAAAAAAAACCTTCAAGCTCTGGCCAGATAGCTCATTTGGTTAGAGCATCATCCCAACACTCTAAGGTTGTGGTTTGGATCCCTGACAGGGCACAAACAACAGTGAACCAGTAAATGCATAAATAAGTGGGACAACAAATCTCTCTCTCTCTCTCTCTCTCTCTCTCTCTCTCTCTCTCTCTCTCTCTCTCTCTCTTCCTCTTTCTAAAAAATCAGTTAAAAATATTTTTAAAGCCCTTCAAGATCATGATCTAAATCACTGATGTAAATCTTGAATTGGGCAAGTCAAAGGACCTGCTCAGGACACTTTACTAGAAAGTTCCCTCCATACTGGCAGAGACTAGCCTTTGGGTACAAAGTCCCACCAGCTATGATGACACTTGTAATGCCATCTGCCTGCCTACACTTTAACATCTTACACATAAGGAAACAATGGGAAATTTTTTGTCAGTTGCCCTGCTCAAACTCAGGAAACATTGCAACCATAGCGTTTCCTCAATCCACCAAGTTCATTAACAGAATTGTTTCTCTTTGGCTTCATTCTTCCAGTGCAGCTTCCCAGATAACAGGTGATCAATGCTGACAATGATAATTTATAGGTTCTTCGATTAGCAACAAAGATTTACTTCTTTTAGGTAAAGCTTGGATTAATGTCGTCACTGATAAAATTAGTCTCTGGATACAGAGTTTAATGCCTTGGGAAGCGTGTAAGTCAAATACAGGGGAAAGAAGAGTAGGTGTAAGAAAAATTTGATTTCTACAATTTTATGTCCAGAAAATTAAATTGAAAGAGAAGTTTTAAAAATCTCTTTTTGCATTAGTTATAGCGTTAAATAGTTTTCTTTGAGAAATAAAGCTAGATGCACCATCATTTTAGAAGGTTAGGTTGGTGCATCTTTCCATGCACCGAGTGTTTTTTAATGTGGAAGGTTCCAGGTGGGCTCTTGGATTGTTCTGTGCTTCAACAATGCCATGAAAATTGGTCTGGGATTATATTTCCCACGCCCCCACCTCCTATTACCAAACTAGTATATCACCCATCTGCACAGGGATAAAATTTACACCTGCATCATGCAATTTCTATAAGAATACACTTTGTTTTGATAGAAGGGCTTGTGACACAAGAAGGCAACAAAAGTTATTTTTATAACCCTCGAAGGTCAGGGATCTGGAAAAATAAATAAATGTAGTATACTTATTTGACAATAGTAAAGTTTTTTTTTTTTTAAAGAGTAGAAATACATTTTTAACCATGTATTATATAGAGAAGTTTAGAAATCTTAATCTAGAAAATAACTAAATAAAATCTTCACTTAGAGTATATTTGGTCAGAGTTTATAGGGACATTTTGATAATCAAAAACCATATGTACACTATAAATATAATGTTCTGGAAGTTAAATCAAAGCACTGAAATATAATGCCATAAAAATAAAATTGAATGTAATGACACATTTAAAAATTTTAATTACTACATGAGGCTCAGGGTCATATATGAAACTATAATCATTATATTGTACTGGGTTAAAAAGAGAAATGTCAGTTAACTTTTCTTAGTAATAGAATAATGAATAGTAGAATTTACTACATTCAGTAACATTTAGCAGCCCACCACCCCAATTTAAACTGCTTTTCTTTAAAAAAAAAATTTTTTTTATTGATTTCAAAGAGGAAGAGAAGAGAGCAATAGAAACATCAATGATGAGAGAGATCATTAATTGGCTGCCTCATGCAGGGGATCCAGTCCACAACCCAGGCTTGTGCCCTGACTGGGAATCAAGCTTTGATCTCCTGAGTCATAGGTCAATGCTCAACCACTGAACCACACCAGCTGGGCAAAACTGCTTTTCTTTTCTTTTTTTTAAATATATTTTACTGATTTTGTACAGAGAGGAAGGGAGAGAGATAGAGAGTCAGAAACATCAATGAGAGAGAGTCATCGATCAGCTGCCTCTTGCACAGCCCCCACCGAGGATATGCTCTCAACCAAGATACATGCCCTTGACCGGAATTGAACCCGGGACCTTTCAGTCCCCAAGCCGACGCTCTATCCATTGAGCCAAACCGGTTTTGGCAAACTGCTTTTCTTTAAATATATATATTTTATTGACTTTTTACAGAGTGGAAGAAAGAGCGATAGAGAGTTAGAAACATCGATGAGAGAGAATCATGGATCAGCTGCCTCTTGCACACCCCCTACAGGGAATGTGCCCGCAACCAAGGTACATGCCCTTGACTGGAATCGAACCTGGTACCTTTCAGTCCATAGGCTGACGCTCTATTCATTGAGCCAAACCGGTTTCAGCAAAACTGCTTTCCTTTAAAACTAGGTTATTTCATCTTATTCTATATTCAGTAAATATTTTTTTATCTATTACTGTAATAGTTATAAAATAGCAAAAGTGTTCCATGCTTTAGCTACGTGAACCCTGATGAAAGTATTTTTTTTTTTTTCTGGTTAAATAGGAAGTAGTATAAATAACTTACTATTTGAATATTTCCCTTAGGCAATCTATATAGATGACCTTCATTTATTAAGGCAATTAAATTAGCTGTGGACAAAAAGCTATTTAAAGTTAATTTTAAGCAACTGCAGTTGTAATTTACAAACTACCTTTCGACTCATTTATTCTGAGAGAGAGTTGGGAGGCTGATGGCTTTTATTCCGGACCTCTCGTTATTTATGTGAGGCAGATACAGACCAGATGCATGCCCCAATGAACCGTGATGCATGCCCTAGATGTGTGCCCCAACAAACCACAGCCATCTCCCCCAAATCTAACTACTCAATCCCTCCCCCCTTCCCTCAGTCAACCATAGTTCCTCTTGGGGTAGAAACCTTTTGAACAGGACAATCTGTTCCACACTTACATTTATGTCTAGAAAGCCAGGTGATTATGGAATGTATTTTCACTGAACTTTTCTTTAAACTGAATCTGGAATTGTTGAGCAAAATGTAATTTACTTTTCTAGCTTTTTAAAATCAGGACAGTATAAGGGAAAGATGGAAACATTCAATTGAAGTCTGAGAGCCTGAAGAATAACACATTATTTGCTCAAAGTCATGCAGGTGGAGAAAAGAACTTGTGATTTCATGTCCTCAGATATATTGCTTATTCAAAGACATATTTAAATTCATTTAGAAATAAAATATTTCAATCAATATTGGCTTCATGGACATGCAATCTGTGCAATCAGAGTTGAGAGTACTACATTTACCTGTGCTGCCATCTTGACTGAAAGACTAATTATTCTTTCTCAGCTTCATTTCCTCCTTGGTAAAGTGGGCATAATCACCACTTTCTCAAAAGGTTTTATGTATAAGGACCCAGAAAATATTATATGATCAATAAATATTATATTTATGATGTCTTGGGGATGGTGCAGGAAGACTTCTCTAAGGAGGTGGAACTCTGTAGAACAGTGTTTCCCAAACTTTTGACATATGTGTACCCCTTCTATAATTTTCATAATGCTGAGTACCCCTCGTACTCATGAGAACGTAGAATTAGACGCAGCTGAGCACGGTGCAGTGCATATCCCCACCAAACTCCGGTGCAACTCATACCCCCACCAAACTCTTCCCATACCCCTGGGAGTACACGAACCACACTTTGGGAAACACTGCGTAGAACCTAAACTGAACTCTACTAGTATAGGCAGTGAAAGAGCAAGACAGTTATTACAGTCATGAGGAATGATATGAGCAATATAAAGAATAAAGTAAGGCAAATTTATGAACCAATTTTGTGCTTTCTCTCTATACTCCTATAACATTCTATACTTACGGGGTTTTTACGGTCTAATTCTAAAAACCCATTCTTGGAAAGCAAGAAATGTATCATTTATGGCTGTTGCTATATTCTCAGTACCTAACATAATACCTGGTGCGCAGTAGGCACTCAAGCACAATGCTGAGTGAGTGGAGAAATTAACAGGTCCAGTGTCAGTTGCAAGATTAATTGAAGATGGGTTCTTTAAAATTTAAATTCTTTGTTGTTGAAGGTATTACATATTTCTGCTTTTCCCCCCATTGACCTCTCCCCAGCCGCTCCTGCCTCCCAGCACATGCCCTCGCCCCCCTAGTGTCCTTCAGCCCAGCCTGTGCCCTCTCTCAGTCCGGGACCCCTTGGGGGATGTCTGACTGCCAGCTTGTGGCTGGATGACCTTCTGAGGCTGCACAGCCTGCTGCTTGAGCTTCATCAGCTGCTGCACATGCACAGTCTGTCCTGTGAACACCACTGAGTGGGTGAGTCAAGTGTGGTGGCAGGCTCACCACGCTGAGTTCCCTGCACTTCCCTGAGTCACTGAGTTATTCAGACTCACTGCCTTCTACCGAGAACGGAACCAAAACTGGGCCTAATCTGGCAGCTGGACATCCCTCTCACAGTCCCGGATCCCTCAGAAGATGCAGTAGTGCACCAAGTAGCAGGAAGCCAGGGAGGAGCCTGAATCAGGACCAGGCACTCTTCAGTGTGAACTCATCCTGGCCCATTGTGCCTGCTGCCACCGCTCAGCAGTGCTGCCTCAGAGTCAGGAGAGTCTCCCCATGCCTTGGCAGCTGCGCTTACAAGCCATGAGTCCAACTTCTGGCTGAGCGGCAAACACCCTCTGGAGCACACTGATCACTAGGGGCAGCTCCTGCATTGAGAGTCTTCCCCTCTGGTGGTCACTGTGCATCATAGCAACTAGTCGTTCTGGTCATTCTGATCGTTCCACTGTTAACGGTCGCTTAGGCTTTTATTAGATAGGATAGAATAAACTTGCTTAATTAGACCTGCTTTTTGATTTGGCTAAACTTTTCCCAGCCCAGTGAAGCACCCCAACTTCTCTTTCAGGTAATTGTCAGCAACACAGCAGAAAATATCAACACAAAGCAGATTATTATACAGTATATATAAAGGATTCATTACCAGCCTTTGTTAAATTTAACAGGCTTTTATAAGTACAATTCTCTAAATTTTTATTACATTTTATTTTATTTTTTTTAATATATTTTATTGATTTTGTACAGAGAAGAAGGGAGAGAGATAGAGAGTTAGAAACATCGATGAGAGAGAGTCATCGATCAGCTGCCTCTTGCACACCCCCTACTGGGGATATGCCCGCAACCAAGGTACATGCCCTTGACAGGAATCGAACCCGGGACCCTTCAGTCCCAAAGCCGACGCTCTATCCATTGAGCCAAACCGGTCTTGGCATTGAGCCAAACCGGTTTTGGCTAAATTTTTATTACATTTTAAATTTGATGCTTCTTGCTTGATGACTTAGCAAGAACTAACATTACTTTCAGCACTAAAATCCTATTAGCATTAAATCATAAAATTTAATATTTCAAAATGTTTCTCGCAGACAACCAATCCCATCAATGTTTCAACTCAGTTCAGTAAATACCTTGTGAAAAGCAGTATAGTGGGAGTTTTTCTCAAAGCCTGATAATGACAAGTTGAAGTACTTATTATCTTCTATGCTCCTAGTACCGGTACATACTTAGTAACAGAGCAATGTAAAGTTGAATAATACTTATTTCCTACCTCACAGGAAGTCACAGATTAGTGATGGAAATAAGCAAAATTTACAACTAATGACAATAATGACAATAAACCAGACTATGTAGTACCTAGGTGTGATTATAAGCAAATGCTAAATAAATGTGTATGTTGAGTTAGGAGTGTCTTCACAAAGCTAGTGGCATTTGCTGTAGGCCTTCAAGGATGAATAAAACAGAGAAAGATGAGATAGAGGGCCCATGCAGAGGGAACAGGATGAAATAAGGCAGAGAAGTAAGTAAAAACATTGCAGACTTATCTGATGTGCCTAAAAGAGCAAGTGAAAATAGGTAGAAAATGGTAGACATAGAGCCAAGATAGGAACACAGGGAAAGTGGATATTTTTAGTGGAGGGAGAGGAGGAAATAGTGATAGGTGATAAGTAACAGTTGAAGGCATAGAATGGATGAATCAGTTTAGGAATAGTTGACTAGAAAATGAAAAAGAAAGGAACTAAAGAAGTATTGTGATTTTTATTTAAGGACTCAGCAGAGAAAGAGAAATGAGCAAACATGTAGACAGAAATCCATCAGAAAGGTATTGAGGTTTGCCCTGACCAATGTACATATACTCCCTCCTGCCTCAATTTTCCCTATTATTTTTTTTTCTAAAATATATTTTATTGATTTTTTACAGAGAGGGAGAGAGAGGGATAGAGAGTTAGAAACATCAATGAGAGAGAATCATCGATCAGCTGCCTCTTGCCCCCTCACTGGGGATGTGCCCACAACCAAGGTATATGCCCTTGACCAGAATCGAACCTGGGACCTTTCAGTCCTCAGACCGACGCTCTATCCACTGAGCTAAACCGGTTTTGGCTTCCCCTATTATTAATATCACTAGAGGCCCGGTGCACGAAATTCATGCTTGGTAGAGGGGTGTCCCTCAGCCCGGCCTGCACCCTCTCTAACACAGGACCCATTGGGGGATATCCAACTGCAGGAATCGGGCCTAGATTGGCAGTCAGACATCCCTCTCACAATTCAGGACTGCTGGCTCCTAACCATTCGCCTGCCTGTTGGCCTGATCCCCCTAACTGCCCTTCCCTGACAGCCTGATCCTCCTAACTGTTCTCCCCTGTCAGCCTGATCCCCCTAAATTCTCTCCCATGACAGCCAGATCACCCCTAACTGCTTCTGCCTTGGCCTCACCACCATGGCTTTGTCTGGAAGGATGTCCAGTCTAATTAGCATATTACTCTTTTATTAGTATAGATGCTTTGGTGTAATATATGTGTTAAAATTGATAAACCAGCATTGATACATTATCATTTATTAAAGTCCATAATTTATACTAGGGTTCACTCTTTGGGACTTATAATTATACCAGACCCAATGCACGAAATTCGTGCAAGAGTAGGCCTTCCTTCCCCCCCCGGCTGCCAGAACCGGCTTCCCTCTAGCACCCAGCTTCCCATGCAGAGGGAGGCCCTGCCCACCTGCCGCAGCTCACCCCGTGGCCTGGGCCTCCCCAGCAGGGCGATCATGGGTGATGGTTGGCCCCTGACCAATCTCATCGCACCCGCCTTGGCTGGACTGGCACCAGTGGATGTCATAGAATGGTTGTCTGGAAGGTTGTTCGATCTAATTAGCATATTACACTTTTATTATTATAGATGGACTTTTTATTGTGTTTCTTGATGCTCTTTCTCACTTTAGAGATACATCTTGATGAATTTATTCAACTTTTATTGTTCTTTATGGTGATATTTTATAATTAGTCATATTTAAGGTGGTTGTTTTTTTATCAAAGAACTTTTCTTAAGAATGTCTTCAATTCTGGGTTTCATGGAGCTATTTATCATTAGTCTCCAAAATAGGTACTAGAAAATAAAAAATTTGCATAATCACCTAGTCACACTTCTAGTATTTTTTATTTCCAATTTAAATACAAACCAAAGATGACACATTTCTGTCTTTTTAAAGATGTAGTTTATGGATATATTTAAATATTTTTTTAAAAGGAAGTAATTTTTATGGGAATATGGACATCTAAATATATTTTTAAGTTAAATCTTTATTGTTGAAAGTATTACATATGTCCCCCCATTGACTCCTTCTAGCCTGCCCTCACCCCCTACCCCAGGCCTTCACTACTTTATTGTCTGTATCCATGGGTTATGTATATGCATACAAGTTCCTTGCTTGATCATTTCCCACCTATCCACCCTCCCCTGCCTTTCCTCTGAGATTCCACAGTCTGTTCTATGCTTCTATGTCTCTGGATCTATTTTGTTTATCAATTTATTTTGTTCATTAGATTCCACATATGAGAGAAATCATGTGATACTGGTCTTTCTCTGACTGGCTTATTTCGCTTAGCATAACACTCTCCAGGTCCCTCCATGCTGCCTCAAAGGGGAAGAGACCCTTCTTTTTTTTTTAAATATTTTATTGATTTTGTACAGAGGAAGGGAGAGAGATAGAGAGTTAGAAACATCGATGAGAGAGAGTCATCGATCAGCTGCCTCTTGCACACCCCCTACTGAGGATATGCCCGCAACCAAGGTACCTGCCCTTGACCAGAATCAAACCCAGGACCCTTCAGTCCCCAAGCCGACGCTCTGTCCATTGAGCCAAACCGCTCTCGGCGAGACCCTTCTTTTTTACTGCTGCATAGTATTCCATGGTGTAAATGGACTCATCTACTGATGGACACTTGGGCTGGTCCATGATCTTAGCTATTGTAAATTGTGCTGCTATGAACATAGGGGTGCATGCATTCTTTCTGATTGGTGCTTCAAGTTTCTTAGGATATAATCCTAGAAGTAGGATCACTGGGTCAAATGGCAGTTTCATATTTAATTTTTTAAGGAAACCCCATACTGTTTTCCATATGGTTTCACCAGTCTGCATTCCCACCAGCAATGTACTAGGGTTCCCTTTTCTCCACATCCTTCCCATTTGTTTATTTGTTGATGGTAGCCATTCTCATTTTAATTTGCACCTCATTGTCATTTTAATTTGCATCTCTCTAATGATCTGTGACTTTGAGCATTTCGTCATATGTCTCTTAGCCCTCTGTATGTCCACTTTCGAGAAATGTCTATTTAGGCCCTTTGCCCATTTTTAATTGGATTGTTGGTCTTCCTTTTTAAGTTGTATGAGTTACTTATATTTTTTCAGCATTAACCTTTTATCATATGTATCATTGCCAAATATGTTCTCCCATACAGTGTGCTCCCTTTTCATTTTGTTGACATTTTCTTTTGCTGTGCAGAAGCTTTTTATTTTTATTTAGTTTCATCTGTTTATTATCTCCTTGGTTTTCTTTGCTGTAGGAGATGTAGCTGTACACATATTGCTGTGAAAGACATCTGAAATTTTGCTGCCTATAGTTTCTTCTAGGATTTTTATAGTTTCATGACTTACATTTAAGTCTTTTATCTATTTTGAGTTTATTCTTGTGTATGGTGTAAGTTGGTGATCTAGTTTATTTATTTTTTGTATATATCTGTCCAATTTTCCCAACACCATTTATTGAAGAGACTGTCTTGGACTCCATTGTATGTTCTTGCCTCCTTTGTCAAATATTAATTGAGCATAATGGCTTGTGGAAACCCAAATATTAATAATATTTATCTATACATTGATTTTGAGTAATTTTTATTTTATGCTTTATACTTTTTATGTTCCTCTAGAAATAACATCAATATTTTGTAATTGGAAACAATATATCTGTTAAACAACTTTTGACTTGTACAAATGATTTTTGCTTTTGCGAAAATACGGAGGAAAATTTTAATGTTTTATCGCAATGAAAATATATGTTAAAAGCAATTACCCTTTTACAGAAGTATTTAGAAGTAAAATTAAGGCCAAAGCAAAGTAATTTCATGGCTTAAAAGCACTTTAGTCCCAAGGACATAAAATATATTAACTTAAACAGTGAGACTATTGTCCATAAGAGTACCAAATATTCTGAATGGATAGAAGCATCCAGCTGTAAACTGATGGACTTTTGTGGGCTAAGAGCAATTGAGGATTTCTACCTTTTAAAAAGCCATTTCTCATGTTACAGCAATGGAGATTGTGGAAAATGTATAGGACATATTATGTTTCACTTTCTTTATTTGCACAGCTTGTTGAAAGTAGGTTAATTCTGTGGGAATCCTTACTCCATTCACAACTTGAATATGTACTTACAGTATTTATACATCTAGAGTTCAATTGATGATTCTGGTCACCATCTGTACATGGATAGTTTTCACCCTAAGAGCTATTGGTTCTAATGTATTGTTTTGACATTATGTACTATAGTTGATTAAACAGAAGTAAATACCAGGTGCTGGCCTTCTCCTCTCAAGGGCCCCCAGCATGGCTGGCTGGATTGTGGAGTTTAATAAGATGCTGTACATAATGATCAATCAACTATTTGAGTTAGGTAAATCTTCAGGAGTGTAAAACAAACAAACAATAACAACAACAAAAAGTACAGGAAGATGACTAGAAGGAGACCTAAATAGGAGAAGGAAAATGTTTTCTGATAATTTTGTTAAGGAAATTAAGAAAAAGACTGAATCCAAGATGACAATTTGCCCATCAGAGGGGAAAGACGTGGGAATGTAGCAAGTCTTAAACAAAGAATAAGCACCGATCGACTCCCCGCTGGAGGGTTTCAGCCACATCCACAAACTATGTAAAAGCATTAAGAAGGAGACCAAGAAGCATCAGTGTAAAGTTCATTCTGGGTACATTCCATAAAATGATGAGCTGGAGTTGAAAATGGGAGAGATCATTGATATTTACGGAGAGGTAGAACAAGGCCGGTGGAGTGGAACCTGAACAGCAAGTTGGGACAGTTTTCCTCAAATTCTGTGAAAGAGTTAGAGGGAACAGATGGCAGTGAAACTCATGAAGCCCAGGAGGATTTAGAGACTGTTCTGGGCCGCCTTATCTTTCCCCGCTCTGGGGAATGGGAATGAAACTGCACTTGGATCAGTTACACAGCCAAAGAAAATTAGAGGAATCGGATTTAAAGAAGGCACTGTAAAATTTAGGATAAAATATCCAGTGAAAGAGAAGAGAAAAAAAAACCCAAAAAACAGAAAAGCCCTTAATCATACAGTAACTAGGATCCAGAACTCAGAGTGAGGAGATGGCAAAACAGACCCTGAAAGTAAAATTAAAGCTAAGGAATATAGTGTTCTAGATGAAATAAATTTTAAATTTTTTTTCAAAAAAAAAAAATAAAGAAAGAAGTAAATACCACAACACTTGGTTCTCTAAAACAAAATTCAGCCCAATAATTTTGACATTATTGTGAAATCTAACATACTCATCATCCACACTCGGTTCACTACGTAGTCAAAGTGAAAGCTCGGGAAAGTAAGAAAGAGATCTGGGTAGAAATAATACCACTCATTTCACAAAATATCTGAATTGAAGTGAACTCAGACTAAAGAGTTCAATAAAGTTATATAGACTAGAGATCCCGAAATTTATCAACCATCGCTGTTGGCTGATATTTACGGCATCCCTTTCTGTTTCTACTCTACTGTTTCTTTTCAATCATGTACAGTAAACCAGTAACTTGTTTACAGTTTTTTCAAGGACTAAAGATTAAAAAACAAACTAAACAATTTAAAAGCAAAATTTCCTGAGATTTATAGATGCAACCTAAAAAATCTGAGCATAGGATATGGGAAATCTTTACAGTTTATAACTTTTTAGACATTTTAATAGCAGCCAAAGCATAATGAGTACCAAGTGATCAAATTTCAGCCACAAAGTTTGAAAACTCATTTTAAAAAGTTTGATGGTCACCTTAGCTGGTCTGGCTCAGTGGATAGAGCACTGGCCTGCAGACTGAAGTGTCCTGGGTTCGATTCTGGTCAAGGGCACATGCTGGGGTTGTGGGCTCGACCCCCAGTAGAGGCATGCAGGAGGCAGCTGATCAATGATACTCTCTCATCATTAATGTTTCTCTCTCTCTTCCTCTCCCTTCCTCTCTGAAATCAGTAAAAAAAAGTACTAAAAAAAATGTTTGAACCCTAACCAGTTTGGCTAAGTGTATAGAGCATCGGCCTGCGAACTGAAAGGTCCTAGGTTCGATTCTGATTGAGGGCATGTACCTTGGTTGCAGGTACATCCCCAGTAGGGGGTGTGCAAGAGGTGGTTGACCGATGTTTCTCTCATTGATGTTTCTATGCCTCTCCCTTCCTCTCAGTAAAATAATCAATAAAATATATATATTTTTTAAAAAGGTAAACCCACCTAACCTGTTTGGCTCAGTGGATAGAGCGTCGGCCTGCAGACTGAGGGGTCCTGGGTTTGATTCCGGTCAAGGGCATGTACCTTGGTTGGGCACATCCCCAGTGGGGGATGTGCAGGAGGCAGCTGATGGATGATTCTCTCTCATCGATGTTTCTAGCTCTCTATTCCTCTCCCTTCCTCTCTGTAAAAAATCAATAAAAAATATTTTTAAAAAAAGGTAAACCCCTAAAAAAAGATTTAAAAAATGTTTGATGATCATCACACACTGTAATATACAGATCATGTATCATAGAAATGTATACTTAAAACCTATACAACCCTATTAATCAATGTCACCCCAAAAATTTAATTTTTTAAAAAGTGTGATTGTTGCCCTGGCCGGTGTGGCTCAGTGGATAGAGTGTCAGCCTGGGGTTCGATTTCAGTCAAGGGCACGTGCGTGGGTGGTGGGTTCAATTTCCCCCCATAGGGGACGTCCAAGAGGCAATTGATCCATGATTCTCTGTCATCATTGATATTTCTATCTCTCTCCCTTCCTCTCTGGAATCAATATGAAACATTTTTTTTTTTTTTTTTAGTTTGACTATTAGCTTCTCCATAATGTTCTTCACCAGCTTTAAAAAAAACAAAACAAAAACAAAAACAAAAACAAAGGGAAAGCACATGGAATATACAGGGGGACTGTTATTTACTTATCTACTTTGATTTTAATTTTATTTTTTCCATCACCGTTTATCCCCTCTATGCTCTCCAAGGGGATTATGTTTAGACATAATTGATATTATTTATTTATGTTTTATGTATTTCTAAATATCATTTTATTTTATTTCTTTTAAAACACTTATCTTTTTTTTTTAATATGTTTTATTGATTTTGTACAGAGAGGAAGGGAGAGAGATAGAGAGTTAGAAACATCGATGAGAGAGAGTCATCGATCAGCTGCCTCTTGCACACCCCCTACTGGGGATATGCCCGCAACCAAGGTACATGCCCTTGACCGGATTCGAACTCGGGACCCTTCAGTCCCCAAGCCAACGCTCTATCCATTGAGCCAAACCGGTCCCGGCTCTAAATATCATTTTAATTGAAGTTTTATGTTGAATACTTTAATCAAAACTTGTCTAAAGCTGGAGAGGGAAAGTAGCTTGATAAATTATTATATTGATTAATGCTTAACCTTAATTAAACTGACCTGACTCTAATATGATCTGAAAGTATTAGGTCAATGTTAGTATAATTATCTAATTCTGAATGTTCATATACATATGCTTGGCTCTAGTAACCCTTGAATATAGTTTATCAAGGAGTTTTGAGAACAAAAAAATGAAACAGTGGAAATGTTCAATTGTCAAGGAACCCAGTAGGAGAGGGAAGAAGAATTTACAGTCTTAAACCTCTACACATTATGTCAGACATTATGTCAGGCATTTTTCACGGGTTTCTTACTTAATGTTTCCAACAATCTCATGAGTAATATTTTATTATCCTATTTTACAGATTTTAAAAAATGTGATTTAAAAGGGGAAAGGGAAAGTGACATGTAGATGAAACACCTTTTCTCTGTGATAAAAACCCAAACGTATGAGGATAAATTAAAGGAAGCTATTGTGAAGCCAGGAAGGTGGGTGAAAACATGTCAGATGAGTTTTGGCATGAACAAGTGCAAGATGACATTTATTTAAAATATATTTAGAGAATAATGGTAAGTCATATTCATTATTCCTTTCGGATAGTAATCCTCAAACTGTTACAGCCAACAAATTAATAAAAGACTGGGCATCACCAGAAATTAAATGGAAAAGTAAATTGCACACCCTATCGCCCCCTTCAACAAATTATATATCCACAAGTAAAACATTCTGTTCTATTCTTCATACTTCATCTCTAGAAATAAATAGTAGAATTGAGGAAGGGTCAGATGAATTTGCCTGGCTTGTTTGAAGGAAAGTGTCACTTGAAGATTTTTAGACTGAAAATATAGATTATTTCCATCCTCAGGTCACTTTTTGTGAAGTTCTGGTCTAGATTCTGGAGTAACTAACTCTAGACTCTGAGGTAACTCATGTCATGGATGAACATGCTCATTCATCTCACATCCGGTCATTCATGTAACAAACATCAGACATTGTACAGATGGTAGAAATCAAAGATAACAAAGGTATTTTTAGATACCTCCTGTCTAGACATCCCTGGAATATAAACACAGACCTGTGCCAGACTCCACTAGTCCCTTTGGGCTTGGAAAAGCAGTTCCTTATTGTTGCACTGGTTTTTCTCAACCTTCACCCTCACTCAAAGCTGGTCTTACATTATCCTCCTATCCCTTAGAGAGGAAGGCTGGTTATGAAAGTTGCATTATCCCAATTTTTCACAACAGTAGGCTTGGGATTTATTGGGGAAAATGTGTGATCTTTGTTGAACCCTAGGGCCAAAGTCCCTGTGTCAACTTCAAAACCTTGCAGAAATAAAAGTGACAAAACCTATCACTGTTCTAGCCTTTGTTTCTTTTGTTCAGTTGTTTCTCGGTGTTTTTTGTTTGTTTGTTTGTTTTTGTTAATCCTCACCTGAGGACATTTTCCCCATTGATTTTTAGAGAGCCGTGGAAGGGAAGGAGGGAGAGGGAGAGAAAGAGAGAGAAACATCCTTGTGAGAGAGACACATTAGTTGGTTGCCTGCCACACACACCCAACTAGGGATCAAACCTGCAACCCAGGTACATACCCTTGACGAGGAATCCAACCTGCGACCCTTCAGTGCACAGGCCCAACAATCTATCCACTGGGTCACACGGCCAGGGCCTAGCCCCCTTTTTAAAAAAAATATATATTTTTTTTATCGATTTCAGAGAGGAAGGGAGAGGGAGAGAGGGATAGAAACATCAATGATGAGAGAGAATCATTGATTGGCTGCCTCCTGCATGCCCCCTACTGGGGATTGAGCCCACAACCTGGGCACGTGCCCTTGACCAGAAACGAACCCAGATGCTTCAGTCCACAGGCTGACGCTCTCCCCACTGAGCCAAACCAGATAGGGCACTTGTTATTTATGTAGAGTAAAAAAAAAATCAGGCCTTAATGCAGAGAAGACAGCACATGAAGACAATAAATCTACAGTGCAACTTCTAAAATATTTGATAAAATATAGTCAATTTAATAAACATGAACTCAATGTTAACAAGCTCCTCATAGGAAATAAATGCATTTTTCAAAAAGTTTTAATTTATTGATTTTTAGAGAGAGACATAGATTTTGTTGTTCCACTTATTTATGCATTCATCAAAAACCTGTTACTTTGGCACATTGGGATGATGCCCTAACTACTTGAGCTACCCCCCTGGGCTATGGATATTTAAATAAGAAGTTAATCTAGTGACTACAAATGAAGTCGTGATCAGAGCTAGCCTCGTGGTGGCAGAAATCCCCGAGAGTTGGGCCCCTTCTTCCCAAGATTAGCCCTGCCTTGGGCACAGAATAAAGACCATGCATTTGCTGACTCTGGTTTAGAATAGAAACTCACTGAGCCAGAGTCCTTGGTATGGCATTTTCTTATCACTATAGTTATAATCCATTTTCTGGCCTGGAGTAGCTCTCATATATCTGTTTCTATTAGGTACTCGAGCTTTTGCTAAAGACAGGGGGTTTGTCACAAATTAGTTTCTCTGGGAAGCAGACTATGAGATGGAAATTAGCATGCAGAAAGTTTATTATGTATTATAGTCTCTTGAAATCAACACCCATGGGGGAAGGGAAGAAGTACAAATTGGGCAGAAGGAGAATTTGGCTGCAATGCAACCACAACATCTCAGTTGTAATCCACGGGAAGCTGTGAAGTTAGAATGACCCTTCAAAGTTGTTGCCAGTTGAAGTAGGAGGCCTAATGCCTAATTATGTTGAGCATATCTTGATGTGCCTATTGGCCATTTGTAGATTTTCTTTGGAGATATTTTTATTCAGATCCTTTCTCCATTTTAATTACGTTATCTGTCTTTTTGAGTTATGAGTCCTTTATATGTTCAGGATAAAAGTCCTTATTAGATATATGATCTGAAAATATTTTCTCCCATTCTACAGGTTGTCTTTTCACTTTCTTGATAGTGTCCTTTGAAGTAAATTTTTTTTTTCATTTCAATGTTATCCCATTTATCTATTTTTTTCTTTGCTTGTGCTATTGGTGTCATATCTAAGAAACCATTGTCTAATCCACTGGTTTTCAACCTTTTTAATGCTGCAACCCTTTAATACAGTTCCTCATGTTGTGGTGACCCCCCTCCCAACCATAAAATTATTTTCATTGCTACTTCATTACTGTAATTTTGCTACTGTTATGAATCATAATGTAAATACCTGTGTTTTCTGATGGTCTTAGGCCTCTAATCCAAGGTCATAACATATGTTTTCTCCTAAGAGTTTTATAGTTTTAGCTCTTATGTTTAAATTTTGAATTAATTTTTGGGTTGTTTTTTTTTTAATGCAAATATGATGGACAACAGCCTCTGCACTATAACACTTGACCAAAACCCAGTGGTATCTTATGAAGGCTCTTTATCAGAACCCCTGACAAAAAGGCAAAAAAGGTCAGCACACAATACTGCAGCTGTTAGCAAGTTGCCACATTCCATTCAATATCCTGAATATAGTCTGCAGATGTCTGTGGTAGTCTGCATGCATCAAAGCACTCTCCAGTACAAAAGGATCTACTCGCTAGGTCAAAGACAGCTCTTTGAGGTTCAAGGAATGGCAGTGCACACTCCCCAATGTTTGCATAGGCAGGTAGCTGCAAGCTTGTTCATAGGGCTCCAGATCTGTAAATCAGCAGAGGTAAACTGGGAAAAGAAATGGAGAAACTTAAAAAAAAAAAAAATTTGGAGCCGAAATAGGTTTGGCTCAGTGGTAGAGCATCAGTCTGTGGACTGAAAGGTCCCGGGTTTGATTCCGGTCAAGGGCATGTACATTGGCAGCTGGTCGATGTTTCTCTCACATCGACATTTCTATCGATAGTTCTCTATCCCTCTCCCTTCCTCTCTGTAAAATATCAATAAAATATATTTTAAACAAAAAATTAGATAAGATTTCAGATTACGCTGATCAAATCTATTAGATATAACCTTCCTTAACAAATGTTTTCAAAGCAGAAGAGTAGAAGAGAAGCATTTTAAGAGCTAAATTGATGTATCTGCAGGAAGAAGTGTTCTGGCCAAACCTCAGCTGAAGAAACTACTGATTTTGTGGTTGGCTGGTGGTGTCTAAGAGTTTTTTAGGCTGAACTAAAGGGTGAAGTTTAAAGCCAACTGAATATCTTAAAGATCTCTGACATAGTTGTGAATCATCTGGAGAAATAAAAGCTGAAGAAATAGTTTGTAAAGCTTAATAAATAAAATCAGCCCAGCTGATGAGGCTCAGTGGTTGAGTGTCCACCTATGAACCAGGAGGTCATGGTTTGATTCATGGGTTGTAGGCTTGATCCCCTGTGCACCATGCAGGAGGCAGCCAATCAATGATTCTCTCTCATCATTGATATTTATATCTCTCTCTCCCTCCCCCTCTCTAAAATCAATAAAGATACATTTTTAAAAATAAAATCAGTCTAAATTGGTTGAATTTAAGTTGCTCTGCAACTGTAGTCTGCCTACTTTCATATTGCTTGTACCCTAAAATTTTCTTATAGCAGAGCAAAATAATTTTACTGTCCAGTCAACCAACCAAACATGCTGTGCTAAGAAGTGATACCTGAAAAGGTTTAGGCCTTAGGTAAAATACAGGAAATTTTCCACATCTCCTTAGTGAAAAATGCACATGTATGAGCAACAACATTCATTTATTTATTTACTCATTCAACAAAGACTTGTGAGAGGATATTCTTCTAGGCACTTGGGAAATCACAATGAATAAAAAAGTCTTTACAGAGTTTATAATCTACTGTGGACGACAAATAAAAATATGTTTTCAAGTGGTGATGAGTGCTATGAAGCAAAAAAAGGAGCAGCGTGATTGAGAGCTTCTGTTCATATAGGGCAGTCAGAGAAGGTGACAACCAATATAAGGTAGGTATATTATATTATTTCCAACTTACAGTAGATGAAACTGAACCTTAGAGTGACCAGTTGTTCCAGTTATCCATTGCTATGTAATAAAACATCTCAAACTTACTGGCCTAAAACAACTTATTTGCTTATAATTCTACAAATTGGCCAGGGCTTGATAGGAACAGTGCATCAGCTCCACGTGGCATCAGCGGGGGTGGCTGGACTGGAGCTGGAGGATGCACTTCGAAGGTGCTTTAAGTAAGGTGGTTGGCAAGTTGGCACTGACTGTCAGGGGAAGCTCAGCTGGGACTTGGCAGAGGCTTCCACATGACCTGTCCAAATAACAAGCCTGGGCTTTTCTCAGCATGGTGGTCTCATAGCACTTAGACTTCTTAAACACCCACTGGTTCTCACAGAGCACAACTGTGGGAGCTGCCAGACCTTTATAATATTATACCTGGCTTCAGAAGCCAAACAATGTTGCTTTTGCTACAATCTATTAGCTAAAGGTCACAAAGCCAGCTCAGATTCAAATGGAGGAACTGTACTGGGGCATGTATACAGGATGCATGGTTCTCTGGGAACCAATAATGTAATTGACTACCACAGTCTGCCCTTTGGCCTCTAATGATTTATGTTCCTCCTACATGCAAAATTACACTTAAATATCTGATTATATTTTTACATTGGCGCAAAATCTAGGCCCTACCGAGAATTTTACCACATGGTACTACTACCTGCCCATATGCTTAGGTGAGAATTACTCATTCTCCTTAATTTTCCCCACTTTTGCCTCCCATTTCAATTCAGCAACCTATAGTGTAGACTTTACTTTGTAAACATCTCCCTAATCCCTAACCCTAACCCTAACCCTATCCCTAACCCTAACCCTAACCCTAATTAGTTTACTTCCTTCCCCTTTTCCACCTCAAGTCTAAAGTGCCATAATGTTTAACTGGGCTAATGTAAAAACTGCCAAATGGTCCCCATCATTCCCTCTTGCTCTTCCTCCAGTTCAGAGTTTCTCAGCTCGGAATGATTTTGCCTCTTGGGACATTGGATGATGTCCGGAGACTTTAGCTGTCTCAACATGGAGGGTGTACACTACATCTAATGTGAAGATGTCAGAAAGGCTGATAAACATCCTACAATGTTCAGGACAATCTCCCAAAACAAAGTATTATTCACTGCAAAAATGTCAATAGTGCTGAGGTTGAGAGACCCTGTCATCTTTTCTCTACCAAGTAAGAAGTGAGCTCTTTTTTAAATACAATCATGTCAATACCCTGTTTAAAATCCATCAACATCTTCCAGCGATTATTAGGTTAAGAATGTGAACTTTTGTATGGCCCACAGGGTCCTCTGTAGTGTAACCCCTAACTCTTCACTGCTTTCTGTGCTCCAGCCACACAGGTCTTTCTTAAGTTGTGTACATATTTCCCCTCATGATTGGACCTTACTTACCCTTTGTCAGTAATGCTCTCCCTCCTAACAACCCCACCTCACCCTAACTCTGACCTAACAGAGGAAACAGGATGGGGTTGGTGAGGAGCTGGAAGCTGGGCAAGATCTAGGTCCATGTTGATGGTTCAGGAGTATTGAGTAAGGCCACTAAATATACTTGTCTGAATCCACTCATTATATAGAGTTGTGGGTTTTTTTGTTTTGTTTTGTTTTGTTTTTAAGGCATCATGGGACCCAGTGGGGAAGGGTGGCTGACTGGAGTAGTAAGGCAGGAGCCTGGCTTTGCTGCCATCAAAAGTGGGGACTGGGCAGTGCAGGTCTTTGTGGCACCAGGGCTTCTAATGCTCCCTATGTGGGAATATAGTGATCCATCAAAATCAGAAATTCCCTGGGTCTCCATAAACACCACCTGATCTTCCAATCATAGGCCTGGCTGCCTTAAGAGGAAGAACATCCCTTAACTTGGTTGCTGAGGACTTTATTCCGGGGAAGAGAAGAGCCAAGCTTGTGGAGCCTGTGGCTGTCTGCACCCTCCTGGCTGCACGAGCTCAGGTAGCACTTGCTCTGTCTTTCATCTCATTGGGAATGTTCTGTTTAGGGATGGAATCTTAGCCTTAATGTGAGCATCCTGTAGCTGAAGCTGGGGTAGAGAGAGGACTGTAGCCTCACTCTTGCCTGTGCCTTGTGGCTCCTCCTTAGCATATATTTTCAGTAAAAAATAGATTTGAACTCTATATCCAGTCGCTTTTTGTCCTCCATTTCTTTTGTTTGTGATCTATTTCATTGTCCCGGCATTTTTGCAGCTTCCTTGATGGGGCGGGGGGGGGGGGGGGGGGGGGGGTGTCAGGGTGGAACCTACAGCTTTGGCTTCTGTCAGCCCCGCCCTATGTGGTTCCTGAGTCTCAGTAATCCCCAGGGTCCTTCAGTACTCGTGGCAAGCACCTCTGAGAGAAAGGTGCCCTTGATTTTCGCCTGCTACCGAACAGTATAGTTTCTCCCTCAATGGGCCTGGAACTGGGGTTCAGTTCAGTTGGAAGTGGGATTGGAGGTGGCGTTCAGAGCAGTCTGGAGCCCCTGTCTCCTTCCCGCCAGGGCAATCCTGCGGCACAGCCAACCGTCCCTTCTCTGCACGCAGTGTGCGCTCCTCTGGGGACTCTGCCTTTCTCCGCTCCCCCGGGATTCCACCTTACAGCCCAACTCCCTCTGTGTGAGCCTGGGTCCCCAGGATCTGGCCTAGATCTGGGGTTCAGAGCAGTCGGAACAGCCCAGCACAGTCGGAGCTTTTATCTCCTTCCCACTAGGGAACGCCAGCCAGGCACTCAGCCACCCCTCCTCTCTGGCTTCATTCTCTCAGTGTGCACCGCGTGTCTCTGTACCTTAGGCTTTTACAGCTCCTCCACTTTTCCTTCTGGTGTTTTCCTTGCTTCTCGTTGTAGAATTTCCAGTCAGTCGACTTTCCTGTAGTTCTGGGTAATGTCCATTTTATATTTTAGTTGTATTTTATTGAAATTGTTGTGTGCGGCTGCAGCTAGGTGTTTACCTGTGCAGCCATCTTGGATTCTCCTATTTTCAGTAAAAAATAAAAAAGGGGGGTGAATCTCTGTATTATGAAAAAACAAACAAAACCACACAACTAGTTAACTCCTATTCATCTTTGAGGTCATAGTTCTAATATCTCTTTCTTAGGAAAAACTTCCCTACCCTCCTGACTAGGTATAAGCTCTCATGCCCTATGAAGCTTTCATTCGCAGCAATATATAATTATGCTCTTATTTGTGTTACTTGATTTCATTAGTTTGAATACCTTTACACATTATATTATAAATGCCAAGAGGGCCAGTAATACTAGTTCTTGGTGCAATGCTGATGTATAATGGATACTCAATGATATCTTTATTAATAGATTTTAATTTTCAGGCATTTTAGTTTTACAGAAAATTTAAGCAGATAGATAGTACAGAATTACCATATAATTCCGTGTCCCTTCACTCAGTTTCCCCTAGTATTAGGTCTAGTAATAATTAATGTCGTTTTCTAATACTTTTTAAAATTGAATTTATTTAAACAATACAACAAAATTTAATCAACAATATAGTTGCCGTTGTTTTCTACTACTTGTGCCCAACCCTCAGGAAGCATTTTAATCCCTCTGTTGTAAAATTCTTGTGATTTTGATGCAAAAAATTCAGTCAATGCATTTTTGAGGCATTCTTCATTATTAAATTTTTTTCCAAGAAGAAAGTTTTGCAAAGAACGAAACAAATGGTAATCAGAAGGGGCAATATCAGGAGAATATGCAGGTTGAGGGAGAACTTCCCATTCCAACTGGCGCAGTTTTTCAGCAGTGATTCTTGCAGTATGCGGTCGTGCGTTATTGTGGTGAAGAATTACGCCCTTCCGATTAATCAGCGCGGGTTCTTTTTCTCTTAAAGCTTGGGCTAACCTTTCCAATTGGGCACTATACACTGCACTTGTAATGGTTTGGTTAGATGGTAAAAGTTCATAATGAAGAATTCCTTTAAAATTCCACCAAACACACAACATCACTTTTTTCGCATGCAAGTCAGGTTTTGGTGTGGGCTGCGGAGCCTCATTTTTGTCCAACCATTGAGGCCGCCTTTTCAAATTAATATACAGCACCCATTCTTCATCTCCGGTAACAATTTGCTCTAAAAACGGCAAACGGTTTTGACGAGAGAGGAGCGAACTGCAAATTGTGACTCTTTGATTACGGTTGTTGTCGGTCAACTCATGAGGAACCCATTTTCCAAACTTTTGGACTTTGCCAAGTGCACGCAATTGATTGGAAATTGTTTTTTGTGAACAATTTAAAGTCGTCGCAAGCTCTTGTTGGGTAATTTGAGGATTTTGCACCAAAAGAGCTTGAAGAGCTTCTTGATCAAAATTGGACACATGGCCTCGACCACTCTTGTCATCTAACGAAAAATTTCCCTCGCAAAATTTCTCAAACCAACTCTGGCATTTTCTGGCGCTAACTGCATCTTGACCAAGAGCACTACAGATGTTTTTTGCAGCCTCACTTGCTTTTCTTCCTAATTGGAACTCGTAAAGCATGCAGTGCCGAATATGCTCTTCATCCGCCATCTTCTTAGCCCTAGTTTTGCAACAAAAACCAAACCAAACACAAACTTTTTCAAGCAAAACTTGTTATTTGCACTTCACACGTTGTGTAGATACCACGTGTTTGAAGGTTATGTCAATACAAGTCAACGCCAAGCAAGATTTTAAACGAATGTTTAAAAACGACATTAATTATTACTAGACCCAATATGTTGCTTTAGTGTGGTACATTTGTTAGTGTGATACATTTGTTATAATGAAATGAAACCTATAGTTTACATTAAGGGTCATTCTTTGAGTTTTGACAAGTGCATTGTCATGAACCACCATTATAGTATTATTCAGAATAGTTTCACCACCATAAAATCCATATGCTTATCCTATTTGTTCCTCCTTCGTCCCCCGTGCACAAATTTTGTGCACCAGGCCACTAGTTGAATAATATGCCATTGTATGGATGTACCACAGTTTATACATTCACCTACTGAAGAACATGTTCCTTCCAATTTGGCTACAAACATAAAAAAATATATATGTAAACATTCATGTGTAAATTTTTGTGTGGATATATTTATTTGTGTAAATACCAAAAAGTGTGATTGCTGGATCAGATGTTAAGACTACCTAGTCATAAGAAACTGCTGAACTGTCTTCCAAAATGCTTCCATCATTCTCCAGCAATGATGAAAGTTCCTGTTGTACTGCATCTTCGCCAACATTTAGTATTGTCTGTATTTTTTATTTTAGCCATTGTAATAGGTGTGTAGCAGAGTTCCACTATTTTAATATTCAATTTAATGATAAGATATCTGGCATATTTTCTTTTTAAAAATATTTTTTATTGATTTCAGAGAGGAAAGGAGAGGGAGAGAGAGATAAAAACAGTAATGATGAAAGAGAATAATTGATTGGCTGTGTATCCCCCACAGGGGATCAAGCCCACAACCCTGGCATGTGTCCTGACTGGGAATCAGTTGATGCTCAACCACTGAGCCATGCTGCCTGGGCTTGCATATTTTCATATACTTTATTTGCCATTTGTATATCTTCTTTGGTGAGGTGTCAGTTCAGGTCTTTTGCCCATTTTTAATCAGGTTGTTTTCTTATTGTTAAGTTTTAAGATTTTTTTTTGTGTATTTCGGATATAAGTACTTCACTGGATATGTGTTTTGCAAATATTTTCTTCCAATCTTTTCTTTTCATTCTCTTAATTATGTCTTTAACATAGTAGAATTAATTTTCATAAAATCCAACATCAATTTTTTAAGTCACAGAGCATGGTTTTGGTGTTGCATCTAAAAACAAATTGCCAAACCCAAGTCATATAGATTTTCTCCTGTGTTATCTTCTGGAAGTTTTGTTTATACTCAGTATTATTTATTAAATATGTTAATGCAGGTTAATGGTAGTAGAAATGGATGGACTAATACGGGTGGGAAGAAGATTATTGGCTCTATAGATTTTGAAGGCATCAGCATAAAGTTAACAGTTAAAGGCTGTTGGGAACTCATCCAAAGAATTAAGTTGCCAGTTAAGACATAGTTGAGAGAGTCAAGTCAGCTGATCAAAAGGGCATGATTCAGGGTAGACCAAAGGCAAATGGGTCAGAAGAGAGACACAAGGATCGGGTTTATTGATCAGAATTTCAGAAAAGGCAGTCCAGTACCCTGGAGAGCTCCCCCACGAGCCCATGTTTTGAGAGTCTGGAAGCTTTCATATCTCCCTACCTGATGGCATCTAAATGGGTTATTGGACCAGACACCCATATCACTGTACTGAGTGAGGGTTTTTTTTTTTTTGTTTGTTTGTTTTTTTAAATATATTCCATTGATTTTGTACAGAGTGGAAGGGAGAGAGACAGAGAGTTAGAAACATCAATGAGAGAGAGTCATTGATCAGCTGCCTCTTGCACACCCCCCACTGGGGATCCGCCCGCAACCAAGGTACATGCCCTTGACTGGAATCGAACCCAGGACCTTTCAGTCCCCAAGCCGACGCTCTATCTATGGAGCCAAACCAGTTTCGGCCTGAGTAAGTTTTAAAAAACCTTTTAAATATTACAAGAATAGAAAAATTAGAAAACAGAGAGGAACACAAAGAAGAAAAAAATCTTACCACATAGAGATACTCACTAACTACATTTATTATTAACTGATGACAATTAACTGGTGAAACAAGATCCATAAATGAACCCTATTTACTTATTCCTATTTTCCTTTATCAGAAGTCCTTCAATTACTCCAGTCTAATGTGCAAATTTTGTAAAATTAAATTGTAATACTTAAGATTATGTAATTTAATGTATTCTGCTTCAGTTATAATCACTATTTATGCCAAGCCTTTCTGCCTGACATGGGAGAGTCAGGAAAGAGCACTAGTAAAGTAAACTGAATTGGAATATGAAGACTTCGGGTTAGATGTATAGTTTCCACTTGATACCAGCCCTCTCCTTTATTTATTTTTTATTTTTTAAAATATATTTTATTGATTTTTTACAGAGAGGAAGGGAGAGAGATAGAGAGCTAGAAACATTGATGAGAGAGAAACATTGACCAGTTGCCTCCTGCACTCCCCCTACCAGGGATGTGCCCGCAACCAATGTACATGCCCTTGACCGGAATCGAACCTGGGACCTTTCAGTCCACAGACCGAGGCTCTATCCACTGAGCCAAACTGGTTTTGGCAAGCCCACTCCTTTCTTGTACTCCAGGTGCAATTTCGGCTGCCAACTAGACACACTCATTTTAATATTTTTATGGACACCTTAAACTCAATTTGTTCAGTATTTACTTTATTAGTTTTTCACTCAAATTGTTCCACATCTTTTTTCAACACAAGCCACCTCTAATCTTTGTTAAAATGAAGCAGGGAAGAAAGAAAGAGGGCAGAAGAAACAAAGAACCACAGATGTCATTTCTCATCTCAGTAAAGCCATGAACCTCAAAGATTATCCTTAAATCAATTCACTCTTTCACCTATCTCTTTCAATGACTGCTAAGTATTGTTTTTATCTCCTTCGAACTGTCTCTGGAGGCTCTTCTCTTTGTTCAGGCTTTCACCATCATCCACCTGGACAGTTGCAGTGGCCTCTTTATTTGAAGCTTTTCCCTCTTGAATTTAATTTCCACACCGATATTTATTTCTAAAGGATGAATTTATTTTAAAGCCTCTGATGGTTCTTCTATCTCTACATGGGATCGTGGTTAAAGAGTAATCTCCAGAGTCAAACAAAATTGAATTAAAATATACACTTACTGTTGTGTGACTGTACAATTTGCTTATCTTCTCTTTACCTCAGTCATTCTGTAACTTAGGAATAATTTCTTCTACATAAGGTGTTGGGAAGGCTAAAGAAAATAATATTTGTAAAATACTTTTCACACAGCTTAGAAGAGGGCAAACATTCAATGAATGTTATTGTGATGATGATGATGAAAGTTCAAACCTCACCGCATGTTAGTGGATTCACAGTATTTTGGCGGTCCAGAATAGCAACACTTTCTTTGGGGAAACACTTTCCCTCCAACTCCAATTATGTGTTTCTTGTGGTGGCAGTTAATAAACGACTCCATTTCTTTGACTGCAGGATTGAGCATTGATCACCTGAGGATATTTACATTGATTTTTAGAGAGAGGGGAGAGAGGGGAGGGAAAAAAAGAGAGAGGGAAGAAGGGAGGAGGGAAGGAGTGAAAGAGGGGGGGGAGAGAGAGAGAGAGAGAGAGAGAGAGAGAGAGAGAGAGAGAGAGAGAGAGAGAGAAATGTCAAAACATTGATCAGTTGTCTCCTGTACTTACCTCCACTGGGGATCAAACCCACAACCTTTCCCCCCCCCCCCAGATATCAAGTTTTATTTTATCTTTAAATTTTTTAAATTATAGTTGACATACAATATATTAGTTTCAGATGTACAATATAGTGATGACATTGATGTACTTTATGAAGTGATCGCCACCATAAGTCTAGTAACTATGTAATACCATACAAAGTTATTCTATTAGTGACTATCTTCCCTATACTGTACATTACATTCCCTTGACTTACTCTGTAACTGGCAGTTTGTACTTTTTAGTATTCCCATCTTTTTCACCCATCTCCCCAGTTCCATTTGGTAACCACAAGTTTGTTCTCTGTTACCTATGAGTTCATATATGTTTTGTTTTGTGTGTGTTTTTATTCCACATATAAGTGAAATCATATGGTATTGGTCTTAGTATAATATCCTATAATCCTTCTTATGTAACAATATTTTATTCTTTTTTATGGCTGAGTAATATTCCACTGTATGTATGTGTCACTTTTTTAACCATAGATGGACACTTAGGTTGTTTCCACATCTTGGCTATTATAAATAATGCTGCAGTGAATATAGGAATACATACATCTTTTCAAATTATTGTGTGTTTTTTTATTTTTTCAAATAAATACTCAGGTGGGATTTCTGGGTTATATGGTTGTTCTATTTTTAATTTTTTGAGAAATCTCTTTACAGTCTTTCATAAAGGGATGTACCATCTTTGCAATCTCATCAAAAGTGCATAAGGATTCCTTTTTCTCCATATTTTTTAATTTAATAAATCATTATTGTTCAGATTATTACAATTGTTTCACCTTTTTTCCCCTATTGCTCCCCTCCACCTGGTTCCCACTTCACCTTCTGCCCTTACCTCCCTCCCCACTGTCCTCATTCATAGGTGTACAACTTTTGTTCAGTCTCTCCCCATACCCCCACACCCCTTTCCCCCTGAGAATTCTCAATCCACTCCCATTCTATGTCCCTGATTCTATTATATGCACCAGTTTATTCTGTTCCTCAGATTTTTAATTCACATGATTTTTAGATTCACTTGTTGATAGATATGTATTTGTTGTTCATAATTTTCATCTTTATTTTTTTCTTCTTCTTCCTCTTCTTATAGAATACCTTTCAGCATTTCATATAATACTGGTTTGGTGTTGATGAACTCCTTTAGCTTTTTCATGTCCAGGAAGCTCTTTATCTGACCTTCAATTCTGAATGATAACTTTGCTGGGTAGTGTAATCTTGGTTGTAGGTTCTTGCTATTCATCACTTTGAATATTTCTTGCCGCTCCTGTCTGGCCTGCATCGTTTCTGTTGAAAAATCAGCTGATAATCGTATGGGTGCTCCCTTGTAGGTAACTAACCGTTTTTCTCTTGCTGTTTGTAAGATTTTCTCTTTGTCTTTTGCCCTTGGCATTTTAATTATGATGTGTCTTGGTGTGGTCCTCTTTGGATTCCTTTTGTTTGGGCTTCTGTGCACTTCTTGGACTTGTAAATCTATATCTTTCACCAGGTGGGGGTTGTTTTCAGTCATTATTTCCTCAAATAGGTTTTCAGTATCTTGCTCTCTCTCTTCTTATGGCACCCCCATAATTCTGATGCTGTTATGCTTGAAGTTGTCCCAGAGGCTTCTTACATTATCTTAAACTTTTTGAATTCTTTTTTCTTTTTGCTTTTCCAGTTGATTGTTCTTTGCTTCTTTGTATTTCACATCTTCGACTTGATTCTTGAGTTCCTCTAATCTGCTGTTGGATCTCTGTATAATATTTTTTATTTCAGTCAGTGTATGTTTAATTTCTAGTTGGTCCTTTTTCATATCCTCAGGGGTCTCATTAAATTTATTGGCCTTTTCTAGGAAATTCTTGAAAAACCTATAACTATGGTTTTGAACACTATATCTAGTTGTTTGTTCTCCATTTCTTTCGTTTATTAAATTTTTGCTGCTTCCCTGAGTTGGTAAGGTGGCTCTGTGTGCTAGTTGTCCTAGATGGTTCACTGGGTCAGCCTCCCCAGTTACCTGAGGTAGACACTCCTGGTGCACCCCTTTGTGGACTGTGTGCACAGCCTTTTTGTGGTTAAGTCCTGATTGTTGTTGGTGTCGCTGGGAGGAATTGACCTCCAGGCCAATTGACTGTGAGCACCCCCTGTGTCTATAACAGAAGAATTTCTGGCTGAAACCGGTTTGGCTCAGTGGTAGAGCGTCGGTCTGCGGACTGAAAGGTCCCGGGTTCGATTCCGGTCAAGGGCATGTACCTTGGTTGCAGGCACATCCCCAGTAGGGGGTGTGCAAGAGGTAGCTGGTCGATGTTTCTCTCTCATCGAAGTTTCTAGCTCTCTATCTCTCTCCCTTCCTCTCTGTAAAATATCAATAAAATATATTAAAAAAAAAAAAAAGAATTTCTGTGCTGGAGACATGCTTATGGAACCAGACTTGTTCCAATGGGCTTTGATGCTCACTGAGTCTGCCTCTTGAAAGTGTCCTTTATGAGAGTAGTTGAAATCTGGTGTCATCTCACACCAACCACTAGATACATAGCTTCTGGATCTCCAATGGGGTGCAGGTCAGCTACTGTCTGAGGCTACCAAGTAGGAGCTACAGCAAGAACTACAGTTTTCTCCTCTTTGCTTGGGGTTTGGAGGTTTTGGAGCTGTCTGACTGGAGCTGTAGTTTATTTGGTTAAGCTGCCACAGGGCAGGCCATTTATATGCAAAAGCCACTGCACAGAATTTGGGTATGTTCATAGATTATGTGGGGCGGGGTCTCAGGGTGTCACTAGGCTAGGGCGTGGCAAACAGCAATGGCTGCAAGTCAGTCTTCTCTGCCTTTCTGTGTTTCCAAGTTCCTGCATCCTGTGCAGTAAACAATGATTGCTGGGCGCACCTCTGCAAGAAAGTCACCCTCACTTTCCGACCCGATGGCCGCCAGTCCAGCTTCTCCCCGTAGGAGTTTGGGTCCCCTGAGTCTCCCCAGAAACTGGATTTTAGAGTAATTGGGAGCTTTTCTCCCTTCAGGTTGAAAAAAGGCAGCACATCCAGTTGCCCACTGAGAGGGCAGGGCGGGGCAAAGATGAGCTCCCAACTCCGCCCTAGGGCGGAGTTATCCCTAGCCCTCAAAACCCCTGGACTGGGAGATATTCGCTCTCTTCCGCCATGCTGCCGGCATGGGTGGGAGGAGCACATGCTAGCATGGTGAAGGCTCTTTTGTTTATTGCATCGGACTTGGCTCCCTGGTGGTCCTTGGGGATCACGATGTCTGGGCATAACACCCACCACCCGCCCAATTCACATGTCTCCGTACCTCAGCTTTTCAGCACTTGTACACTGAATGCTCTTTTCTCTTTCCTTCTAGTTGTAGAACTTCCACTCAGCCAACTTTCCCATGGTTCTGGGTGATAAACATTCTGTCCTCTAGTTGTATTTTCAAAATTGTTGTGCAAGGCAGCAGTTTAGGTGTTTACCTTTGCTGCCATCTTGGTTTCTCCCCCAATGGAAACCCACAACCTTTTGATGTACTAGATGACACTTCAACCAACCAAGCCACCTAGCCAGGGCACAATGATCCAATTTTTGTTGAACATAATATCTCCTTTTCTTGCTTGTAACATCTGGTCCAGGTTGGGTATGTGATCCAAGCATAGCCTTTCAGAATATTTCCTTGTGATTTATTTATTTATTTATTTATTTAGGCTAGAATGCTAAAGGTGGGGAGTGGAGATGAGGGAAGGAAGTAGAGGAGAAAAATTCCCCCTTTTAAAAAAAATACATTTATTGATTTTTTAAAATTATTTTTATTTATTTATTGTTTTTACAGAGAGGAAGGAATAGAGAGTTAGAAGTATCAATGTGAGAGAGAAACATTGATTAGCTGCCTCCTGCACACCCTCTACTGGGGATGTGCCTGCAACCAAGGTACATGTCCTTGACTGGAATCAAATGGTTAGGGCAAAAATTCCCTTTTCTTAACTACTGGTTCCTAAAGTAAAATGTAACTTTGCTAAAATGCTTCCCACTAAGTAGAGAAGGCCAGATGCAGAAGGAGGGACTGAAAACACCATTCAGAGAGAGCAGAAACTAGACAGAGAGAGAGAAAGAGATAGAGAAATATGGAGGATCCTGATATAATATATTTCTAATCCTTGTTTCCAGGCAACACCAAAGTAAGGGTTTCTGCCCTTCCAAGGCTTGTTTAGGTTGCAATCATGACCCTAGTAATAAAAATAGTCTTGACCGATACCACTTGTCATAGGAGTCCTCCCACAGTAAGACACAGTCATTTTTCTGTGCTTGTTTTTATCTTTCACTCTAGGTTCTACTGTTTTCCTCATTCCTAGAATAGCTCACACCCTGTTATACCTCTATACATTTGTATTGTATCTTAGTTACTTGCCTATGTCACTGTCTTCAGACTCTAAGCCCTCCAGCCCACTTTGTAGATATATTGCTTATTAATGCCTGTATCTGTGCTGAATAGTATATACCACAATTCTTCACATATAGAACATACTAGAGGCCCGATGTACAAAATTTGTGCAAGAGTAGGCCTTCCTTCCCCCAGCTGCCAGCACCAGCTTCCCTCTGGCATCCAGGACCCTGGTTGGCTTCCTTCTGGCCTCAGCTTTGTCCAGAAGAATGTCTGGTCTAATTAGCATATTATCCTTTTATTATTATAGATGGTCTCTCCACTGACAAAGCTTAACATTCTGCCAGTTGGTGAAGGAAAAAATTTAAAGGATCCATATCTATTTTCACAAAGCAAGTAATGAAGTGTAGACTTGAAAGTGATAGGCAATAAATTGATAATGGGCGCACTATATTTTAAGGGATATTATACAGAGTCCAAATTACTATATATATATATATATATATATATATATATATATATATATATATATATATTTACAACAAATTACTGGGTTTAAAGGCAGGTTCATGCTATATATGGATGTTTAAGCTTTGGATAAAAAGGAAAAGAATTTTAACAAATTCTCTTGATTTATTATGGAAACCTTTTTAAAAATATATTTCAGATCTATTTCCCTTTTCAGACCAGTGAAAATAAACTCTGTAAGGACTCAGAATGTCTTTCTTTGATTTTTCTGACTTGTCTGATTATCAGCCACCATCTGAGTCTTTCCTGCACCTTGGGCTGGGCCTGGGCAGCTGAGTAGCTGCCATCCAAGGCTTGCCTGTGCCTTAGGCTGGCCCTGGGCACCTGGGGGCTGAGGGGGCTGGGCATCGCCATCTTGTGGCTGTGGGTGCCGCCATCTTTGAGGGTGGGGCAGTCAATTAGCATATCCCCTCCTTATTGGCTGTGGGTGCCACCATCTTTGTGATGGCATGCGGGTCAGTTAGCATATTCTCTCCTTATTGGATAGGATGCTTTACCAAAGAAGATTTAAGACGAGCTAATAAGTACATGAAAATATGCTCAACATCATTAGCCATTAGGGAAATAAATATTGAAATCACAATGAAAAAACCACCTCCCTCTCATTAAAGTGAGTAAAATAAAAAATATAGACAATAACAAGTATGTACTGGTCAGTATGTGGAGGAATAAGAAAGAACACTTACACATGGCTTGAATTTTGGAAAAGTGTTCAGCAGTATCCTAAAAAGTTAATCATAAACTTACCATGCAATGAAACAATTCCACTTCAGGAATCTACCCAAGCAAAATAAAAACAAATATCTACACAAAGACTTGCACACAAATGTTCATAGCAGCATTATAATAGCCCCACAATTGGGAACAATGCAAATATGTATCAATTGGTAAACAGTTAAACAAAATATGGTACATTCATACAACAGAGTACTATCCAGCAATATAAAGGAAAGAACTGACACAGGGCACAACATGGATGAACCGCAAAAACACTGTTTGGATGAAAGAAGCCAGACCAAAAGACTATATATTATGAGTCCATTTATATGAAATGGCCAGAAAACGAAAATCTATTGAAACAGCAGATTGCCTGGGGTCAGGAGTGGGAACAGGGTTGACTAAAAATGGGCATAGTACTGACTATCTTTTGGGTTGTGGAAATGTTCTAAAACTGGATTGTAGTGATGGTTGCACAACTCTAATCTCTGCTTATTGTCACTTAGGGGCTCAAAGTGACAGATGTTTTATATCAACACATGCTTCCATGGTCACCACAGCAGCGGGGAGGGGACTGTGCCTCTGCCTCTTCAAAATTTTCCTAGGAAATGGTATCACTTACCCTCCCGTTTTATTGGTAAAAGCAAGTTACATGGCCATGTCTCACTTTGAGAGTACAAGGGAGTGCTCTTTTACTACGTGTCGGGGAGACAGAACAAGCATAATTTTTGTGAACTCTAAGACTCTCACAGAGACAAATAATAAGAATAAAAGGCACAGTTGACTCTGACTGGAGTGGTTTTGCTTTGTACTTCTGAGAGACTTGACATTTGTTTCTTCTTCAAGTCCTAATCCTTTGCATGTTGCTTAATTAAAAAATGTATAAAATCACAGTAACTGGTATTCTTTTTTTAAAAAATATATATATTTTAGTGATTTTTTTTTTTACAGAGAGGAAGGGAGAGAGCTAGAAACATCGATGAGAGAGTAACATTGACCAGCTGCTTCCTGCACACCCCCTACTGGGGATCAAGCCTGCAACCTGGGCATATGCCTTTAACTGGAATCGAACCTGGGACCCTTCAGTCCGCAGGCTGATGCTCTTATCCACGGAGCCAAACCAGCTAATGCTATTCTTTGCATATCACTGTGACTCCCTTAGTGCCTTTGATCCCCTGAACACCTGGTTTCCTTAAATTAGGGGTGTCGAACTCAATCAGAGAAGGGGCCAAAATCTAAAATCCAGCCTAAATCGCGGGCCGAATGGTTTACTGAATAGTCATAAACTGTCATTGTGATGGAAACGCAGCGGAGTGCAGTGATGACAGCGCGGTGCAGGCCACATTGCAAGGCCTGGCGGGACGGATTTGGCCCGAGGGCCTTGTGTTTGACACATGTGCCTTAAATGATGGCACTTTTGCAGTCATATGTTTACACACAGAAACAAGCTTTTTTTTTAAAAAAAAAAAATAGGGATCAGTGACTTCTCTGATTTTTAAGGGATTAGAATACTTTTGTGTGGCTAAAGATGTCAAAATTATACTAGTAAATGGAAATTATAGGAAGGTATATTGTACATCTATATAAGGGAGAATTTTCTAATGATACCTCTGAGGTATTGAACCACTGAAGATGTTGAAGTTGATGCTTGATGACCACTTGAGAGAAACATGGAGAACTTCCACCAAACATTCTCCCAAACGGATGTCCTATCATTAGGCTTATTTACTGTTTGCGTAACATCTCTATTTTTGGGCTGCACCTACTTTAAGTCAAAACTCTCCTCAACCAAAAGTGTGAAGGGCATTGAAGCCGAATTTATAAAAAATTGTTATAATTCAACTCAGAGAAAGTGAAACTTAAAAAGCAGCAAATAGGCTGAGACTCTGGTAAGAAAAACACTTAAAATCTAATTAGGACTATTAGTCAGGAGAAGCAAAAGGGTGGAAGGGTATGACTCAAATATGTTACATATTTAATGGTGTCGATAAGATGAATGTTTATTTGCTAAATCCCGAGATCAGAGGCTGAGGGAATCCCTTTTGAAATATGAGCAAAGTAAGTTCAGCCCACAAGAGGTATTTTTCCAGAGAGAGAGAAAAAGCATGGTATTAATTATCCCTGTGATGTAATATGAGACAAAAAGCGTAAGTCAATTTACAAAATGTTTTGACAAATTTATAAACGAAGGGACCACGCGTGGCTGCCAAGAGGAGCTGGGCTGTCTCTAAGCTGAGAGAGAGACAAGCCTGCACTTGGTCCCTTGGGACCCCTGCCCGCAGCAGTACATGGGGCAGGTCTGCCCTTGTATGAAAAAGTTTGCATTCCTAAAATAAACCACTTTGCACGGGATTATTCTCAGATTTCATCCCAATGAGGAACGATGGCAAGGCAGATAAACAGGAAAAAAAAAAAAAAAAACTTTCATCGTCTGTGGAGGGAAAAAGTCCAAAACTCTTTTATCTAAGCAGCTCCCGATTAGAAAGAATTTGGGGCCGATCCACCACCGCCGAATACATTTAAAATTGTGACATCCTGGGTCTTCGGCCGGCTAAAGGGAATGCAAGCAGCAGGCTTCAGGGTGAAGACAGAAGAAACGTCAAGTTTTCCCCCCCGGAAAGGAAGCGGGCCCGGCACCCGGAGAAGACTGTGCACACGGGACACGACGCTCTCCTCCAGACGCCGCCGGCGGCCCGGAGCGCGGCGCTCACTATTGTGCTCACGCCGGCGGCGGCGGCGGCGGCGGCGGAAGGACTCAGGCCGCCGCGACATTAAAGAGTCCGTCTTTGTTCGGCGGCGGCTGGGGACGCAGGGCGCGGTGTCCTTCCGCGCTCGCCGAGCAGGCCCCGCCCCCGCGCGGCCCCGCCGGGCTGCCATTCGGCCGGGGAGTCGCTCCGCGCTCCCAGAATGCACCGCCGGTCCGCGGGAAACCAAAATGGCGAAGGGCTGTAGCGGAGCGGGTTGTGTTTAAGGCCGGTGTGTGTGTGTGTGTATGTGTGAGAACGCTCGCTCCGACCCCCGTCGCTCGTCTCAGGACTTCGGCCTGCGCGTGTGTGAGGCGCGGGGTGCCCGCTGGGGAGGGTGCCCGGCCAGTGCTCGGACGCGCAGGGGGAGCGCCCACGGGGACGGGATCGGTTGTGTTTTTTCCTGTATGAAGCGGTTGGCACCACTGAAGTGACCGAATGAGGTGAGAGACCTGGGCCTGGGGAGCCGGGCTCTTCCGGGGGAGGTGGGCGGCGGGGAGAGGGAGGGGGAGAAGAAAGGAAGCAAGGGGAATAGGGAAAGATGGAGGACCGAGGTGGGGGAGGCGGCCGGCGGCCGCCTGTGTCTGTGGGTGCTTTGCATTCGCGTCCTGTGTTATAGGATGAAAAGAATGGATGGGACGGAGTCGTCATTTGGGGGTTGGTTGGAGGAAACAGAGACTATATGAGAGGGAGCTGGGCGCTAGGGAAGTCGGGTGGAGGGACCGGAGGAGGCGTTGAGCCGGGGACACCGTGTTTGGAGGGGCAGGAAGGAACCGGGGGGCAGCGGGCGGTTGGAGGGGCAAGAGGAACCTGGCGAGGGAGGGGAGGGGAGGGGAGCCGGGGGCAGGAGGAGTGGTTGGGAAATAGGGACGGAGAGGGGTGTGGGGTGCTGGGTGAGGGGCGGCCTGGGACGGGGTGGGGGTGGGGGTTGTATGGAGTTGGAGTAAAAGGGGTACAATAGAAGGGCAGGACGGGTCCGGGGATAAGGGGTGCACTCACCCAGGGGAGCCTGGGCACGAACCCGGGAAGCTTTGAAGGGAAGAAGTGCCGGTGTGAGATGGGGAAGAAGAGGTAGTACCTTGCGCTCCGGGCTCACCAAATCGGAGACAGTTGTTCCTGTTTAATGAAATCTATCCCCGATTCCTGCTCGGATGTGGATTTGTAGTGCTGATTCATTTTTTTTTTATTTTATTTATTTATTTATTTATTTATTTATTTATTTATTTTTACAACGGAGACAATTGTAGTTTGAGGGATTTTGACTTAATTTGCCAAGATTTCTTAACGTACCTTGGTAGAGCCAGAACTCTTTAAACTCTGTGTTTTCCGGTCTGGCATCCTTGGTTGCTAGAATTTTTGTTTGGAAGCACCTAGAGGGAACAGATGGGTTTATTGGAGTGATTTGACGAACAGTGAGGGTTCGTGAACAATGGGGGAAAAAAGGATATGGAATGTTATTCTATTCTTCAGAGCATTTGACTTGAGTTAAAGGTAGGACCTGTTTACTAAGGTAGATGTGAAGACCTAGGTGGGTCTGTGTATAACATAAGAAAGTACGTGAGGTCAGTGCGTAACTAGAAATATGTAAATAGTGCCTGGTTTAATTTGTCTCCAGATGCTGCGGTAGTAGTAACTTTCTCCTTCAGATTGATTCCATGTGGCCCTGCTGTGTACCTTGCCTACAGGCTGGTTTCAATTTCCATGTTTTCATTCTCTCTCTAGAATTCCTTTTTTTTTTTCTTCCCCCCAGTGGATTACAAAGACAGTGAATTTAAAAGTATTTAATGTGGCCAAAGCAAATACTTAAATCCTTAAGTGACCTTTTTAAAGGTTTGAAATGCTTTAATTGGAGCCATTTTGATTTAAAGTTTTAGGTGCCCAGTAGTTTTGGCAAGGAAAGAGTTGATTTTAAATTTCTTAACATAGAGCATCCTATTGTTGATATTTAGAATGTTATTCACACTGCAAGCATTTGCAGTGATAGCTTGAGAGGGGATATGGGACAAACATTTTTGTTGTTTTTAGGTTCCTTAATTTAAAAAAATGTATAATTCACATTTTCAATGTGCTCACCTTCAGTTTCTTTTAAGGTACTAAAAATATTCTAAAATATTTGAATTTAGAGTGCACCTGTTTCCTGATATTGCGTATCATGTTAATGGGCATTAACGGAAACCTATACCTATTAGGATGAAAGCACACACAGTTTTTGAACTAGAAGTGCAGAAATGAACTTTTTTTTCCTGATGAAACAAAATATATTTAATACTCCTTTTAAGTGTGCCTGTTGCCTCAGAGCTCAGTTTGGAAAGGGATTTTATTCTGTATATTTGCTATGGGTGCTTTGATGTCATGGTTTATAAATATACCTTTTTATGAGATCCTTGACTGAAAAGATAATTTTTTCAATTTATATTTCATCATAATCTTTACATCTGACTTTAGGAAACTGGCAGTATAGTGATAATCTATTTTAACGTATGGGAAATTTGCCTCTGAGGAGTTGCCATTGCCATCTGTAGCTTGGTGGTTCCGAAAGTGTAATTTGCTGTTTGAGTTAGTCTAAACTTCCACAAATGCTATTCCTTGTTTGATATTTTTATGCTTTGTTTTTACTGTTTTCCAGGATTTATTTATTGATACAGTATAACAACCCCAAATTGGAATGTAGAAGTTTTCCCTGTGCATATTTTTATGATTAGGAGTACTCTCCAATAGAACTTTCTGCACTGAATTATAAATTCAGTTTCTAGTGTTCAACATCCACAATGGCTATTGGCAACCATAATAGATATGCCTGTAATGCTATGAACTTCTCTCTCATGACTGCTTTTGCTGTGTCCCAGAGATTTTGGGTTGTTGAATATTGATTTTCATTTGTTTCCAAGAAGTTTTTTTATTTCTTTCTTAATCTCATTGGTAACCCATTCATTGTTTAATAGCATGCTATTTAACCTTCACGTGTTTGAATGTTTTGGGGTGTAGTTGATTTCTAATTTCATTCCACTGTGATCTGAGAGGATGGTTGATATGATTTCGATCTTCTTGAACTTGTAGAAACTTGTTTTGGGTCCTTACATGTGGTCCATCTTTGCGAATGATCCAGGTGCATTTGAGAAGATGTATATTCTGCTTTGGGGCGAAATGTTCTGTAAATGTCAATTAAATCCATCTGATGCAGTGTGTCCTTTAGAGTCACTGTTTCCTTCTTAAGTTTTTGTCTGGAAGATCCATCAAGTGAAGTCAGCAGGGTGTTCACACCCCTGGTTTTTTATATGTTAGGATAGTTAGGTTATGTTTTTGTATCCATTTTGCCTTTTGATTGGAGCATTCAGTCCATTGACATTTAGAGTTATTATTGATAGGTACTTATTTATTGCCATTTTAATTCTGTATGCCTAGGTCTCTCTCTGTTCTTCTCATTACAATAGTTCCTTTACATTTCTTATAATGCTGGCTTAGTGGTGATGTACTCTTTTAGCCTTTTTTGTTGTTGTTTTTGGTCTGGGAAGGTCTTTATGTGTATTTGATCATCTATTTTGAATGATAGCCTTGCTGTATATAGTAATCTTGGTTTTAGATCCTTGCTTTCCATTACCTTGAGTACTTCATGCCATTTCCTCTGACCTGTAGAGTTTCTGATGAGAAATCAGGTGTCAGCCTTATGGGAGCTTCTTTGTAGGTAACAGTTTTCTCTTGCTGCCATTAAGATTTTCTCTTTGTCTTTAATTTTTGGCATTTTAATTATGATGTGTCTGGATGTGGACCTGTTTGGGTTCTTTTTGCTTGGGGTTCTCTGTGCCTCCTGAAGTTGTGTGACTTTTTCCTTTACCAGGTTGGGGAAGTTTTCTGCCATTATTTCTTCAAACACATTCTCTATTCCTTCCTCTCTTTCTGCCTCTTCTGGCACATCTGCTATTCGAATATTGTTATGTTTCATGTTGTCCCATTGCTCCCTTAAGTTATTCTCCTGTTTTGTTTTGTTTTTTGTGTGTGTTGTTGTTGTTTTTTACATTTAATTTATTTTATTTTATTAAAATAACATAATTGAGGAACCATCAGATAACTGTATTTTGTCATGCACAATAAAAACAAAATTAAAAACCAAATCAAGAAAACTTGTATTCATGGCTTCCTTACATACACATTACATGGCTGTTGAGAGACAAGGCTGGTCGATGGCCCCACTCCATAGGGGCAACTCCTAGAAGACAAAATTCAGCATGATGGAAGGCTGCTCCCTGACAGGGCTGTGACTTGGAAGGGTAGGCCAGGCACCTCTTCTGGAAAACCATCCCAGTGCCCTGGAGACCTCCATGAAAAAAGGGAGGGTCCCCAAATTCAAGTTCCATAGTACCAAAGCACTCCTTTAGACAGCCATGGTTTTGACAGTCCTGGGCTGTTTGGTGCATTATGTGCAAAACTACCTGTTTGGTGCCACACTATTCACCATTCTCTCTGAAGAAAAAGTCCTTCCTTTGATAAGCATTTCTCATAGGAACGGATACTCAAAATTCACGTGTCATCCCATCATGGCTGGTTTCCCTGCCTTTATTTTCCCTCCAATTGCTTTTTCTTGTCCTAAAAATAGTTGTCTAACCAATGGCCAGGTTCCCAGATCATTGATTGCCATCAGCAGCCACTGGTGAATCTAGAGAAGGCTTAGCTCATGAGCATGGATGAAGCCTTGTAAATGTCTCTTTCCCAGGACCAGAAAGGGTAGAAAAGAAAGTAACATGAAGTAAGGCCCTGTGAGTAGAAGGTCCTTAGCAGGAGCTTCTCTAAAAACAAGCTCTCTGCTCCCATAGAAATGGAGCAGAAAGATGGTGCCTGCTGACTTCTCTTCCTCCCCTGATGGCCTGAGTATAGTTGCAAAGTCAGCTAGAAGACAGGCAGTCTAGGCAGCGATCGCCAATCTTTTGGACCTCACAGACCACCAGTGGTCCGCGGACCACCGGTTGGCGACCACTGCTCCAAAGGTTTCCTTAAACCAGCAGTCGCCAACCTTTTGGACCTCACAGAACACCAGTGGCCCACAGACCACTGGTTGGTGACCTCTGGTCTAGGGGACATGGTCAGTGTGCAGACATTGATATCCTCGATGTGGGCTGCCTGATTCAGGGATGGTTCAGAAGTGCTCCGGTTGACTTTCAGTGAGTATTGGAACAGCTCAATGGAAAGGATCACTGGGGGGTGGGGGGGAAGGGCTCTGTTCCTTAACTTTTTCACACAGTAAATTACAAGCCGCTTCATTGCTTTGGGGCAGTTCTAGTATAGTTTACTAAGGTCTGGGGAGGCATACCCTTGGCCCACCACGAAAATGATCTTATCTCAGTTGTTGATGTGGGAGTAAAGTAGCTCCCGTCATGAGCTCATACAGCACAATGCCATAGGAGTGGATGTCAGACTATAAGCTGAATGGGTTGTTCAGCCTGCTGAGAACCAGTCCAATGCAACTTTACTATTGCCAAACCAAAATCTCCAATTTTCACCATCAGGCCTTCATGGAGAAATATATTGTTGGATTTCATGTCTCTGTGGATGATGTTTTTTGCATGCAAGTAGTTCATTCCCTGAGCTGTCTGCCAGGCAACGTCAAATCAACTGGAACATCTGGAACTTGGTCTCTTAGACATGCAGGTGTTTGTAGAGACTGTTGCCCTCACACCATTGGGTCACAATTGCCAGGTTGTCCTTTGTCATGTATCCCATAAAGAGCAGGATGTTCATGTGTTTTGCGCAAGACAACCACCTCATTCCTTAAGGCCTGAAACTGCTATGGCATGGGGGTCAACAACCTTCAGGATCTTTACTGCAACATCTCCATGCCACTTGTCCTTATAAATAGTTCCAAAGGAGCCTGACCCAGTCCGAGTGTAGAGCATCACTTCACTGGCTTCTATTTCCCAGAAATAACTTGAATCTCTCTGTCCATGAGGCCTAATTTTGTTTTCTCCTGGGCCCCAGATCCTAGTGCCTGCTCTCTGTGCTGGCACAGGGGTTTTGGACTGTGATCAGCCCATTTGGCTCAGATTGTTGGGGCTACTGGGTAAGGCTGAAGGTGAAGCTGGTTCACTGTGACTTTGGATTGCATCCTCAACCATCCTGCTGTCCACAGGTAGGGTAGTGCTGACCGGGTGAACATTAGGAGTGGATGTCGACCTCTGCTTCTAGGAGAGGAAACCTTCAGAGGAGGGGCTGGAGGTGTTGAATGTGAATGTGTGGGGTCTGGAGTGTCTGTGCTAGGAATTAACAGGTATCTGGAAAACAAACTCACATCCAATGCATTGTCAAAGAAGGCAGTGCTGGGACTAATGGTGATTGTGGAATTTGGAAACAATAAGAGTTGTCTGACATTACTCTAGTCCACACATATAGTAGGTATTTTGGTGCTACCATGCTCGTGAAATTTGTAGCCACAAGTCTGACATTGAAATCCATTTAGTAGGAACTTATGACACGTCACAGAAGGCAAGCTCCAGGAAGGTCTTCCAAGAGGAACGTGATCCAGCAAATCTACTTAAAGTTATTCTGCAACCAAGGAGGCAGCATCAGTATTCCTTTCTAATGCTGTGTTTATGTTTGTGGAGAAGTCTGAACATTGTGCAGCACTCTGGTTGTGGGCCCTCACCTTAAGTGCTTTTCATAAGGCAGTCATGCAAACTCATTCCATTTTATACATTGACCGCAGTTCTTTGCTTGTTTGGCAAGATAACACGATGTATTGCTTGTCTTAGAAGAGTCCATAAATTTGCCATCATCTGATGCTCAACGCTGATAGCCAAACGGCTGAATTATTGGGAAATGCAGGTGGGGCCGTCAAACATTGCATCTTTGAATCCAAAACTGTTGCTGATCGTCTACTAGGCCCCCTGTATGTGCTCCATTGATAAAACTTAACACACTACTTAAACTTGAAGGAGCCAGGCCACCTCCATGTCCGTGGTCTGTCTGGTGGTAGCATCTGGCCCACTCCTCCTTCTGATGCTGGTTAGGGAGAGGGAGACGGTCACATTTGGTGCATCCCAAGCTCAGGGGACAGGTCCCTCATCATCACACTCGTGCTCTCCGCCTCAGGGCACATGCCCATAAGCCTGGCCAGCTGGCCCTTTTTGGGGCCCAAGGAGAGTGGCAGGGAACCCTTCCTGTCTCACACTCCTTCTCGTCTTACTCCTGCCATCTGTGATGGTGGCTCCAGTGCTCAGAATAAAGAAGTGTCCTCTTGTTGTGTGTGTGTGTGTGTGTGTGTGTTTTGTGTGTGTGTGTGTGTGTGTGTGTGTGTGTATATATATATATATATATATATATATATATATATTCCCCCCCCCCCCACTAGAGGCCCAGTGCATGAAAATTCATGCACTGAAAGAGGGGTTCCTCAGTCCAGCCTGCCCTTTCTCTCAGTCCGGGAGCCCTCGGGTGGGAGGTGACCCGGCGATCAGGGGAAGGTGATGCCCCATTATACCTCTGCTGCTGCCACTGCCGGCAGCACAAGCCTCCTCTGGCCTTGGTTACCTAAGCCCTGGGCGGCCCTGGGCAGTCTCCATCAGAGGCTTGCCTGAGCCTTGGGCCGGCCCTGGGCAGCTAGGCAGCTGACATCTGAGGCTGGCCCTGGGGAGTTAGGGGACTGAGGGGACTGGGAAACTCTGGAGGCAGGCACATGGAGCAGCCAGGACCACCGAGGGACTAGCCCGGCCTTGCCACACACCTGCCACCCTGGTGGGTTGAGGGAACAGGGCACCATCATTTCAAGACTGTGCGTACCACCATCTTTGAGGGCATGGCAGTCAATTAGCATATTCCCTTCTTATTGACTGTAAGCTCCACCATCTTTGTGATGGTGTGAGGGTCAATTAGCACATTCCCTCTTAATTAGGATTGATTTCAGAGAGGAAGAGAGAGGTGGAAACATCAATGATGAGAGAGAACCATCAATGGGATGCCTCCTGCATGTCCCCCACTGGGATGAGCCCACAACCCAGGCATATACCCTTAACCGGAACTGAACGTGGGACCCTTCAGTCCACAGGCCAATACTCTATCCAATGAGCCAAACAGGCTAGGGCTGCCCTCCTGTTTTTTAACTTTTTTCTTTGTGGTTCTCTGATTGATTTTTTTTCAACCCTGTCTTCTATTGTAATTCACTGATTTGATCCTCACCTTCCACTAATCTGCTATGTATTCCTTACAATGTGTTCTTTATTTGTGCCGTGTCATTATTTCTGTTTTCATAGTTAATATATATTCTCATACTGTTGAGCATCTTTATCATCATTACTATGAACTCTTTCAGATAAATTTCTTATCTCTGCTTCATTTATCTCTTCTGGAAAATTCTCTTGTTCTTTCATTTGAGGGTTGTTTCTTTGTCTCCATTTTGTCTTCTTGTTTGGGTTTGTGACTATTAGGTGGATCCTCTATGTTTCTTAATCTCTAGTGCAGGCCAGTATCAAATGCTATTTCTGATGAATTAGATCAGGCAAAAACTCAAAGCCTACAGAGAGGACCTCTGCTTATAGAATGATAGGATTCCTCTTGTATTACTCTAGGCCACATGTGTCAAACACAAGGCCCGCGGGCCAAATCCGTCCCGCCAGGCCTTGCAATGTGGCCCGCACCGCGCTGTCATCACTGCACTCCGCTGCGTTTCCATCACAATGACAGTTTATGACTGTTCAGTAAACCATTCGGCCCGCGATTTAGGCTGGATTTTAGATTTTGGCCCCTTCTCTGATTGAGTTCGACACCCCTAGGCAATCATCCTCAGGAGTGGCAAGAGTTTTTTTTTTTTCAGGTGGCAGTTGCTTCTGCTTGGAGGTTGTTATTTTTAGTCTCTTAAATGACCTCAGGGCAAGATGTTTTCCAATTGTGTGGGTCAAGCATGTCAAACTCAAATGCTAACTCAGGTCAAATAAACAAGGTTTAAGTTTATATGGGCTGCAAAAAAAACAAAAGCTTTAATTTTCATAGAAATGTAGGTTTATGTTGATAGATAAATGCTGAATAAAAAGGGCTGAAATAAATAATCATTAACAAAATAATAGAACATTTTTAAAAATATATATTTTATTTTTTTACAGAGAGGAAGAGAGAGGGATAGAGAGTTAGAAACATCGATGAGAGAGAATCATCTATCAGCTGCCTCTTGCACATCCCCTACTGGGGATGTGCCCACAACCAAGGTACATGCCCTTGACTGGAATCGAACTTGGGACCTTTCAGTCTGCAGGCCGATGCTCTATCCACTGAGCCAAACCGGTTTCGGCAAAATAATAGAACATTTAAAAAATATATATATTTTATTGACTTTTTACAGAGAGAAAAGGAGAGACATAGAGAGCCAGAAACATCAATGAGAGAGAAACATCTATCAGCTGTTTCTTGCACATCCCCTGCTGGGGATGTGCCCACAGGTACATGCCTTGACCTGGGATCCATCAGTCTGCAGGCTGACACTCTATACACTGAGCCAAACCAGTTAGGGCAATAATAGAACATTTTAATACAAATTAATGTTTTTTCTTGAACATTAACTTACCAGACACTGAATAACTGCACAAATTAATAAGCATAACACAAATAAGCCTATTTTTCTTATTCTCTGAAAGCAATATATTTCCTGTTGCACATACCAAACAAGTCAGTCCAAGACTAATGTGGCATTCAGCTGCTAAAATAATTGCTGCTAGTATTAGTAGAGAGAAATTAGCCTGTAAGGTGTGTAAGGGAAATGAATGCAACACGATTATAGTAATCAGTCATTAGTGAATATTGTAGTTCATTCTTGATAATCTTACCTATTAATAGACAAACTTGTAAACTGACCAGATCTCCACTATGCCCACAGACAATCAGAGTGAGTATGCAAATTAACCCAACAAAGATGGAGTTTAATTTGCATACACATGCGCCAAGCAATTGGGGGCAGTGGGCTGCTTGCATTGTCGCCACGGTGATGCAGCAGGCCTTACTCTCCAACCTTGGTCTTTCAGGGCCTCTGGGCAGTGTGGGAAGGTGGGCCGGAGTGGAAAGAAAGAGGTGGCTCCAGGGCTCGGTCAGACTAGTAAGGCCATGCTGGCAGCCAGGGAAAGGCAGGCCCATTCTAGCACGAATCTTTGTGCATTGGGCTTCTAGTTATGTATTACAGAATATTGTAAAAATTAAGTTACGAAATTTTTATTAAAAGGCTTCTTACATACCTTTATATTGGTTGGGACACAAAAATATTCATTGTGGGCTGCATGCAGCATTTTGGCTGTGAGTTTGACATGCTTGGTGTGGCTCAACTGTTCCCCCCAGGCCAGGCAAATGTCTGTGTGGGAAAGATGTCTCCACTGCGTGACGCAATGACTCACCATAGGAGAGTCCAGAAATACTGTCCATGTTTTCTACACTGCCTTCTGAGCTCTAACTCCTGAGTCCCCAATCCTGGCTTCCACTCTCATAGCTCCAGTCCACTTTGCCCTCCCTCTGCTGGAGCACAAGGTGGGTGGCTCCACAGGGAATTTTAGCCCCTTTAAGAGGGTGCTTGAATTTCCAGCTGTCGCTTCCTAGCAGACAGCAATCCTGCTGCTTTTCACAGGTGTTATGTGTGTACCCTTCTCAGTTCTGGGACTTTCTGCTGGGAGGCCTAGCTTGGTGATTAGATCCCTGAGTTCTCAGTGGCAACCCCCCACAGCTGAGATAACTCTCTGGAATTTCACTTGCTGTCTGTGGGCGCCCAGGCAGCCCCTTTGCACCTCTGCCCCTCCTACCAGTCTATGTGGTCTCCACTTTCAGTCCTCCAGTATCGAGGTTCTCTCCAGCGAGTTTTCTGTTGGTTATTCAGGAAGTTTTTTTGTATTTAAGTTGTAATTCCACTTTGTTTCTGCGAGTGTGTCTGTGCAGTATCCACTCCCTTTGCTGCCATTTTTAATCTTTGGCCTTATAAATTTGATCATATGAAAGGTCCCACCAAAAATGGCACCATTGTTAGTGTACGTTATATCCTTCATATCCACACATGTGCTTCTTTTCCCAGGAAATAGAAGAATTTCTGGGAAAGGTGGTAGTTTTTGTTTTTTAAGAGATGAGGTCAGGATCTGTGATGCTTGGAGGATATGGATAGTAGCGGAATAGGTTTTGTTTCTTCCCTTTGTCTCTTATTAGTGCTGGTCTTAATTTGCTATCGCATAGTCCTTTGACTTTGTAGATTGGGTTAAGTCAGAGTGAGAGGAGTGTTCCAATGGGAAGTGGCATTGTATGTGGAAGTAGGTTTTCCATTCTTCCCTTCTTTTACTGCCAAATTATATTTTGTGAGATCGAGAGTAGTGGCAGGTATACTAAAGATGGGCTTGTGGTAGATTTTTCATGGCTGATTGGGGTTGTCAGAGAAGATGAGGGAACCCCTCAGCAACATAATAGAGGGATGAAAGTTCCTACTAGGGAGATAGGTGCTATGTTGAGGTAGAGCAATTGACTTAGTTTCTGTCTTTAATTAAATTAAATGCTTGTTCATTGATTATTGTGTTCCTACTCCATTCTGGGCATAGTGCTATGTACTGGGAAAGTAATGATAAACAAAATGGGACAGTCTTTTCCTCTCTCAGGGTACAAATTGTTTAAAGGGTGGGGAATAGGTAAAGATAAGTAAGTAGGCAAGTAGAGCACAGTGTGAGAAGTATAATGATGGGAGAACTATAGCAAACCAAGAGAACTTCTAACCTGGACATGGTGGGTGGACCTGAATCAGGGAAATGAGTTTTAAGATGGAAGGTCTGTCCATGCCGGTGTGGATCAGTGATTGAGCATCGATCTATGAATCAGGAAATCATGGGTTCGATTCCCAGTCAAGGCACCTGCCTGCATTGCTGGCTTTATCTCCAGTGGGGCTTGCAGGAGGCTGCTGATCAGTGATTCTTTCTCATCATTGATGCTTCTATCTCTCTGAAATCAATAAAAACATATTAAATTAAAAAAAAAAAAGAAGAAGAATTAGAGGAAGAAGGAAGGTCTAGCTGAATCTTTCTTACCAAAAATCTTGGGCCTTGAAGATAGGACCTTGCCTATTGTGAAGGAAAAAAAAATAACCTGAAAGTGAGTTGAATTTCTTGATATTTTTTCCCTTATAATTGAGAAATTATAGTATGTCAAATCCTTAACTGATGTTTTTAAATATTAGTCTGATACTATTCCTCCGAGATTATTTCAGACAGATGAAATAAACTGTCCATGGTCTCACAAGTAATATTCAGGTACTTTGTTTCTTAGTTAACTTGAGGAATAAATTGGGGATTGGCTAGGGAAGGAAAAAAAAAAAGCCACACTATTTGAATAATGCATCCAATTACCAAGTCTTGAGTCAGAGTCATATTTATTGTGGGAAAGGTCAACCAAGAAGGAAGAATTCCTTTGTCTAGGCAATGTCTCCCAATGGATGGCAATAGTAGTGATGAAGAAAATACTTCTTTAATGGTAATTGCAGTATAGCTAGAAAAAGTCTGTAGGTGTATGTTGTCAAATAATAAAAGCAGATTGACTTGCTATTCTCATACTCTTCCTTCTCTGTCACCTATTATTGTGTGCTGTGAAGAGTGGCTATATTAAACCAGATCTTAGAAATACTGGAAAAGTGTACACCATCCCAAGTCTATGATCAGGAGATGTCCAATTTTCCCCAGTCCTCACATTCCCTGCTTTAATCTACCAATCATCTTAACATATCCATTTGAATATATTTATTTTTACTCATAAAATATACTTTCATTGGGTTCGAAGAGAATTAATTTAAAATATAGCAATCAAGGATAGTGCCAGTTGACAAATAGTTTCCACCCTTTCTGTAAATAGCTTTAACAAAAATTTCTACTTGTTAATTTGATAGACAAAGAGACAGTTAATTATAACTTAAAGTACTTGAAGACACAAGAGCACAGATACTGTATTCACATTAATTCATATATGTAATTTCTATCTTATCGATATTAGACAGTTCCTATAAAATAGCAAGTTTCTAATTAGGATTGTGGTGTAAAAAAAAAATGGGTAATTTTTTAATGAGTTCTTTTTACTAAAGACATAATCAGCTGAAACCAGTTTGGCTCAGTGGATAGAGTGTTGGTCTGTAGACTGAAAGGTCCCAGGTTCGATTCCGGTCAAAGGCATGTAGCTTGGTTTCGGGCACTTCCCCGGCAGGGGGTGTGCAGGAGGCAGCTGGTCAGTGTTTCTCTCTCATCAACGTTTCTAGCTCTCTATCCCTCTTCCTTCCTCTCTGTGGAAAATCAATAAAATATATATATATTTTTAAAAATATATTTTATTGATTTTATACAGAGAGGAAGGGAGAGAGAGAGTTAGAAACATCGATGAGAGAGAGTCATCGATCAGCTGCCTCCTGCATACCCCCTACTGGGGATGTGCCCGCAACCAAGGTACATGCCCTTGACCGGAATCGAACCCGGGACCCTTCAGTCCCCAAGCCGACGCTCTATCCATTGAGCCAAACCAGTCCCGGCCAATAAAATATATTTTAAAAAATAAATAAATAAATAAAGATACAATCAACTAACAGAAGTAAGACACTTATTCCCTCATCCCCTGATACCTTATACCTTGTATGTAGCCAGTGTAATATCATTATAGGTGCAGAGAGCAGAGGTTCATCGCAGGATCTGAGTCCTGCGCATAAGGCTTGCCATTCTCACTGTTCTTTATACTTCATTACAATGACTCTACCCCCACCCCAAATCAAACGAAAGAAACTGTTGCTCTTGACTTGGGGAATATTTGGTGAAGGTGGTAATTTAATAAAGTACGTAATTAAGTACAACATGATTTTATATTGTAAACGTATTAAAAACTCAGTTGAATATATTTAATATACATTTTGTATATTCTCGTAAAATATATGGGGTTATATATGCATGTTTTCAGTTTGCCTAGATGATAATTGTGCTATAAAGTTTGTTCTGCTTCTGTTTTCATCAACACATTTGTAACCTATTTCCATGTTGAATCAAGATCACAACAGTATTCTACATTTTCAAGGTAGATTTCAGGTTTTACATTTTATTTTTATGTCTTTAATCCATCTGGAATTTTGTGTGTGTGTGTGTGTGTGTATTGTAAATTAGGGATACAATTTTTCCTTTATTTAAGATAGCCAGTTTCCCAAATACTGCTTACTAAATAAATAATACATCCTTTCTGTACTGATTTGTGATATCAATTTCATCATTTATCAACTTACCACAGATGAATCTGTGGTTTGTTTTTTTAAGTTGGTAGAGAGAGAGAGGGAGGGAGGGAGGGAGGGAGGGAGGAAGGGGGCAGCAGAAGACACATCAATATTAATATTTTGTCCCACTTGTTTATGCATTCATTGATTGACTCTTGTATGTGCTCTGATTGGGGATACCCATAACTTTGCCATATTGGGATGATGTTCTAACCAACTCAGGCAGCTACCCGGCCAGGGCTAAATGAATCTGTTTTGGAGATACCTATTCTGTTGAATTGGTTTTATTGTCTGTTCCCTTTTTTCTGGAACTGTTTTTCTCTGGAATATGTCACAGTTTCTGATAGGGCAAGTCTTCTTTTTGTTGTTCTTTTTAAAATTTGACTTAGCTATTCTATGGGTTTTTAGTTTATCTAATTTTAAAAGTGTTTGACCTCTGTAACATGCCTTATTTTTAATTTAACAATGAGTAACTTCAGTATATGGCAGATTATTTTCTGAAATGACATACTCACTTCACTTATATTTACTTTCTTATTTAACACTTTTGGTTTTCTTCATTTGTTCCTGTGGCTTGTAACTCCATTTGTTACCAGCTGGTGTCATTTCTTTAAAATAATTTAGTTCCCACTATCTCCTTTGTGCTGTTACTGTCAATTATGTTACATTTCTATATGTTATAGGCCTAACAATAAAAGTATAGTTGTACTAGAGGGGGTCCCTCAGCCTGGCCTGTACCCTCTTGCAGTCCGGGATCCCCCCCCCCCCCCCACACACACACACACCCACACTCCGTACTGACCACCTGCTCCTGCCACTGGCTTCTGGCTGAGCTGCGTTCCCCCTGTGGGAATGCACTGACCACCAGGAGGCAGCTCCTGCATTGAGCGTCTGCCCCCTGGTGGTCAGTGCACATTATAGCAACCAGTTGTCCTGTTGTTTGGTTGATATGCATGTTAGGGTTTTATTATATAGAATTGTTTTATATACTTATATTAGAGGAAATATCACTTATACTGTATATCTAATTATCTTTACCAGTGTTCTTTGTTTTCTTCTATTTATGTGTATTTGAATTTTTATTTTGGTTTACTTGCTTTCAATTCTAAGAATTTTCTTTAGTATTTCTAGTAAGGTGCTTTGCTAGCAACAAATTCAGTTTTTGCTTAATGGGAGTATTTTTATTCACTTTTATTTTTGAAAGACAGTTTTGCTGAATATACTATTCTTGGTTGACAGTTTTTCTTTCAGCATTTTGAATATGTGATCTTACTTCCTACTGGCCTTCATTGTTTCTGATGAGAACTTACATTGTGGGGTTTCCTTGTGGATGCTGAGTAATTTTCTCACTACTCTCAAGACTCTCTTTCTCTTTCAGCATTTTTACTATGGTATGCCTGGGTATAGAGATCTTTTCATTTGTTCTATTTGGAGTTTGTTGAGCTTCTTGGATGTGTAGATTAATATTTTTCAGCAAATTTGAGAAATTTGGATAGGTAACATATCTTGAAATGTGTATCTTTCAAACTGAAACTTTATATCCTTTAAATAAATACTAAATCCCCATGCCTCCTTTGTTTCTGCCCCTGGCAGCCACCACTCTACTCTCTCTATGAATTTTACTACTTTTTATATCATAAGTAGAATTATATAATATTTGTCCTTTTCATATAGCTTATTTTGCTTTGCATAATGTTTTCAAGGTTTGTCCATTTTTTACCTTACGACAAAATTTTGTGGAATTTGAATATTCGCAGGTATTGAAATGAGATATTCCTAATTCTTAAGTGTTAAAACTTTTTTTCTTCCTCACTTCTTTTATTTTTACTTAACTTTTATGCTGTCTATTTTTTAATTACTATTTACCTAGTTTTACATGTTGTTTGTTTAATTAGTAAATAATAATCTAAATTAGGAAGTGAAACAAAATAAACTCTGCTTTACCTTTAAGAAGGTTGATGGTGGGCCAGTGTGTTCAATGGTTATAGTATCAGCCTGTACACTGATAGTCATGGGTTTGATTCCCTGTCAGGGGCAAGCAAGTACCTGGGTTTCAGCTTTGATCTCTGGCCCTGCTTGGGCTCATGCGGGAGGCCACCAGTTGATGTCTCTCTCTCACATTGATATTTCTCTCTCTTCCCCTCCCCCTGGCTGTGTCCCTCTTCCCCTCTCTCTCTCTTTAAAAATCAGTGGAAAAAAATGTCTTGGGTGAGAATTAACCAAAAAATAAAAAAGATTGATGGTGTTATGCTATGCTGCTTATGGAATAGCTAATACATAAGTTATATTGTTTTAGAATATTTGGGTGTCTTTTGTTTTTTAAAAAAGTAAATTATCTTATACTTCTCATTTGATTGTGATTTTATGGAATTGATGGTTCCCAATTTTTATTTTAAATTTTCTTTTTGTATATTTGATGGATTCTGATACATTCCTGTCAATAAACAAGGATCATTTCTATAGTGATTCTCTAGAGAGGGAGGTCATGACTACCCTTCAATGAGTTAAATATACCCAGCTACCCCAAAGTCATCACTGCTTAGTGTGTTTGAACTTCATGTGGCATAAACATTTTTGTTTATCAAGTACTTGTGAAATTGTGCCATGTAACTTTTTAAAAAAAATCTAAACGCAGTTATGATATTCAAAGCATCTTTTGCTCATGACCAAGGCCTGTCCACTTCAATTTGGAGCTGTTATTTTGATGATAGCTGCCTTTATTTGTCTTGGAGTGATTGCAGAATCATGGCCTCACCTTGGATAGGCACTGAATGAATATTGAAACTACTATCATTTTGTGTTAAACCTCTTTGTTTCTTACAAGGTATTTGTGACATTGAGGTAATTGTTATATTTTACCTCCATTTAAGGTTTTTAATAAATGAAGAAACTTAATATATGATATCAGTGGAATAAAATACGCTCTATCAGTAAGTTAATCTTATGGCTATCTTTTATTTTTTGAAACAGAGACTCTACAGGGGCAGGTAATTCACTGGTCCACAAGCGGTCTCCTTTACGTCGAAACCAAAAGACCCCAACATCCTTGACCAAGCTGTCTTTACAGGATGGATATAAAGTCAAAAAGCCAGCATGTAAATTTGAAGAGGGTCAGGATGTCCTAGCTAGATGGTCAGATGGCTTGTTTTATCTTGGAACTATCAAAAAGGCAAGTTACCTTAATATATCTTTTGAAGTTTTTGCAGTAAATGTTTAATAATTTTGAATTTAAATTTAACTCTGTCTTTTATTTTAAAAACCAGTATTTCTCTGTATTTCAGATAAACATATTGAAACAGAGCTGCTTCATCATCTTTGAAGACAGTTCTAAATCCTGGGTTCTCTGGAAGGACATCCAAACAGGCAGGTGCTACTGTTTCTCTTGAACATGATTTATACTAAAATTTGATATTTTCCAACTTGTCATTTTTGAGTGTTATCTGTTCAGCAGTATATTAAAATATCTTAGAACCACTTTTAAGGAGAGGCTAAAAAAAACCAACTTTACCTTTGTAGTCTTTGGGAAGTTATAATTTATATCAGTAGTTTTCAATCCTTTTCACTTCCTGGCACACATAAGCTAATTACTAAAATTCCGTAGCACATCGAAAAAATATATTTTGCCAGTCTGACACCCCCCAAAAAAGAAGGTATAATTTTGATTCATTCATACCAGACAGAGATTGTTGTATTGGCTGTTGTCATTTTTTTATTTGACAAGGGAAAAGAGGTCAGTGCCCCTGACTAAACAGTTAAGTATTGCACATTTTAAAAATTCTTGCAGCACTCTGGTTGAAAATTGCTGATCTATATTAAAAACTCAAAAAGAAAAAAAAAGAAAAAGAATTGGTCTGTTAGGGTAGAAGTCGACTATTGTTAGGACCCTTCTAAGAATTTAGAAGAAACAGTTTGGCCTACATTTTAACTGTTACTTACTTATATTAGTATAAAGTACTGTAAAGAGCTAATAGGTTTTAGCTTATAGGTATATATACTTTTTGTCAGATGTTTGGGGAAATTAGAACATATTAAAAGATTGAGTACTAGAAATATTCATTAATAAAAGTGGTTTAAAATGATCAATTATCTTTTAATGTTTATATGGGAAAGTGAGTACAGGTACACTTGATTTGGTTATAGGTACATTTCTTATACTTTTTATTTTTATAAACCATAATTATGTGTGTCATTTGAATCTGCTAAAAAAGGTATTTTTCTAGGTATCTCTTTCATGGAATGTGCTTTATTTATTTTTTAAAAGGTATGATTATTAAAATTTGAGCATTTTATCTACACACTAATGCAACACTTTTTAAAAAAATGTAAGTTTTGCCCTAGCTGTGTGGATAGAGCGTTGGCTTGGAGACAGAGGGTCTTTGGTTCAATTCCGTTCAAGGATGGGTTCCTAGGTTGCAGGATCCTCCCCAGTCTGAGCTCTGGTTGGGACGCATGCAGGAGGCAGCCAATCGATATGTTTCTCTCACATTGATATTTCTCTCTGTCCTTCGTTCTCTCTTACACTCTCTTAAAAATCAATGGGAAAATACCCGTGGGTGAAGATTAAAAAAAAAAGTAAGTTTTTATTATTGTTGTTGTTGTTCTTTATTTTAGAGAGAGAGGAAGGGAGAAACATCCACTGGTTTCTTTCTGCACATGCCCTGATGGGGAATCAAACCCACCACCTTCTGGTGCAGGGGTCCTCAAACTTTTTAAAGTGGGGGCCAGATCACGGTCCCTCAGAGAGCTGGAGGGCCGGACTATATGAACTACTAATTCCTACTGTAACACCTCGGCTGCGCTAACTGCCCAAAAACCTGGCGGGCCGGATCAGACTCCTCTAAGGGCCGCATGTGGCCCGCGGGCCGTAGTTTGAAGACGCCTGTGAGTCTGGTGTATGGGACAGATGTTCCGACTAATGGAATCATACCAGCCAGTGCTAAAGCAGTACTTTTGGTTTTGCTTTTACTAGGTAAATAGGCCTGCACAAAGACCTGTGTTTTCTATTTCCTGTTGTAGAAAGGAGATGTAAATTATCTTCCTCTAAGAATAGAAGGATACCTTTCTAAAGTATTTAGCGATTGGGTTTTGTATTGGATTCCCAAGTGCAACTTTATGATAGGTTACTGTGTGTTGTATGTTTTGAATCTGGAATTGATGGGTCAGTGAGAAAAGTGGTAGGAGGATAGGTGTCTTCACAGTAGTGATACTGAGCAGGTCTTATTACCTGCATTAGGAATTTCTCTTTATTTAGTTTGTAAATGTGACTCTACGGTGGATCCGAAACACATATAGGGCTTCTGTTCCCTTCTATTAGCTATGTATTCCTTTCAACTTTTCTACCTTTTCAAGGTTCCTGTGAGTTAAAATATAGGTTTCTCAGTCTTTTCCCTCCCTCATTCCTTCTTTCTGAAGACCAGTGGTACACAGGAATAGAAAGTTGTCATGAAAGGGAAGGTCCGTCCTATATGTGTACACACACCCACACACACACCCGGTGCATCAGTTAGTGTCTGTGGTAGTTCGTTTCTCACTGGCTGCTTTTACTATCCTTAGAATTACCAAGGATTATTCTTTGGCCATTAACTTTGTAATATCCAGAAAGTAGCACACATGTAACTTGGAGTTGCTATAAAATGAAGAAGTGAACCTGAAAATTGCATTCTGACAGATTTCATTGTGGAGTTTTCTTTCTATAAGAAACTTGCTAATAACAGAAACTAGGAAAATAACTGAATAAATTAGCATAATTTCACTCATGTAATAAGACTCCTTTGAAAAATTTACATAGATAAGGAAGAATATATGGTCATGTTAGTAATCAAAGAAATGTGTATTACAACAGGGAGATAACATGTTAAAACCATTAAATGAATTTAAAAGGATTTTTAATCTTAACACCTAAAATACTATTATGGTTTCTGTGGAAATAATACACTGCTGATGACAGTATAAATTTCTATTTTGGATATTTAAACAGCAGCATTAAATGCATAAAAATGTTTTATACGTTTTAATTTATACAGCAGACTCATTTTAGCAGTTTATTCTAAATAATTCAAATATAAAAAATTAGATGAGAAATATTTACTGTAGCTTTATTTTAATAATAAAATTTGAGATATCGAAGATGAAATGGCTTGAATTAGCACTGGCTTTTCTGAGGAACTGCCTTCCCCTAAACCAGTCCACCTGGTTGCAGTAGAGTCAGATTAAGCACCTACCCCAATCTAGAACTATTGGTTCTTTTCCAGGGAATTAACAGATTTGGACAGAGAGGTCCCAGGCTCAGTCTGGTTGCTCTCCTGATTCTAGCCAAAAATCAGAAGATGTGGGGAGGCCATGTTTACCCAGTTGTTTAGGGAAGAAAACAAACCCTGGGAAAGCAGGAAGCTAGAGCGCAAGAGATCGAAACAGACAAGGAAAAATGCAAAAAAATGAACAAACAAGAAATTTGGTAACATGTCTATGTAAGAATAGAAGGTGTAATGAAGTAAATTTGGTTCTTGCCCTGGATGGAATATTATGTAGTTACTAGAGGCTGGTGCACAGAATTCGTGCACTGGGGTCGGGTCCCCCAGCCTGGTCTGTACCCTCTCACAATCTGGAACCGCTGGCTCCTAACCACTTACCTGCCTGCCTGCTTGCCTGATCACCCCTAACTGCTCTCCCTTGCTGGCCTGATCACCCCTAGCTGCCCACCACCGTGGCTTTGTCCAGAAGAATGTCCGGTCTATACAGTCTAATTAGCACATATCCTTTTACTAGAGGCCTGATGCACGAAGATTTGTGCAAGAATGGGCCTTCCTTTCCCTGGCTGCAGGCACCGCCTTCGCTCTGTCCCGGAGCTGCCTTTCTGCCTTCTCATGCTCAGAGGCCCAGAACTGCTCGGGTAGTGTGAACCCCTGCGTCATTGCCATGGCGATGACGCAAGTGTCCCGTCCCCAGCTGCTTGGCACTTGCATATGCAAATTAACCTGTCAGCTTTGGTGGGTTGATTTGCATACTCCTGATTGGCTGGTGGGTGTTGCGAAGGTATAGTCAATTTGCATGTTTTTCTTTTATTAGTCTAGATTATTATAGATTTGAAGTTACAGTTTTGAAAACTGCAGTGTAAATGCTTTTAAAAAATATTTTTATTGATTTTAAAGAGGAAGAGAAAGGGATAGATAAATAGAAAAGTCAGTGATGAGAGTCTTTGACTCGCTGCCTCCTGCACACCCCCAACTGGGGATCGAGCCTGCAACCCAGGCATGCGCCCTTGATCAGAATCATACATGGAACCCTTTAGTCTGCAGGCTAACTATCCACTGAGTCAAGCCAGCTAGGGCTAAAAAAAATGCTTTTAATAGAAGGAATATTAAATAGTATTAATGAAAAGAAGCATCTCACAGTGTAGAGTATGGACTCTAGCATATCTAGGTTTGAATCCTACTCTTGATACTTTCTTTTTTTTTAATTTTTAAAAAATATATTTTTATTGATTTTTTTACAGAGAGGAAAGGAGAGAGAGAGAGAGATAGAAACGTCGATGAGAGAGAAACATCGACCAGCTGCCTCTTGCACACCCCCTACCGGGGATGTTCCCGCAACCAAGGTACATGCCCTTGACCAGAATCGAACCCGGGACCTTTCAGTCCGCAGACCGACGCTCTACCACTGAACCAAACAGGTTTCGGCTACTCTTGATACTTTCTGATTGAAGATCCTTGGATTAGTTACTTTATCTTTCTGAACCTCATGTCTTCTCTTTAGAGAGGATATTTATCTAAAAGTTGTATAATTAAATAAAGTAGTATATGTCAGGAGCCTAACAATGCTTGCACCAGAGAATAAAATTGAAATTTTTTTATTGTTGCTATTTGAATAAAGCATGTGTATTAATATTTTAACTATGTATATTTAAATAAATGAATAGAGAATATTGGAAATGTGTTAGTCATAAAGTCATTTTAAAATTTATAGAATAAAATTGCTTTTAGAATAAAAGTGTTATAGAATAAAAATATTTAAGAAAGATATAATTTATTCACTTAAGATGTATAATTTTATTGCAGTGGGATTTTGTTAGGGTATATTATTGATACAATCATGTTTCTATATTTCAGAAGCTGGAAATTAAATAATTGGTGTTCAGCCTCTTTCATAAATTAGTAAATAAAAAGAAATGTTCCAAACCCAGAGAAAAAAGGAGTCATTTTTCAAAAAGGATACATCTTGCGCTTTTCTTTAGTCTCTTGTTGCTAGGCAGTGTAGGGTGAGTGAATACATGCATATACATGGTTAGATGTGTGTTTTGCAGAGTAGTTCTAGTGTTGACAAAATAAACCCCCAGAAGAAGGGGAATGTTAAAAATGAATGATAAGGCTTCCTGCCTGAGAGCAGTTTAAATTATGCCCTCTGCCAAAAAGCAGGTTAAGTTATGAATGTAGACAGTTAGAAATCAGTTAGAGGTCAGAACACAGAAAGGGAGCAGAGAGATAGCATTTGTATATAATACTTTGGCTTGAAAAGAAATCATTATGATCTAGTGAACAAACATTGCCAATATAGGCTACTCACTGAGTCAAAAGGTAGTTTTGTTAAATGGAACACTTTATTATTATAAACAAATAATAAAATTATTTAAATATTTCAGGAGCCACTGGAAGTGGGGAAATGGTCTGTACAATATGTCAGGAAGAGTATTCAGAAGCTCCCAATGAAATGGTTATATGTGATAAGTGTGGCCAAGGTAAACATTGATTTCTTTTAATCTTGTGGAAAAGTTTGTGAAGATTAATGATTAAAAATTACAATGTTAATTTGAAGCTGTTACAATAAATTTACTCATCAGTTGTAATTATATTAATATAGGAAAAGAAAATACTAATTTATTTAAATTGTATTGCAGTATTTATTAATAAAATAGAATTTGCTTTATGCTTTTTTTGATATTAAGGATATCATCAGTTGTGTCACACACCTCACATTGATTCCAGTGTGATTGATTCAGATGAAAAATGGCTCTGTCGACAGTGTGTTTTTGCAACAACAACAAAGGTAGGTATATTTTAAGTATTTTGGGCTAAAGCCCTAAATGGAATTTATAAGGCATTATCAACATAATGATTGTGTACGTTGAAAGTTTATTTGAATGAAATGTGCGATCAATGCTCGGTAGAAAGAGATGTTGATATTTGTTTAACTAATGATGCTTAAATGACTTGCAGCTATTTTTGTACTTATTTTCTGATTGTGGTCTTGGAATTGGGGCAATAATTTGAAAGAAATTCTAGTAGGAAAGATTATTATTAGTCAAGTAGTTTTGTGATGTAAGAAATTTAGAATGGAAATGTCTTCAGAAATTTCAGAAGCATTTTTAAATTATAGAATTGTATTTAAAATTTTATCCTTCACTCTTTTAAATAATATTTTCCCTCTGATATAGAGGGGTGGTGCGCTTAAGAAAGGACCAAATGCCAAAGCATTGCAAGTCATGAAGCAGACATTACCCTACAGTGTGGCAGACCTCGAATGGGATGCAGGCCATAAAACCAATGTCCAGCAATGCTACTGCTATTGTGGAGGCCCTGGAGAGTAAGTATAGTTACTTCATACCATTTAAGTAATTTTTATTTGTTTATATTGCCAACTTTATTTTTGTTACTGACTTTGGTGTTGGAGTAATAGTGAATTGTAAATTCATGGGATTGTCAGTACAGAAAATTGAAGGAGGGGAATTAGAGGTTGTAGTTTTATTCAAATTTTTAATTAAATATTTTCTAAAGAAATGAATTCGTTTTAACTAAGAATGTCTAGAAATTTACCTTTAACTTCTGATCAGTGGTCCTAGGTTTGCTCTTTGGAACTAAACAAATACTCTTACCTCTCTGAGGAGGTAACTCTTAAAATATTTCAATTCAGCAATCACATTTCTTACTCCCATGCCTTATATACCAATAATGTTCTCTTTTCCATGCTAAAATCTCCATTGCCATAAAAATTTCTTTATGACATAACTTTCAAACTGCATTTCTTATTCATAGTTTTTAAAAGTTATTTTTAAAATACGATGTTATGATTAGAAAATTCAGTTTCCCAGAATAGTCTTGACAGAATATAATGGGACTATTAGAGTTCTGGACATTATACTTCTGTAGTTGCAAAGAGAGATTGTAATACCTTTCCTTAGTCATCCCATCTTATTCTTTTGATTTAATTATTTAAATTATAATTTTTTAAAAATATTTTTTTATATTTTATTGATTTTTTTTTTTTTTACAGAGGAAGGGAGAGGGATAGAGAATTAGAAACATTAATGAGAGAGAATCATCGATCAGCTGCCCCTTGCACACACCCCCCCCCCCCCTCCCCGGGATGTGCCTGCAACCAAGGTACATACCCTTTACCGGAATCGAACCTGGGATCAGTCCGCAGGCCGACGCTCTATCCACTGAGCCAAACCGATTTCGGCTAAATTATAATTATTTTTGTGTGTGTCTTAATGAGACTGCTTCTCTTAAGATGATGCTTTCTAGAAGAAGATTGGGACATATAGGTAATCCATGATGAAAACATGAATAAATGAACATAAATTAATGAAATTTTAGTTCTATATTCTTCATCTCTGATCTTAAGGACTTTTTGTGATTTAATATTTTTCTAGTACTTCTTAGTTTTTGGTCACCTTCACATTTAAGAAACTGAAGTTTTTAAAAATCACTTCTAAAATATATATAACGAACTCATTTATAACCAGCATTTAATTTAAAGCATTATTCAAAGTAGGTGGAAACTATTGTAGACTTTATTTTATGAGATAGATCATTCATTGTTCTGTGCCATGACTACATGAACTGATATTGCTAACAGATCTAACTTCAGCAACTACCAGAGTAATTACTTGAACACAAACACTGGAAAATAGTTTATTTATTAGTCTTTGTTGAATGAATGACCTTACTTAATATCAGTCTTCTTACTTTGTGTATATGTAGGTTAAAATTTATGTGGGGCTGACTTGTTGAGCCACAGAATTATTGGGAGAAACAAATTATTGGGGTGGCAAATAAGGATATCAATATATCAAAACCATGCAGTGACTGAAAAGAAAGGATATCCTCAGTTGAAGGTTGAGTTTTAGCATCTTCAGCTTTTTAAAATAGAACAAAATCTTTCACAAAGCCTTTACCTCCTGGTAGAGTCTTAGATTAGATGTATAATTATATTTATCAATTACATTAAATTGCTATATAGTCATGTGCCATTTAGTGATGGGAATACTTTCTGAATGCATCATTAAGGTATTTCATCATTGTGTGAACATCACAAAGTACACAAATCTATATGTATACATCTAGGTTATATGGTATGTCACTGTAATATATGTGGTCTGTTGTTGCCTGAAATTATGCCATGCGTAACTATACTTGTTTCTATTTTAATAGACAATAATAATAGAAACAGAGTGAGTGATATGGGGCAAACACCCATACCATCAGTGACCTCTGGAACTTATTTCTCTTAGAGTATAGAGTCAATGTGGGGGGGAAAATCCCAGGATGGTGTTTTGACATAGATCCTTGACTAGTGTAGGAACTGGGCTTTTGTTGACTAAAATAGATGTATCTTTCTAGAGTTTCTAAATGTTCATGAATAAGAGATGAAATGGTTAATATGAATGACATATTTAAGAAAAAATTTAGCACTATGTGTAGTAGAAATGTGATCCTATAAGCACAGTGACATTAAAAAAAAGAAAAGAAAAACAACTACATCATCAAAAGGTAGTAATTTTAATCGTTTTTTTCTCTTAGCTGGTATTTAAAGATGCTACAGTGCTGCAAATGTAAGCAGTGGTTTCACGAGGCTTGTGTGCAATGCCTTCAAAAGCCAATGTTATTTGGAGACAGGTGAGAAGGACATTTGGACTTTACTTTGTAAATTTTTTAAAAATTTTATTTAGCTTTTTTATTGTGGTTATATTTGCAGTTTTTGATTTCTAGAATTAGTTTTAATAGTGATTTGTAAAGGAGTTGCCTTAGAGGGAAAATATTGAGTAATATCTTTAAATTATATGTAATTTAAAAGTACACATAATTTTTATGCTTTTGGGTATTATTCTAAAAGACTTTTAAGTATTTGATTAGTGATTACATTTGCTTATGTTCTCCCTCTGTGTTCTAAACTATTCTCATTGGGATCTTCCTTTAAAGAACCTCAAAGAGATCTTGTGACAGAACATTGGAAAAGGACAAAGAACCTTGATACACATAATTTATACCTTAGACCTAAAGGATTTCTAAAAGTAGACTTAATGTGCTTCTGGATTAGGAGAATGTAGAATATAAGAGAAAATTCTAGGAAGACAAATTAAAGATAGAACATTAAACTTGACATAAAAAATTCTGGTTTTAAATCTTGGCTTAGCTATTAATTTATGCCATCTTTCTGAGCTTAGCAAGGTCAGTATGCCTCTCTGGACTTATTAGTTTTAAGCATTAAACATAACAATGTAGATCCAGTAGCCACCACAATTCCTGTTACACACAAGCCTTTAGTAAACTATGCCTGTATATAAATCTGTGTGTGAACTCTGAAGATTTCATTATTTGTCATTTTTGGAAAAGAAATTCTTTAAATCACATGTCATAATTCAGGTTATATTTTGTTCTGTGAATCCTTATGTCAATTGTAGGATATCCACTTGGCTGAATATTAGCTTTAATATTAAAATAGTTTATGTATACCTTTGATTACACAATAATTACAACTTTTTCTTTTCCCTAGGTTTTATACATTTATTTGCTCTGTCTGCAGTTCTGGACCTGAATACCTCAAACGTCTACCATTACAGTGGTAAGTGGGGACATTTCTGTTAAGGAACAAAAGAGAGCCATATTCTTAAACCTATAGGATAAAACTAGAGATATATTTAGTTGGCCTAAGTAAAAACTTGGTCATCTTTACGTATAGCTTTATTTATTTTCTATTGTTTATCCTTAAACCTGATGTCATCTTCACTAAGGATTACCTAATTATATTGATGAAATAATATGGCCATTCATTTTCTAACAACTTTAAAATACTCTTTAGATCTTCAAAACTCTTATTTATCTTTCTAATTCTTTTGGGCCTTCAGAATAGCATACCATAGAAGAGAAAAAGTTCTTATTACAAATATGCCAATTTCTGCTTTTGCTTAGCAATTCTTGGGCATGGGAAGTATGATGAATTAGGGAAATTTAATGGTAAAATATTTATATGGTAGTTCCCCATTACCCGTGGGAAATATGCCCAAGACTCCAAGTGAATATCTGAAACTGTGGATAGAATCAAACCTTGTTATATACTATGATTTTTCCTATACATACATAAATACACTTTAAGCTTCTCTTTGGCAAATCGCCATCATCATTATTCTTGAGCTTTGTGTTCATTATTTATTGGGTCGGCAACTAAGTAATTGCGGATTTTTTAAAAATCAAAGACAATTTTTTCATGGAACTAAATAACTTTATTCTGTAATGTATTGCCCATTTTGATCAATGACCTTTTGCCATCTTTCAGGCAGCATCATAATCCCACGTTCAAAAAACTTCTGGTTTTTATTAGCAAAAAACTGAATCAGGTACGATTTGACATCATCATCATTATTGAAATTTTTACCATTCAAGGAGTTTTGTAAAGATCGAAACAAAAAGTAATCAGATAGTGCAAGGTCAGGACTATATGGTGGATGTGGCAAAACATCCCAACCAAGCTCCATTAATTTTTGCCGAGTGACCAAAGATGTGTGTGGCCTTGCATTGTCATGATGGAATACAACACCTTTTCGATTTGTCAATTCGGGCCGCTTTTCTTCAACTGCATTGTTTAATTTCGTTAGTTGTTCAATGTAGACATCAGAATTGATCGTTCGGTTGGGTGGTAAGAGTTCAAAGTAGACAATTCCTTTGTAATCCCACCAAACTGATAACAAAACCTTCTTTTGATGAATATCAGCTTTTGATGTTGTTTGAGTTGGTTCACCTGGCCTGCTCCACGATCTTTTCCGCTTTATATTGTTGTAAACAACCCATTTTTCACCGCCAGTTATCAGTCGTTTTAAAAATGGATCATTTTCATTACGTTTCTTTAGCAAATCGCAGCTGCTAATGCGTTGCGTTAACTGTGATTCTTTCAGTTCGTGCGGAACCCATGTATCGAGTTTTTGAACATAGCCAAGTTGTTTTAAGTGATTTTCAATGCATGTATGTGATACATGAAGCTTCTCTGCAATCTCACGTGTTGTACTGTGACAGTCCGAATTGATTATTGCTTTGATTAGGGCGTCATCAACTTCAACTGGACGACCAGAGCGTTTTTCATCTTTGAGTGAAAAATCACCAGAACGAAATTTGGCAAACCAATTTTGACACTGCCGTTCTTTTAAGGCTTCGTCACCATAAACAGCACATAACTTTTTATGAGCTTGCGATGCGTTTTTCCCTTTGCGGAAATAAAAAAGCAAAATATGACGAAAATGTTCCTTTTGATTTTCCATTTTTCAACGAACGCCAAACGAAAACTACAAAACAGATCAAAAAACTTTTTTTACTGATTAACAGCTGAATAGCCAACTATCAAATAACAAAATGTGTTTTACATTTGTACTACGTCTGCAAACCTAAAAATTCAACTGAAGCCATATATGTGTGAGACCCGCAATTACTTAGTTGCCGACCCAAATAGTAAAACAAGGGTTACTTGAACACAAGCACTGAGATACTGTCACAATCCATCTGATAACCATGAGGCTACTAAGTGACTAATGGGCAGGGTTGTGTATACAGCCTGGATCCACTGAACAAAAGGATGACTCACACCCCAAGGGGGTCAGAGTGGGATGGCACAAGATGATGTTATGCTGCTCAGAACGCGCACAATTTGAAACTTAAAAATTGTTTATTTCTAGAATTTTCCATTTCATATTTTGAACTGCAGTTGACTGCAGGTAACTTTAAAACTTTGAAAGCAAAACTGACACTTAGGAGTACTATGTAGTAAGTACTTAGAAATTTTTATTAAATGGTTTGCATATTTTAGGAAAAGGTAACACTTGTGAATCAGGCAGAGTCTAATAAAGTATGATCTATGCAGTAGTAAAAACAAAATATTTTATTGTAAAGTGTGTTTTTTTTTTAATTAGATTCTTTTTAAATGCATTTTAAGAAAGTATTTAAATATTTTTTTAGTTTATAGTTAGTTCAGAATAAGTAAATGTTTAGTTAATGCTTTCCAATTATTTTCAATGTAATGCTTTATTACATTATGAATATGAGTTAGGATATTAACCTTCTACCTAAACACTTTATATTGGATTTTTTAAATTACTGGTGTTATAAAAAAATTGTGTGATTTCTTAACAATAACCAAAAACATTGTTTTTTGTATATTTTGATTACTTTGGATTCCAGGGTAGATATAGCACACTTATGCCTTTACAACCTAAGTGTTATTCACAAGAAGAAATACTTTGATTCTGAACTTGAGCTTATGACATACATTAATGAAAACTGGGATAGATTGCACCCTGGAGAGGTAAGTGATTTTAGAGCAGACTTCATTAGATTCTTGTTGTCTTTTTCTGTTTTTGTTAAAAGCAACTAAGACACATGTATAAGCCACTCATCTAAAGTAGCATTTTATTTTTAATTCAGGGAGAAATAACTCCAGTAAGGATATCATGACCAGCCCTCTCATCCTCCTGTTTGTTGCCTGATGAGTAGGGGGAAAAATCTAGGAGGAGGAAGTAATAATCTTTCATATTCTGAAGAGACAATCATTGTAGTTAAAGATATAAGGGAAGGAGAAGTCCTTATTGGTTACCTTACTTATGGTTTCTCCTATGTTTTCCATCAACTTTAGAGATGTAACTAACAATCTTCTTTACAAATCTCTTGTTGGTATTTGCTTATAAATCTTTGACTTCTGGAATGGTAGGACCCATTAATAGTGTTAAAAGAACGAGTTATAGTGAAGCTACCTGAGTTGGAGATTTTCACCTTCATTCAGACATCTTATTCTGCTTTTCATTTGCAAAATATAACCATTCATGCTGATTAACAAAGGATTTTTTTTAAGCAATTTAAAAGTTAATGCACATACAGTGAAGAAGATTTTGAAACCAAAGAATAGCAGAAAGAAGAAACTAGAATAACTTTAGTAGTTATCTGGTACTTAGCATTTAGTTATATTATTGAAATATGGATATTAAGTATTCCTAGGTTAAATAAAAATTGTTTTATAATATGTGGAATGAGATGAATGAATTTTAGTCACACATTACATTTTGAGGTAAAAATTAAGTAAACTACTTTGAAATTTAGGAAAAATTTCTATATTTGAAGCCTTTGGACATGTGGCAGTTTATAAGGTTCATTTCAAATAGGACCGTAAGGGTTTTGTTGTTATATTGGGGGTTTTATGGGCATCCCAGAGAGCATAGTGCATATTTATTTAAAAGTTAGTTGGTGGGCTCTTCCGGGGACAGTGACTTCAGGCATTCACCACGGTCCGGCGTTTGACATACTGTTGGAGACCGTCCTACAATACAGCCTCTAACAAAACTAGGCTGTCCCGAACCCCAGGTAATAGAACTGTTTACCTTTATACCAAGAAGTTTGGGAAAGCACCAAAATATGCATGTGGCATGTGCCCAGGCCAGCTTAGAGGAGTTCGTGCTGTGAGACCTAAAGTTCAGGGAGGCTGTCCAAAACGAAAAAACATGTCAGCAGGGCCTACAGTGGATCCACGCGTGCTGTGTCTGTGACAGGATCACGTATGCTTTCTTTATCGAGGAGCAGAAAATCATTGTGAAAGTGTTGAAGGCTAAATAAATAAATTTTTAAAATGAAGCTTTTTTGAATAATAAAGATAATTAAAAGGCTAAAAAAAATTAAAAGTTAGTTGATGGTAGATCAGTGACATAAAATAAAACACTTGCAGAATACTTATATTTTAAATCTAAGGATATTAAAATCAATTGAACTAAGATTTTGATTGTTAGAAATTTAAATATAAATTTATTAAGTTTGTTAAATGCTTGTTTTTCTGAAGTTTTTTAAGAGAAAATGAGTGATTTGTAAATTTGATAAATTTTGATAAACTGATTAGTATAAAAGAAAAAAGTATGTGTACAGTACTAGTAACTGTAGTGTTGTTTTTTGTTGTTTTTTTGTTGTTGTTGTTAATCCTTACCTGAGGATATTTTTCCCGTTAATTTTTGGAGAGTGGAAGGTAGTTGGGGGTCAGGGGAGGAATAGAGAGAAATGCACTCTGGCGGGGGCCTAGATTGAACCTGCAACCCAGGTGCATGCCCTTGACTGGGAATTAAACCCAAAACCTTTCGGAGCGTGGTTGGCACTCTGACCACTGAGCTACACTGCCAAGGCTATAGTGTCCTTAATAGTTATCCTAATATCTTATGTTCTAATTCATTTATTCAAAATGCTTTTATTTTGTTTTAATATTGGAGGCACTTTGATTTACTTCTCCCCCTCCTCCTGCTCAAAAAATGCTTTTATTCTAGCCTTGTTTCTTTAACAGTTTATATGGAAGTACATCTGATTTCCTATTAGTACATTTCATGTTTTATATGGTTAAATACTACAGTAGTTACTTCATTTAGAGTCCAGGGTTGGGAAACCTTTTTGCTATCAAGGGCCATTTGGATATTTATAACATCATTTACAGGCCATAGAAAATTGTCAGCTTAAAAATTAGCCTGCTATATTTGGTCAAACATTTAATTAACTTACTGCTCATGCCTTGGCAGGGCCAGACCAAATGATTTTGCGAGACTTAGGCTGGATGTTCCCCATCCCCGATGTAGACAGTGAGCATATATATAAAATTCAAGTTGTTTTATTTATTTTTAAATGCTATATTTTTTTATTAAAATAATATTTACATTGTAGGTAAGAGGTTGAAAGTAGAAAAAAATAAAAATAAAAATTAGGCTATTTTTTAAAAATGAGTTCAGTTAATGAATTTCAGATACTCAGTTCTAACTGAACTTCTGATACAGATCAGAAATTTATTTCAACAATAGATACATATTTTTATTTTCTGTAGTTTATGAGATAATGCCTTAGAAATGAGAAATTTCCATTTTTTATTTGACAGTATAGAAAAAAATTAACAAAAATTTTATTTTCTGGGGAGCGTTTTTTTGAGCTATCAGATTATCAGAACAAGTGACTTTTGAATCATTTCTTATTGCTCTTTTTCTACATTAAAAAAATGTTCAGACTTCTTAGATTAGTCATATGTCCTCAGTCTGGTTATTTTACAGATGGAACTTCAGGTTAATTTTCTACATCTATCCTATATAATAAAAGCCTAATATGCTAAGTGTCTGGTCATCTGTTCAACTGTTCAAAGCATATTATGCTAATGATATGCTAAGGCTACTCAACCACTTGGTATGACGTGCACTGACCACCAGGGGGCAGATGCTCTGACAATAGATTAGCTTGCTGCTGGAGTCTGGCCAATCAGGACTGTGTGAGATGGGGCTGGACATGCCCTGGAGTCCTCCCATAGTCTCTCCCTGGCTGGCCAACCTCCTGCATCCCTCCCTGGCCCCAATCGTGCACTGGTGGGGTCCCTCAGCCTGGCCTGCGCCCTCTCGCAATCTGGATCCCGGGGGGGGGGGGGGGGGGGAGTGTCCCTCAGGGGATGTTGGAGATCCGGTTTCAGTCTGATCCTAAAGGCATAAAAGGCAAATATGCAAATCGACCGAATGGCAGAATGACTGGTCACTATGACATGCACTCACCACCAGAGGGCAGATGCTCAATACAGGAGCTGCACCTGGTGGTCTCCCACAGGGAAGCCCTGCTCAGCCAGAAGCCAGGATCATGGCTAGTGAGTACAGCGGTGGTTTCAGGAGCCTCTCCAGCCTCCATGGGAGCACTAAGGCTGTCCGACTGACAACTTAGACCTGCTCCTCCTTCCCCTGGCTGCCGGCACCCCGGGCGGGCGGGGGGTAATGAGTCTAAGCTGTCAGGTGGAGATCCCCCAAAGGCTCCCAGACTGTGAGAGGGTGCAGCCTGGGCTGGAGGACCCCCTCCAAGTGCACAAATTTCTTTCTTTCTTTTTTAAATATATTTTATTGATTTTTCACAGAGAGTAAGGGGGAGGGATAGAGAGCTAGAAACATCGATGAGAGAGAGACATTGACCAGTTGCCTCCTGCACACCCCCCACCAGGGATGTACCCACACCATTGTACACGCCCTTGACCGGAATCAAACCTGGGACCCTTCAGTCTGCAGACCGACACTCTATCCACTGAGCCAAACCAGTTTTGGCGAAGTGCACAAATTTCATTCACTGGGCCTCTAATCTATAATAATAAAAGCTAATTAGACCGGTCTTCCTTCTGGACAAAGCCGGGGCTGCGAGGGAAACTCAGGACCCGGTGCCAGAGGGAAGCTGGTGCTGGCAGTTGGGGAAAGGAAGGCCTACTTTTGCACGAATTCTGTGCATCAGGCCTCTAGTATAAATATAAAAGCCTAAACAACCGGCCAACTGGTAGCTATGATTCACACTGACCACTAAGGAGCAGACACTCAATGCAGGAACAGAAACCATAGGCATGGTAACATGTAACAGGCTGATGAATCTCAGAGGGAAGTGGGGAACACTTACTCTCATTTAACATAGGGGCCCAGTGCATGAATTTGTGCACCTTTAAAGGAACTGTGGGCTGCAAGGCTGCAGTGGACACAGGGGCGGGTCTCGGGCCATCCTCCACGCCCCTGCCAAGCCCTTCCCGCTGTGGCCCCCACTCTCCTGTCTGCTGGCAGCCCCACTCCTGCCAGCAGCCCCGCTCCCACAGTTGCCACTCCCATGCACTGAAGGCACCAGCCCTGCTTGTACCTGCTGACAGCACAGAGCAATTGCCAGCACCAGCAAACTGTGCGAGTGGCAGCTACTGCCCCAATTGACCCTCAGGAGCAGGGGTAGGTGGAGAGGTCCACAGGGATAATCGGGACCAGTGCTGGGTGCTGGCAGCGGGTGCGAGAGGTGGCTGCCTGCCCCAGTTGCTCCTCAGGAGCAGGGGGAGGTGGAGAAGCCCTCAGGGGTGATTGGGGCCAGCAGCTGCCACTTGCATCCATTGATGGCACCAAGTGATCAGGGCAGGCGCCAGGCAGTGGCAATGAGTGTGAGCAGCAACTCCAGTGCTGGCAGCAGGTGTGAGGGACCGTGGTGGGCGGGAGCAAAGAATTTTTAAGTAACCACCAGAGGCTTGCCCTGATGACAGTGACTGGCGCCCCGCCTTGATCTGGCGCCCGGCTCACCTGCTCCACCATCCCGCCACGGCCAATGCCCGCAATGTTCTGCATTCTGTGGCCTGCTGCCGATGTCTGCCATGTTCTGCATGCACCCCCTGGTGGTCAGCGCACGTCATAGTGAGCATTTGTTCAGTTATGCTGTTTGGTCTGTTTGTATATTAGGGTTTTATACATATAGATTGCCGAGCTAAATTATAACAAATGATGACTCTGGCTAAAGTCAAATGGTATTTCTATGTTTGAGAAGCCTAATAATTATTTACATTTCTAGTTACTTGGAGCAATTTTATATTGAATCAATGATGTCTGTTTAGTATTTCGTGCATCTTTTTTAATTTGGTATAAAGTACTACGGCGAACTTTTAAAAATTGATTTTAGAGAGAGAAAGGGAAAGAGAAACATTGATGTGATAGCAAAACATCAGTTGGCTGCCTCCGGCATGCACCCCTATGGGACCTGGGTCTGTTCTCTGGCTGGGAATTGAACCCGTCTCCTTTTGATGCACAGATGATGCTCTACCAAGCCACACTGGTCAGGGCCGTGACCTTTTTTAGTAACAAAAAGAAGTTTCAAAATCATTAAGTATCTTTCCTAGTGAAAAGGCAAACAACATTTATGTAGCATATCTATTTTTTTCAGTTGGTTATTTTCAGGATTCCTGTGAAGAGAAGCTGAAACTTTTGGAACATATAGGATATATAATTTGATATTATGTTTTCTTATATAAATGTTTTATATCTTTGAGAAGTAGTGAGTTAATGATTTCATAGATTGAGTATAGCTGTTTCTTAAACATTGAGAATGTTTTGGAATGTTTTCTTTGGATTAGTAAAAATGTGTAATATACCATTTAGGACCCCAAATAAAGGTTGATTAAGTTTTTTATTTAGAATGATGTATCGTTGTAAGCAGATTTCTTTTCGGAGTTAAAATGAGATATCAATACTTTCTAGAATCTGCCTGTTAATCATTTGTCTTTGATTCCTAATGTGATTTGAAGTCCTAGTTCTGAAAGGACAACTCACTTTTCTCTTAACTATGCTCTTAACAATGTCTATACTGCTATCTCACTTCTGAGAGATATAAGGGGAAAAGCATAGATAAACTCAAATGAAATGCTATGGCAGAAATGATGTTTTGGCTAATGGAAAATGTAGTATGATAGAGCTGGTATAATAAGAAATCTAGTTAAAAACACATGGGGCCTTGAGTGTTATCTATTAGCCTGTAGTATATAGGTCTGTAGACAAATTACCGTATTTTTCGGACCATAAGATGCTCCGGACCATAAGACGCACCAGTTTGTAGAGAAGGGAAATGAAGAAAAAAAGATTCTGAAACAAATAGTGTCCTAAAATATCTTATGTGCATTAAAACCCAACATCACAGTCATAAACACATGTAATCAACCCTGTAAAGTAAACAGCAGCATTTAGAACCATTTTAGAGCCAGGCAAGCACACAGAGACCACACAGAGCCGGGCAAGTAAAAAAACTTTTTTTTTTAAAGTATATGTGTAGGCTATATTTGGACCATAAGACGCAGGGACTTTTTCCCCCCACTTCTGGGGGGGAAAAAGTGCGTCTTATAGTCCGAAAAATACGGTTGTACTTAAGCTGTTTGTCATGCTTCAGCCTACGTGGCAGGAAATTCAACATGAATAATTGAATGGTGGAAAGAGTTGTAGCTATATATAATGTCATTTATGTTATACAGAAGTATACAACCCTGAAAGTAAAAGCAAAGTGTGAGTTGGTGTCTTCTAATACAGATATTTAAACTGCAGTCACACTCTTAGTTTTCAAAACACAGAATGGGATCCCGTGACCTCCCTATGCAAATTGAAATACTGTCCTATGCAGTCCAGGAGTGCTGAATGAACGTAGAGATAAAATTTCTGAAAACTATAGAGAATAAGTATTAAAAGAAAAATGAGGCTTCATTGCGATTTTGATAAAGAAAAAAGGAGTGGAAATGAGAAATTAGAAAGTCAGTTGTTGTTGTCAGCCAAGTTGTAAAGCAGATTTTTCAAGTGCATGGTTTAAGAAGCAGTAGGGAAATAACACTGATTTATTACAATGAGCCATATTAAATACTCCGGATTGTTTTTTACTATGGTTAGCAAAACTGGTATGGGCATGGTGTACCATAGGGCAACTCAATTTGATATTAGATAATGAAAAGTCTTGGGGGGGAAAATATATATATATTTTAGAGACAGGGAAAGAGAGGGAGGGGGGAGAGAGAGAGACAGAGAAAAACTTTGATTTGTTGTTCCACTTAATTGTGCATTTATTGGTTACTTCCTGTATGTGTCCTTACCAGAGATGATACCCGCAACTTGGCATATGAGGATAACGCTCTAACCAACTGAACAACCTGGTCAGGGCCTTGGCTTGGAAGTACTCTTGAGGGAGAGTCTATTCTTTTTTTTTTTTTTTAATATATATTTTATTGATTTTTTTACAGAGAGGAAGGGAGAGGGATAGAGCAAAACATCAATTAGCTGCCTCCTGCACACCTCCCACTGGGGATATGCCTACAACCAAGGTACATGCCCATGATGGGAATTGAACCTGGGATGTTTCAGTCTGCAGACCGACACTCTATCCACTGAGCCAAATCAGTTAAGGCGAGAGTCTACTCTTGAGGGTGTGTCTTTTTCTCTACCCTCAATATGACAGAATCAAAAGAAAAAATAATTTTGAACACTGAGCTGTAAACATAATCAGATTAACAACAGTTATCAAGTTCTACTTTTAGGTTTCAATACACAAACAGTACAGAAGAAGCAGGTATAATAGGAAATACTTGACTTGATAGAAGTTCATCTGATCAGATTTTACTTTATTTATTTTTAAAATATATTTTTATTGATTTCAGAGAGAAAGGAAAGAGGGAAAGAGATAGAAACATAAAATGATGAGAGAGAGTCATTGGTTGGCTGCCTCCTGCGTGCCCTTTACTGGGAAGTGAGCCTGCAACCTAGGCATGTGCTTTTGACTGGAATTGAATCTGGCACCCTTCAGTCCATTGGCTGATGCTCTAGCCCTTGAGCCATACCAGTTAGCACATCTGATCAGATTTGAGTTAGGGTAGAGACAGAGATGGGAATAAGGAAGAGGATGGAATTAGTTAGCCAAAGCTTAGTATGAAGTAATCATGTGATGTTGCTGCTAAAATTTTAACCTAATCTTAGACATGATAGCTGCTGTCAAATATTTGAAGAACTATCTTGTAAAAGGGAATAGAAGAGTTCCCAGAAGGAAAGTTTTAGCACTTATGGAATGGGCTCTCTCAGTAGGTGCCTAATCAGTGTTAATAGTAAGGTTAAATGACTGTCCTATCTAATAAAGAGGGAATATGCTCATTGACATCACACCCTCACAAAGATGGCAGCACCTACAGCCAATAAGGAGGGAATATGCTAATTGACTGCCACACCCTCAAAGATGGTGGCACCCATAGCCTTAAGATGGCAGCGCCCAGTCCCCTCAGCCCCACCAGAGCAGCAGGTGAGTGGCACAGCCTGCCTCCAGAGTCCCCCAACCCCCTCAGCCTCCAGCCACCCAGGGCCGGCCAGAGGCACAGGCAAGCCTCAGATGGTGGCTGCCCAGCCACCCAGGACCAGCTGAGACTTGTGCTGCCAGCAGTGGTAGCAGCAGAGGTGTGATGGGGGCATTGCATTCCCCTGATCACTGGGTCACCTCCCGCTCCTGAGAGCTCTTGCACTGTGGAAGGGGGCAGGCCAGGCTGACGGACTCTCGCGCCCCCCCCCCCCCCCCCCAGGGCATGAATTTTCATTACCAGGCCTCTAGTCAGTACTATAAAAGAAATTACAGTGTATCAATAGAAGCTTGACATCTAGGGTCTCTTTCAAGCTTTAAAGTTTGATTCTTTTATTTTTACTTCAATAGAAATTTTTTATCGTTGGACACTTCACAGATTACCTAATCTTAGATAGCTGCTGTCAAATATTTGAAGAACTATCTTGTAAAAGGATAGGAGAAAGTGATAGAAATAAAAGTGTCAGAGATGAAAAAAAAAAAGAAAGAAAGTGATAGAGTAATATGAAGGAATGAGCACAAAACTGCTTCCCTCCCCTTTTAACATCCAACACATTGCACAGAATTGGCTCTCAATGAATGGTGAATGGACTTTTGTCACTTGGGTTCAGGTTATAGCTCTCTCACCAGCCATGTGAATTTGAACATATCATTTAATCTGTATATCTGTTAAGTAATTAAGAGTTGGAGTAGATGACCTTATGTCTTTTCTACCTCCAGCTTTATATGTGGCAGATTTGTTTGTTCTCTTTATTTGAAGCAGTTCTGAGATTTAGGAGTTTTTCGTGGTAAAAAAGATAATTCGCAGAATTTTGAACTTAGCTGTGATGTTTTGGAAACCTTTTTTTCGAAGGTATTTTTAATTGAAGATGGTACTTTTATGATTCAGAATTTTTCTGCTATTTTAACTTTGTAGATGAGACAAATGACTACAGGAAGCCCTTTTGAAACAAAATAGAATATTTTTTAGAATTTAATATTTAGATTTTTAAATGGTTTGAGATAATAAAAATTACTGAGGCAATTGGATTTTAGGGCTGGCTAAAGTCTATAATTATTATAAAAATAAGGTCCTTAAATTTCAGTTTTTAAAGTTATAGAAATTATTAGTTTACTATAATTACTTTTAATAATGTTAAAAGTACTGGGAAATAAAATGTTATGTTTCTCATTACTTTTTATACTCCTTATTCATATCTAATTAATATGTATTAGAAGCTTTCATGGTTGAAATTAAAGTAAATTCAAATATATATTCCCCTCAAGTTATAAAATTAAAATAAATGTAATAATAACTAATATAATCATTTTAGTGGTGTTACACAGGTATAGTTCTTTCAGACATATCACTTAATCTGCAATTACTAGTAAAGTAATTAGTGCAGGATTTATATTCTCCTTTTTATAGGTAAGAAAATAAGCCCTGAGAGGTTAATCAACTTAAGATCACAGAACAGCTCGTCATTAAGACCTGGAATTAGATCTTCTGACCATCAATCACTACCCTTTTCTTCTGAATTATATTGCCTCTGTCTAGCACCTGTATATTACTAATTGATGAAATTATACTACGTTAAATTGTTTCTTGATACTTCACAGCTGGCAGACACACCAAAATCTGAAAGATATGAGCATGTTCTGGAGGCATTAAATGATTACAAGACCATGTAAGTTGATTTGTTTTATGTTTCCCTATGAGGGAGACATTTATTCAGTATAAGAAATAATGGCATTGTTTAAGAATTGTGGTATTTGTGTATAGAACTAGTACATACAGTTTAAAAATTTCTAATGTCCTCTCAGAGTAATGCATTGATTCTCAAGGATTGGAGAAGAGAAGAGTAATCCTATGGGAATGGGGAATGGGAGGTGGCATATGAATATCTCAGGGGAATTTGGCCTGGCCAATTTGAAAAAGTGCAACCAGTAATGATTTATTTTTATAATGCAATCTACCTAAAGTAAAATAAAATCTTGTTAGCTGGTGGGAATTTGTACAAGGTAGGGGAATATATTGTAGAGAATGTGGGTTTTTGAATGAGATCTTTGATGGTAATAAGATTAGTTACTGCTTCAGTTATAGAAAAGTAGTATCAGTGGTCTAATTGATTTCAGAGATGAAGGGAGAGAGGGAGGGCGGGGAGAGAGAGAGGAAGAGGGACAGGGAGAGGGAGAAGCATTAATAATGAGAGAGAATTATTGATTGGCTGCCTCCTATATGCCCCATACTGGGGATTGAGCCACAACCTGAGCATATGCCCTGACCGGGAATCAAACCATGACCTCCTGGTTCATAGTCAATCAATGCTCAACCACTGAGCCATGCTGGTCGGGCATTGGTCTAAGTTTTTTATAATTAAGTGATATTATTTTATATTTTTAACCTAATCTTTCCTTTTTTAAAAATCTAGCTTATCTATATTTCTTTAAAATATTTTCAAAATATATAGAAATGTTTTTTAAAATGTATATGCTGGTTTCAACTATTGAATTACATTATACAATTTTTATAACAAGCTTGCTGTTTTTGCACTTGATAGCATTTCCTCATTTTAAAAAAAAAGTTATAATTACTAGTAGCTAGATATTTAGGCCAGCTCAAAAAGTCATAAAGTACATGAGCAGTTACTGTGTTGGTAGAAATACTTTATGGGACAGGGAATTCTGTAATCCAGTTTAGGATACCAGAAATACATCTGTTTCTATTATAGTAGAAATGAGAGCTGCTCTTTTTCAATCCTACATAACAGTGGAAGAACAGTCTAAGCATTTGATAGTGGTTCTTGTTGCTAGGCAAGCTGAACAAAGATAGGTTGGGATGTTTTGGAATAAGAAATCTAAAGGCTCTTATTTTTCTTTTTCTTTAAAAAAAATATATATTTTTTACTGATTTTTTTACAGAGAGGAAGAAAGAGGGATAGAGAGTTAGAAACATCAATGAGAGAGAAACATCGATCAGCTGCTTTCTACACACTCCCACTGGAGATGTTCCCTGGACCAGAATAGAACCTGGGACCTTTCAGTCCGCAGGATGACACTCTATCCACTGAACCAAACCTGTTAGGGCAAGGCTCTTATTTTTCAGAGCATATTATTCAGAGACCCAAGCCCACACTGAAATAACATATCTCTGCTCCAGGTTATTTCTAATTTCAGATGACAGACTAGATATTCTTTGTATTTTCTGGGCTTCTGGGATTGGTCTCCTACACTCTCTTTAACAGTGCTATTGCTTATTATTTTCTGACCAGAGTTTCTCACAAATATACTCTCAAATGAAATTCTTCTTGTCCTACACCTTTTTTTTGGAGATATTTTTGAACAGATGACATTAAAATATGGAAAAACATACTAGACTAAGAAGACAACTCTATACTCTTCTTTCCTCTAAAACACATGTGTCAAACACAAGGCCCGCGGGCCAAATCCGTCCCGCCAGGCCTTGCAATGTGGCCCGCACCGCGCTGTCATCACTGCACTCCGCTGCGTTTCCATCACAATGACAGTTTATGACTGTTCAATAAACCATTCGGCCCGCGATTTAGACTGGATTTTAGATTTTGTCCCCTTCTCTGATTGAGTTCGACACCCCTACTCTAAAAAGTTAGATGCCATGTTTCAAAAAGAAAGGTAGACATGTGCACATCTCTCATCCTTCTGATGCTATCCTCCCTCCCTATTCTTCCATCATATCCTACTGTGGACTGGCTCAGGGGCAAATAAGAAAGCAAGGGAAAAGGTAGTTTTTGTAGTATGGGGTGGACTTTCATGTATGAAGACTTAATATCTGAAAGTTGAGTTAGGGTCTGCCATGTATATGTGTTCAGTTTTTAAATCTTTAGTTAACTTTTTTAAAAATTTAGGTTTATGTCTGGGAAAGAAATAAAGAAGAAGAAGCATTTGTTTGGGTTGCGAATTCGTGTTCCTCCTGTGCCACCAAACGTGGCATTCAAAGCAGAGAAAGAACCTGAAGGAACATCCCATGAATTTAAAATTAAAGGCAGAAAGGCATCAAAACCTATGTCTGATTCAAGGTAAAAGTTGATCTGTGGCTTAGTTTTTTTCTTTTTAGCTTATTTGTAACTAAAAATGTGTATTGTTTAGTCTCATTAGTATATTTTCAAATATAAGTGGTAGTTACCCTGATTTGTTTTACTGTGTATAATTTTTTTGCTTAGACAAGGTACAAAGAGTTAATACTAGATGTTTATTCATTTATTTCATATCTTAGGCTTTTAAGGAATAAGCACTATTGATTAGGTTAGCAAACAATTTAAGTGCTGGCCTATTTATTTATTTGTTTATTTTTCTTTTACTCATTAATTCCACTTAGCAAGCATCTTATTAAGTGCAGGGATATAATAACAAACAGGACAGACTTCCTTTCTGCCCTGATGAGGTTTACATTATATTGAGGAAGAAAGGTGATAAAAGTAAAATAATTACAGAACATGCTAATGCCATTTAGGATATAACACACAGATTTAGACTGTACTGGGATGGGTTGGGTCTACTTAAGAAGGAGGCTTAAGGAAGGCCTATTTTAGTTGAAACTTAAAGAATAAAAATGACCTAATAATTTGAAGAACAAAGGGATGAATACTCCAGGTAGGAGAAATAACGAGTGTGAAAACTGTGAGTTATGTTATAGGAACTCTCCAGAAGAATTTTGGGGTAAGAATGAGGGGTAGAGAGTAGCCTCAAAGTGTTGGGAAAGTTAAGTAGGGCATGATCCTATAGAATCCTGTAGATTTCATGAGGACTTTGGGTTGTTTTCTATGAATAATGGGAAACTATTTAAAGATGCAAGCATACTGGACTACCCTTTGAATGTACCCTTTGGATGCTATTAATATTTGGAGAATGGACAGGTATAGAAGTAAGAATAGAAACAAGAGAAAATGAAATTAAGACTCTTGAAGTTGTCTAGGTAAGAGATAGATGATGCCTGCTTATATAGTGGTAGGTGGTAACAGTCTAATGGAGAGTGAAAATAGATTCAGGAGAACTATTAGAAGAATTTATTGGCTATGTGAATGAATTAAATTTATGAAAAAAAGGGAGGAATGAAGTTAACAAATGCCCAGATTTCTGGCTTGAGCAACTGGTGAGTGGTATTACCTGTTTCCAAGATCTGAAAGAACAGAATTTGGCAAGGTGAATGAAGCATTCTTCTGTTTCATACTCATTGATTCTAAGATTCTTACCAGGGATATCTAAGTGATGGTGATGATGTTAGATATAGGCAATTGAGTGCTCGGGAGAGGGCACATGATATAAATTTGGAAACCATGAGAATGAGTGAAATTACCTAGGGAGCAAGAGAAAAGAAGAGAATGTGGCCCAGAACAACGCTTTGATACCATTTCGAGATATGGGAAGAGGTGAAATAAATGAAGAAGACAAAAAGGGATGATCAGTGAAATAGGAAATCAGAAAAGTTTAGTGTCACAAAAACCAAAAAAGGGTACTGTTTCAAGAAAGATTAATGTATTAAATGTTTTTAAGAACTGGGTTAAGATTAGAGAAAATTTTTATTGGATAAGATAGCATTCTTTTATTAGTGACCTTGACAAAAACAATTTTTTTGAAAGGTAAAGATAGAAACCAGATTGAAATATGTTAAAATGTGATTTAATCTGGCACTGTCCAATTGACATGTCACAACTGTTTTTTGTTTTTTCTGCAAATAAAAGGAACATAGGGAGATTCAAAATAATGATGATAATAACAACAAAGGAAATAACCATTAAGGATTCTGAATGAAAAGGGAGAAAGTGGAAAGGGTATGTGTCCTCAACTCTTAGTAGTTTTACTGTGGAGAGAAATAGATAATGGAATGGAAGCTGAAGAGTAATCAAGTGATTTTTTTTAATAGATAGAAGATAATTGGAACCTGTTTCTGTGTGCTAGTAGGAATGATCCATTGGAACAGGGATTTGTATAGGAGATACGGGAGGTAATTAAAAGTAATTAAAGATATTGTAAAGTCTTTGAGAAGCCAAAAGGAAAGGGATTTTAGAGCCCAAATGTGGGAGTAGCCTTTAGAAGCAGAACTTACTGTACATCTTTCTGTTGAAATGGAGTGACAAAAGAGAAGAGAGGTTCAGATGCCGGTTTTATTGTAGATTTGCCATTTGGAAGATGACTGAAGTTATTGCTGAATAGCTTATATTTTCTCTGAAGTAATGAGGCAAAGATAGCTGAGAGAAAAATTTAAGGAGTAAATAAAAGTATGAGGTAGTGATTTTGGAGAATAAGAAAATGTAATTTCAGAAGGTTGGCAGTGCTTCCTATCCATTTGAGTTGGTCATAAAGTAGATGCTACTTCAAAGTTGTGTTTTTTGTTTGTTTTTTTAAGGAAAGAATACTATCACTTACAAATTTTATTAATCCTTTGCTAGCAATTGTCCACGTGATGAATATTGAAAAAGGTTTGCACAAACTTTCTCATTCCTATCATGATTTTGATAGGACACTCCATCTGTGGTAGCTATAAGGTTTTCATTTGATGCTACTGGATAATGAATGGTTCAACGTGCTTTAAAAGGCATTTTCAGTTACTTCTGGGCCCTAAGTATCCTTTTAATGTGAGAGTACTTTCCTTAGTCAGGAATCGGTCCTTGAGAAATGTTATGTTGACCATCTTCAAAAAAGAAAGTGTATGCCCTATCCATCTTAGCCTTGAGACTTTTTATTGCAGTTATGGTTTGTTCCTCTAGCTTCCTTACTTGTACTTCCACCTTTATTCTCCAATCTTAATTTGGCATCTGGAGAGGTAGTCTTTCCTACTTTTCTTCATTCATCTCTTTCCATCTCTATAGTCTTGTTTATTTTTTGTTGTTGCTTTTAATTTAATTTTCCTGGATAACTTTCTTATAGCACTTAACCCACTTAATTAGCTTGCTTATATGTACATTTGTCACTTTCTAACTATATTGTTAACCCATTAGCACAGGGAATATCTTGGTATTCCTTTTATCTAATATCCCCTTTATATGGTAGATAATGTTGAATAAATGAAATAGATATTTTGCATATTGATAGCTGCTCTTTTCTTCTTCCCCTATAATTAATTAGAGGTGTCCTTAACTATTGCTTTTTTCCTTACTATTACTTGATATTTGCCTTTATGTCTCAAAAATGGTTTTCTAGATCTTTTTAATTTTGCCCTTTGAATGATTCACTCACTCACTCTACCCTCTCCCACCATGAGCTTCATTCTCTTTCTGATCATCATCATTTATATATAAAATTTAGGTATATACATCTAAAGGTAACCTCTATTTATATATAGTTAGTATATTTTAACATAGTTATTTCCTGACTCTGTGAAGTTAACTACTGAATTCCTAATTACTTTTAGTAGTAAAGCCTTCAAATATCCCCCAAGTACCCACCTAGTAACAACCTAGCCTATGTAATGAAACTTTCAGGAGTTTTAAACTTTGCCATTTGAAATAGCTGTCTGTTTCTTTTTTTTGAAAAAAAATTTTTTAGGTGGTATATATTTTTCACAAGTGTATTAAAGAGAACTTTCTTAAACCTTTCATGTGTGAATTATCTCACAAGTCAATAAATACTTTTTAAAATTAAAATGTTCTATTAATGCACTTGACCAAACTTATAGATTCTACTTCTATTTAATTTTGTTTTTATATTATTATTAATATAAAAATAAGCATAACCTAATTATTACATAGAGATATGACTGTATATTGTCCATTGTTTTTGTTGTTATTGTTATTCTCTTTATGCAGAGATTAAATACATAGTGATTTTATTTTTCAGGGAAGTAAGCAATGGCATAGAAAAAAAAGGAAAGAAAAAATCTGTAGGTCGTCCACCTGGTCCATATACAAGAAAAATGATTCAGAAAACTGCTGAGCCATCTTTGGTAAGAGGAATAATATATTTGTATATGTTCTTAGAGAGGAAAGATGCTTGAAATGACTCAAGAAACTAGTATTTTTTCAGCTTACTTTAGAACCATGCTTTTAAAGTATATATATATATATTTTTTTTTTTTTTAATTTTTTTTTTATTTTATTTTCCAGGATAAGGAATCAATTTCAGAAAATCCTACCTTGGATTTACCTTGTTCTATAGGGTAAATAGAAAGTTATTTTCTCCTATCCTATGAACTTTCTTTTGGGGGGTGGGGGGGAATTAGTATTTCTATTGTTATGTAATATAGTCGTTTTACCATTTAAATTCTTTTGTCTCAGGAGAACTGAGGGACCTGCACATTCATCTAATACCTCAGATGTGGATTTCACGGGTGCTTCCAGTGCAAAAGAAACTACCTCGTCTAGCATTGCCAGGCATTATGGGTAGATATTTTATGTCCTTATTCTTTGTTAATTTTCCTGTAGTCTCTTTTCTTTGTGAAGTGATGATTAACAACATATTTTCCAATTGAAAGTGATACAAGTATGTTTTTCGCCTTTTGAAAAGCAACCAGTATGTCCAATACTTTAAGTTATTAATATTCATTTGGATAATTTTGCTTTTCAGAGCACAGACATTCAAATTTTTTAGAAAATTTGCTGTGTGCACTGAGAAAAGAGGCACACAAATGTTTATAGGCTGTGCTCTTTTCTGTGAGATCTTTTTATGCTTTTCTTTTAAAATATTTTTTAAATATATTTTTATTGACTTTTTTTTTTTTTTTTGAGAGAGAGAGAGAGAGAAAGGAAGGGAGAAGGAGAGGGAAGCATTGATTGGCTGTCTCTTGTAGGCCCCCTACTGGGGATAAAGCCTGAAACATAAGTTCTTTTGTTAGTAAAAGGATTTTTAAACTCAGGATTTTTATGAATAGCAGATTTCTTTAATGTTTTACATAACCTAAACTCTTCAGAAGAAAAACTTTTCCATAAAATGTGACTCATCAGTTAGAAAAGTTTTGTTTACTTGGTGTCAGAGTTTCGAGCTTCTAAGTTTTTGTTTTTGTTTTTTTTTAATATATTTTATTGATTTTGTACAGAGAGGAAGGGAGAGAGATAGAGAGTTAGAAACATCGATGAGAGAGAGTCATCGATCAGCTGCCTCTTGCACACCCCCCACCGGGGATATGCCCGCAACCAAGGTACATGTCCTTGACCGGAATCGAACCCAGGACCCTTCAGTCTCCAAGCTGACGCTCTATCCATTGAGCCAAACCGGTTTCAGCCTCGAGCTACTAAGTTTTATACTTCTCTTTAATTTTTGTTCACAATTAAAAAACTACTCATGTAAATTATATAAAATTCTAAGTATTTGAAGGCTTAAAATGTAATGTTTTTAAAATGAATCATGAACAATACGATAACCTATTTTTTTTGCCTCTTATCAAGCATTGTGCTATAAGTCTTTTATATATATTGTCTTTAATTCTTACAACAGTCTTTTGAGTTATAGGTCCTGTTATTTCCATTTTGCAGGTAAGGAAACTGAAACTTAGAGGGTTTTAAGTAACAGTCCAATATAGCAAGTTTAGCAAGTATAACAGAGCTGGTATGTTAACTGTAGTGTGATTATAAAGTCTTTGAATTTAGCAGTTGTGCTCTGTTCTCCCTTTGATATAAGTTCTCCCTTTGATAAAGTCGTTGAATTTCTGAGCAGAAAAGGACCTCAAAGATGATCTAGTTCAACATCTTCACTTAATCTTTTCTCTTAAGAGAACACAGAATATAAAAGATTTGAATTTGTCCAATATCACAAGAGCTATACTCAGGATTGCCTGACTTCTAGTTTATGCTTATTTCAGTTCATTTCCTTACTTTACTAGGCTTAGAACTGGTAATAAGACACCCTTTATTCTAGTTTTACCATTTGTTTAAGCACATGGAACAGTGTTTTGTACACAATAGGTACTTATTGTATATTTGCTACATTGAATGAATGAACTGGCTTTCTGGGGGATGAGGGATGCTAATGATAAGAGTGTTGACAAAACCTAACTTACTAATAGGTCCTCTTGGTAAGAATTTGACTTGGCCTCATAATCCAAAAATTTCCTTTGATTCTTTTAATCTTAATAGAACATAGTTAAGGAAGAAAAGCTCTTCAAAGGTCAGCCCCAAGAAGGTGATGGAATCTAATGAAGGCGAGTGATAATCCATTTATATAGCATTTATTGTTTTGGTTTGGCTAATTTTGTCACCAGGTTATATACTTATAACAAAGTGATAGGAAAAAAATAATCAGAGAAAACACATAGTATGGGCAGAGGATATTTTATAAACTTGGTGGATAATTATGTTGTTTTTTTTCTTCCATAGTTTATCTGACTCCAGAAAAAGAACTCGTACAGGAAGATCTTGGCCTGCTGCCATCCCTCATTTACGGAGGAGAAGGGGTCGTCTTCCAAGAAGAGCACTCCAGACTCAGAACTCAGAAATTGTAAAAGACGATGAAGGCAAAGAGGATTACCAATTTGATGAACTCAACACAGAGATTTTGAATAACTTAGCAGATCAGGAGTTACAACTCACTCATCTAAAAAACTCCATTACCAGTTATTTCGGTGCTGCAGGTAGAATAGCATGTGGTGAAAAATATCGCGTGTTGGCTCGTCGGGTGACACTTGATGGAAAGGTGCAGTATCTTGTGGAATGGGAAGGAGCGACTGCATCCTGACTGCAGGACTGAACGTCATGTTCACTGCACTCATTTTCTGTAGGTACAGCTCAAGCCCCTAAAGGAGTCTGCTTTCACTATCTTTCTTAAAAAAATAAAAAATGTCAAAAAATTTCACAAAAGAAGATGATACTAGCCTTAATGTGTACCTGTCAATGTTATGGATATTGTCATAAAAAGATATCTTTTAAAATCAAACAGAGACTTAATTTTTTAAATCTTAAGATTTGTAGAATGTTTCTAGGATAGGATATTAAAAATGATTCAAACCCATGCATGGTGTTAGATAATTTTTCTAATTATTCCATTGAGTCAGTTTTTGTGATGAGTGGTTATCAGAGCAAACAGATCCTGTAGTTAGATAGCACAAGTATTTGAAAAAATTGTGTTTTGTTACCAAAATGTTGGAAAAAATTTATTTCAATATCTTTTTAGATTTCATAAAGTGCAGTGTATATAATGCCTACTAAAAGACTGTAAAATATTGAAATTTTCTTTCAAGCAAAGTGTAAAAATATATATTGAGCCTGTAAATTGCTCTGTGACTAGACTTCATTGTCGTCTTAATATATTCTTTGCATGTGCATACATATACATACACACAGGTGTGTATGTATATGTGTGTGATTATGTGACCTATGCAATACAAATTATGGGAACGGGCAGCTTTGGAGTATATATCCCATAATTCTTTTTTCAGGAATAGTTGCAGTATTTACACAGCAGCATTTCTTCTCAGGCTTTTATTGGGTGCTGTTGCTTACTATGTATGAAGAGAAATGTGTCAAAACAAGTTTAGTGTGCTCTGAAGAAGGGTGTAGACAACATTGTTCATGGGCTTTTAGAATGCTTTTCTCTTTCAGTCCTTGTAACTCAGCTGTTCAGTACCTAAAACAAATCTAATAATATGAACATTATCTCCTACTAGAAGTAACATTTTCAAGTTTTCACGGCACATTATGATTGTAAATGTCTCTCAGTTTTAACAGTAAGTCTATAGGAGTCCTGTGAAGATTCCTGAAATGTCTGTAGTAACTGTTAGTCATGTTGAATAAGTGTAGAATGAACAAAGTATTTTATTGCACAGGGTTAACAAACAGTATGTTGCCTGCCACGGCTAGTGCTGTTTTTTTACAACATTACCTCTTGTTTTTATAAAATGTACCAAGATTTAAATTGATAATTTTATTTTACATGTAAAAAGAAACCATTTCTTTTATCACCAGTGTTAGAGTTGTCTTCTGTTTATTTTTGTTTTGTTTGTTTGTTCTTTTTTAGCCAAAGAGTAAACAGAAGAATATTCTTTTTGTTTTGTTTTGTTTTGTTTTGGTGGCTATTCATTTTATTCTTAAAAGTGATTGGTGGATTTTAGCCTAAAAATTGGGGAATTTGCTGCCAAAATGAAAAATATGTAAAGTGTAGTGATTACAGAGCGGTAAAAATGTGGGTTAGTACTTATTTATTCCATGGATTGATTATTTGACTGTTTATAATGAAAGTTGCTTTATTTCTTTAAACATCTTCAAAAGATGACCTTTTCTTGTCATACTATAGCCAAAAGAAGCAGAGAACATTGTTGTCCTGCATTTGGTTCCTGGTTGGCCAGGTATAAATGAGCTTTACAAAAGTGTGAATTAAAACTGTCACTTCTGTTTACCTCCACCAAAACTTGATTTCCCCCTAGCTATTAATTTAAAGTTGCCTTTCCTGCACTGCAATATTTTGAATAACACACAGAATTTGTGTTGATTTTGAATGTTTGTTTATATCTAGGGGTAATGGAAAATGTAAATCCCGGGTAACCTTACTCACTCCACCTGTATCATATTATTTCATTTTCCCCAAAGTCCTTTAATTCTAACTGAACACCAGCAGTATTTTTAGAAACTCTTTGGCATACTTGGAAGATGATTTATTAAGCTGAACTGTCTTTAGACGTAATTATTGTGAATGTCTGTTTTATTTTATCATGGTGGTTCACATGGCTCTGATGTTCAGTTTGTATTTTTGGAATTGCTTTACTTAGAATTAAAACAGACCAACATTAAATGTGTGTATTTTTTAAATAGCTAATGAGTTTTGCTTCTGTATTTGCTTAAAAATACACACTGGTGCAATAGATGACTACTATTATTTAGCCCAAGGAGCTAAGCATTTTTCTGTTCCATTGTAAATATATATGTTCACTTGAATCAATCTTTATAAAACTTTGCTTTCATTTTTCTCTTGCCCCCACCCCCCAAAACAATAGTAATTATTGCATGTTCGTCTTAAATGATCCTTAAAACCTTGCCTGTTAGGCCAGCTTGTGTTCTTTATACTTGAAGAATATAAACCTCTCCCCTGTCCTCAAAATTAAAAAAAAAAAAAAAATTCAGACTTTCAACCATGTATTTTTTCTTATTTACAAAGAAGGTGTCAGGGTACATATAAAAGGATTTTTTAATTTTTTCCTAAAATGCTTCTTCCCTACCTAGGCTACAGAAAGAAAAGATGTACAAATAATATATAAAACTCATTTAATTCTTCTGTTTCAAACAAATACATTTTTATAAATACCCTTGAAATAAATAGTAAATATGGGTTCTTAGGTGATCAAGCAAGATCAGAACATGAGGCTCTTAGGTGATCAAGCAAGATCAGAACATGAGCAATCAGTTATTTTAGAAATTCTAATGTAGGGTAATGAAATCAGTTCTTGCTAGGTATATTTTATTACTAAATGTTCAATAGAAGTGAATATTCAAGGTATATGAGTTGATGGGGGTACCTTTTTTCATTTGCAAGGCATGTCCAAGTAGGCATGTTTGGTTTCTATTGTGTGTATAGAAGATTTCTATTAGTGTTGGGGATTATAACTAATTCTTTTTTTGGGCTACTTCATTGAGTTTCTACTAGACAGATACTAATAAGTTTTTATTGGAACATAATCTCACTTGCATTGTTGCAGCAGACTGTTTCATAATGTGGTTCTAGAGTTGTTTGAATGAGGATGTGATGGCAAAGGAAGATGTCTGTGCAACTTTGGGAAATAGAAGCCTTCTTTTAAGGGGATGTTTCCTCTTTTAATGATATTGGAGTATCTCTATGAATACACACTCCCCCAAATCTACCTTTGTTTCTTCTGTGGCAGTTAATCAGTCATGTCCTTTCCTCAGGAAAACAAAAACTTGACAGTAAAATGTAAAGTGAGAATTTTATCTGATCATGGATTCTTTTCTAATTATTAGTAGTCAAAAAATCAGATGTCTGACTGATAGCAATTTGAAGATGCTATAAAAGTGAGGAGTTGTGAAAGCAATCTTGCTCTCTGAATAACCAATAGGTAGGACCAACGATGGCTCAATATTTATCTTAATATCAAAGTGTCTTGGAGAAATAACTAGATGAATGTATTTTGCTGACTTTATATTTGAAATTAGAATATTACTGCAAATGAACTGGCTCACTTTTTTTTTCTCTCCCTTCCCCTCCCTTTTATCCAACAAAATCCCTCTTTGCTTGCTCCCCGTGGACATGATGAGTATTGAAACTGGACGTTTAGTTAACAACTCCTCACTTTTACAGCATCTTCAAGGAGTGTGATATCTCATTCGGAAAAATTTTCCATTAGATTCAAGCAAGCAAACAAATGAACAAAACCTCAAAAAAATGTTAAAATGTACATATTGGATAAAACAAATATATTTTGCCATTATCATTAGTCTAATTTCTGTTCCTTTAGTATTCAATCCATTTTTTCTATTTTAATTCTGTAACATGCTTTCCCAATAATAAAATAATAAGTGTATGTATGTATGTATATATATATATATATATATATTATATATATATATATATATATATATATATATATATATATATATACCACTTTTTTATCCATTCATCTGTTACTTTCATATCTCGGCTATGGTAAAGTTTGCTGCAGTGAACAAGTGGATGCATATGTGTTTGTTTGTTTGTTTAAAATATATTTTATTGATTTTACACAGAGAGGAATTGAGAGGGATAGAGAGCTAGAAACATCGATGAGAGAGAAATATCCACCAGCTGCCTCTTGCACACCCCCTACTGGGTACATGCCCTTGACCGGAATCGAACCCAGGACCTTTCAGTCCGCAGGCCTATGCTCTATCCCTGAGCCAAACCGGTTTCGGCATGCATGTTTTTTTTAGTTAGTGTTTTGGTTTTCTTCAGACCAGTTACCAAGAGTGGAATTTCTTTGTCTCTTATGATAGCCTTTGTTTTAAGATCTGTTTTGCTTGGTATAAGTAATGCTACCCCAGGTTTTTTGTTTGTTTGTTTCTTTCTTTTTCTTTCATGAACTATCTTTTTCCATCTCTTTACTTTCAGCCTGTGTATCCTCTGATCTGAAGTGAATTTCTAGCAGGCAGCATATATAAGACAAGGATCTTGTCTCCTTATCCATTCAGCTCACCTGTCTTTTAATTAGAGCATTTAACCATTTACATTTAAATATATGTTGATAAAGATTTAGTTATTGCCTTTTTATTCATAATTTTTATCCTTTTTTTTTTCCTTAAAGATGTCCCTTTAACATTTGTTATAATATTGGTTTGATGGTATCATTGAGTTTCTTGAGTATCATAGGAACAGCACTGACATTGAGCTCATGAATACATACAGAACGAATGTGTGCAAGATCAGCTATGAAACTGGCAAATGGATAGCTATGTTTTGGAGGACTTTGTTCAGTGTTGAAGTCATATTGTCAGGTGGCCTGTGCATGTTTATTGGCTTCCATTGAACTCCCTTGCAGATGTTTATATTTGATCCTTGGTACTTTTGTGGGTGACTTGGCTTGGAGAATTGAATAAACTTAGTTTATATTTTGTTATTTAGTTCAGCCAAGGTTATTCAACCCATCATTGATTATGTCAAGTCTGAAAAGAAAAAATGTTGACAGTATTTGAATGAATGTTTAGCAGGTAATTAAAAAGTCATTTTTTCTCATATTAAGAAGTTAAAATTAAGCTCACTTAAATTTTTTTATAAGAAATTAAGTTTTTTAAATGTTTTACTTTTGCTGGAGAAAAGCCATTTTTTGAATGATTTTTTGAAATTACATGCTTTTATGTAAATTGGTAATTTTCATATGTAATCTTAGATACATTACCATTTATATAAGTAAGTCAATTACATTAAAATATATTCAAAATTAAGTTGTAAATTGAAGTTAAATGCTAATAGCAATATGCAGTATTAATAATATATACTTAGTGAAGGATTATAATTAGTGGTATTTTAACTAACTATTGACCTCAAACATATTTTACCTTTAATACAGAATTTCCTATACAGAATTAGTGGAATGTAAGGCGATTTTCCTATGCAAAATTTGAGACAAAAATAAGATTTTGTGAGAATTTCTGTCCCTTTTGGAAATATCCATGAAGTTAAAGTTTTCCTTGAGGAGACATGGAAGTTTTAGGAAATGAAGCTCATTGGAGAGAGTTTTGATAGGAAAAGCCATTGACTTATCCAAGACTTAGGAGTTTGCTCATGCCATCTGTATATTATGGGAAAGAGAAGATAGTATTTTATCTAATATGGATTTGTTATATAAGAATATTATTTACAGAACAGCATATTGACATGGTTTTATTACATGTATTTAATAGTCATAAACATAGCCTAAAAGGAAGAGAGGAAATGGTGTCTGTCAATCAATGAGAGCAATAATTCAGTGCTAATTACCATGTCCATATAGATTAAATGAACATAAGAATTGATAATAATAATTTAATTTTTAGTACTTTAAGTACTGAAGTTGAGTGCAATTAAATTTAAAATGACAAGCATCAGAGGATCATAATTTCTAAGAAATTAGTAGTTTTACCAAATTTATATAATAATGTTTGATCTTAGCTAAATAATTCAGGGAAATGTGTAAAATTAAGTTACCTGTGCTGATTATTGCATATATATGGAAGGTATAATTTAAAATGTTTCAGTAGGGTCAAACTCTTGATATTTCTTTAAATAATTTTTTAAAATTTTAAAGTATTTTAAAATTAAATTTGTACTTTTATTAAAAAGTAGTATTTAACATAAAGACTCATGTGCTTGAAAATGTAATGTATACTTATTGGTGGGCCCCTTCTAGAGAAAATATGTATGTTGTCAGCCATATTACAATCAAATCTTATTTGCTAATTGAAGATACCACTGTTATAGATAAGCAAAATTAACAAAATACACAATCATTTATATTTTTGTAATTAGAGGGATTTATTATTCATTTCCACTCATTGAAATTATTTGTGTGCCTTAAGCATACTCTGACTTAAAAAAGCAAAACTTGTGCTCAGTGATTGAGCATCGACCTATGAAACTGGAGGTCACTGTTCAATTCCCAGTCAGGGCACATGCCCGGGTTGCAAATTTGACCCCCAGTGCGGGGTATGCAGGAGGCAGCCGATGAATGATTTCTCTCTCATCATTGTGTTTCTAACTCTCTCTCCCTCTCCCTTCCTCTCTGAAATCAATAAAAATATATATTTTTTTAAAAGCAAAACTTGAATAACTTAGAAAAATAGTCTAAGGTTTACACATGGTATAAGGATTAAAGGGGAACACTGATTTACATTATAGAAAATAAAATATTGACTCTTACCTAATATCAGATTACATTGATAATACAAACCTCCATTAAAAATAACATTAAGATTTATATTGTAGTGAAATACTAATAAAGTAGTACTTCATCTTTAAAAATAGCATAATTTTAAAAAATATATAGTATATATGAGTATAATTGTGGTTTTACAACTTTCAAAACTATATACTTTGAAAATAAAACTTTATATTTAGAGGTTGCACTGAATTCAGTTTAACATAAGCCACTGCTTGCTTATAAAAAAATGTACTTCATATAAGTTTAAGTAAAATATAGTTTTAGGTACAAAAAACAAATTTATTAACCTCATTTGTGAAGATAAGAAATTTATTTTTCTGAATTTTTCAAAGGTATACTGTTTAACTATTTGTATTAGTTACCTAGGGCTACCATAAAAAGCCACCACATACTTAGTGGCATAAAACAACAGCAATTCATCTCTTAGTTTAGAGGCCAGAAGTATGATATCAAGGTGATGGCAAGGTTGGTTGCTTCTGGAGGCTCTTAGAGAATCCATTCATGCCTCTCTTTTAGAATAGCTTCTGGTAGCAGCTGCAATCCTTGGTTTTCCTTGGCTATAGGTTAACATTATTCCTTTTTTTTTTTCTTCCTCTTCCTCTTCCTCCCCTCCCTCCACTTTCCCTCCCCTCCTCTCCCCCCTCCTCCTTCCTCCCCTTCCTCCTCCTCCTTCCCCTCCTCTTCCTCCTCTTTGAAAGAGGTGGGGAAGACAAACATCTGAGTGAGTGAGAAACTTGGATCAGTTGCTTCCTGTACATGCCCAGACGGGGATCAAACCCATAACCTAGGTATGTGCCCTGACCTGGAGTCAAACCCACAATCTTTTGATTACAAAACGATGCTCCACTCAACCGAGCTACCCAGCCAGGGCTAGCATGCCTCCACTTTCTGTCTCCAGTTCACACATCTTTACTCTGTATTAAATCTCCCTCTCCTTTTACCAGTATATAGATACCAGTCACTGGATTAAGGGCCTACCCTAAGTCCAAGGTGATCTTGCTTCAAGACCGTTAACTTTATCATATCCACAAATATCTTATTTCCAATAAGGTCCATTCTTAAGCAATCTACCCTTGCTGGTTGGCTCAGAGTATAGTGTCAGCCTGCGGACCAAAGGGTTCCAGGTTTGATTCCAGTCAAGGGCACATACCTGGGATTATTTAACTTGGTTGCAGGCTCTAATGTTTTTCAGTCTTTCCTCTTCAACTCTCTAAAAATAAATGGAAAAATATTCTCAAATGAGAATTAAAAAAAAAAAAAGGGCATATCTTTTGGGGGGACACAATTTAACCCACTTGTGTATTACAGGATTGTGTTTTTTTGTATGCTTCAGTTTCTGAAAATGGTTTTACAAGCCATTTTGTGTTGTTTATTAAAATGGTAGCAATCATGTTTTGAATACCTATGAGTTGCTGTTAAAAGGGAAATGAAATATCGGGTCTAGTAATAATTAATGTCGTTTTTAAACATTCGTTTAAAATCTTGCTTGGCGTTGACTTGTATTGACATAACCTTCAAACACGTGGTATCTACAGAACGTGTGAAGTGCAGTTAACAAGTTTTGCTTGAAAAAGTTTGTGTTTGGTTTGGTTTTTGTTGCAAAACTAGGTCTAAGAAGATGGCGGATGAAGAGCATATTCGGCACTGCATGCTTTACGAGTTCCAATTAGGAAGAAAAGCAAGTGAGGCTGCAAAAAACATCTGTAGTGCTCTTGGTCAAGATGCAGTTAGCGCCAGAAAATGCCAGAGTTGGTTTGAGAAATTTCGCGAGGGAAATTTTTCGTTAGATGACAAGAGTGGTCGAGGCCGTGTGTCCAATTTTGATCAAGAAGCTCTTCAAGCTCTTTTGGTACAAAATCCTCAAATTACCCAACAAGAGCTTGCGGCAACTTTAAATTGTTCACAGAAAACAATTTCCAATCAATTGTGTGCACTTGGCAAAGTCCAAAAGTTTGGAAAATGGGTTCCTCATGAGTTGACCGACAACAACCGTAATCAAAGAGTCACAATTTGCAGTTCGCTCCTCTCTCGTCAAAACCGTTTGCCGTTTTTAGAGCAAATTGTTACCGGACATGAACAATGGGTGTTGTATGTTAATTTGAAAAGGCGGCCTCAATGGTTGGACAAAAATGAGGCTCCGCAGCTCACGCCAAAACCTGACTTGCATGCGAAAAAAGTGATGTGTGTTTGGTGGAATTTTAAAGGAATTCTTCATTATGAACTTTTACCATCTAACCAAACCATTACAAGTGCAGTGTATAGGGCCCAATTGGAAAGGTTAGCCCAAGCTTTAAGAGAAAAAGAACCCGCGCTGATTAATCGGAAGGGCGTAATTCTTCACCACGATAACGCACGACCGCGTACTGCAAGAATCACTGCTGAAAAACTGCGCCAGTTGGAATGGGAAGTTCTCCCTCAACCTGCATATTCTCCTGATATTGCCCCTTCCGATTACCATTTGTTTCGTTCTTTGCAAAACTTTCTTCTTGGAAAAAAATTTAATAATGAAGAATGCCTCAAAAATGCATTGACCGAATTTTTTGCATCAAAATCACAAGAATTTTACAACAGAGGGATTAAAATGCTTCCTGAGCGTTGGGCACAAGTAGTAGAAAACAACGGCAACTATATTGTTGATTAAATTTTGTTGTTTAAATAAATTCGATTTTTAAAAAAGTATTAGAAAACGACATTAATTATTACTAGACCTAATATTAGGAGCCCTGCTCTGAAATTTTAAATTCTGGTGGACACAAACACAACTAAATTTGAGTTGAAATGTGATAAGTACCATGGAATATTGCTAAAGGTTCCATAAGAATGTAGAATAAACATAAGAGTCATTAGGGAAGGACTTATTAAAGAGAATCTTATTTGAATTTCGGTTTGGAGGACAATAGGGTTTTGACTGACAAAAATAGAGTGGGATAAGAAACAGCACAAATAAGTGGAATTGGGAGGGACGTAGGGGTGTCGAACTCAATCAGAGAAGGGGCCAAAATCTAAAATCCAGCCTAAATCGCGGGCCGAATGGTTTACTGAACAGTCATAAATTGTCATTGTGATGGAAACGCAGTGGAGTGCAGTGATGACAGCGCGGTGCGGGCCACATTGCAAGGCCTGGTGGGACGGATTTGGCCCGCTGGCCTTGTGTTTGACACATGTGGTTTAGAGAATGGTACAGTCTTGGGGAGTTAGGACATGAAAATTAACAGTATTTTAAAACAGTATATGACTAAAGGTACCCACATATATGTTACTAGTGTATCCCTGGAGAAATGAGATTCGTTTTGACTGAAGTATTTTTTAGGTTGTATTTTCAAGGATGGATTAACCTAAACAGCAGCTAATGGATAGAAAAATCTTGGTTCAGAATGAGGGAGCAAGGTAAGAATAGGCCTGGAGTTGAGAATATCTCAATATGTGAGGGCCTGTTAAAACACTGCGGAGTGGAGGGTTGTGGGGGTGGGGGGGAGTAGATGTGATTGCCTCCTTCTAGTGTTTTCTCCTGGGAAGATAACTATAGCTATTTAAAGGGGGGTCTCAATGGCAAGAGGACTTAAGGGAAGGGAGAGATTACTTTTACCTAGACTTTGTCTATTTTTTGGTTTGTTTTTTACTGAAAAAGAGAATTCATATTGTTTTGAAATTTCACTTTTTACTTAATAATAAATAGTGTGCCCCATCTTTGTCACAACAAACACTGCATATAGAGGATGTTTGGGAAAAATGACTTCATGAAGGCATTTAAACGATCATGAATGTTATGCATGATTTAGAGGGAAATGATGTAATGCAAAACGAGCTAGGACTAGTCTAAATTGAGGTAAACCTGAGGTAGTAGGAGCAGTAGGGATGTTTGGAATAATGGAGATATTTATTGGCAGGGGAGATTCCAGGATCTCGAAGGTGGTTTTCTCAGTGAGGCTCACCCATTGTACTCCGGGTCTGCTGACCCCTGTGATTTCTCCAAATGTGCAAACTTGACTACGTAATCTGTGGTTGTGGGGAACTGCATTCACATTCACCCCATAAAAGAAAAAAAAACAAAAAACAGGAAAATACGTATGTGTGGCTCAGTTGGTGAGAATATCATCCTGTACACCACAAGGTAGTGGGTTCAATTCCTGGTCAGGCACATACCTAGGTTGTGGTTTTGCCTGGTTGGGGCGTTTATGGGAGGCATCCAATTGGTGTTTCTCTTTCCCTTCTCCCCTCCCTCCCTTTCTCCCTTCTACCTTTCTTTATAAAGTCAATAAATACATATCCTCAGGTGATTTTTTTTTTAAATGCATAAGAGATTTGGGGAGAGGACTGAATAGGTAAGGGGTTTGTTTTTGTTTTTAAGTTTTGAGGACTTGGGAGACTAGTGATGTCATTAAACACTAGCAGACGTGCAGAGAACAGGAAGGAAGATAGGCTTGGTTGGAATAAAACATGCATGGGTGTAGGACATGGAACAGAATTGGGTTATAGATCAGCATACGTTAATAGCTGCAGTCTCTGTCAGGAAATTTCCCAGGAGCTTCTGCACTTTATTATTAAAAACTTGCTCATCACCATTTTTTAAGCCAAGACTTAGACTTGAGGCTCCTCATGGTGGTTCTGTGGCAGGTATGCAGAATTTTTTTTTGTAAAAATGTGAATTTTTCTTTCTTACATGCTACCATAGTATTAGAATAATTAATTTAGAGCAGATTTAAGGTTATTAGCTAAACCAAAAAAGTATATTTTTAACCATTAGTATCTATATTTATAGTAAGAAACGATTATGTTGGTTTATTTGAAAGCTTATTCTTAAGCCAAAGCAGTGGGAAGTATTTTATGGTGCTTTCCAGGTAGATACTCTGTTTTGGATTCAAAAGTCCATACTGTACTTCAAAGTGCTGGTGTATTAATTGCAAATTGTAGCCCTGGCTGGCATGCTCAGTGGTTAGAGCATCGGCCTGTGCTCCAGAAGGTCACTGGTTCACTTCTGGTCAAGGGCACATACCTGGGCTGCAGGTGAGATCCCTGGCCTTGATTGGGACGTGTGTGGGAGACAGCCAATGGTTGTGTGTCTCACATAGATCTTTGTCTCTCTCACTCTCTCCCCCATGTCCTTCCTTGCCACACTCTAATAGTCAATGGAAAAAAGATCCTTGGATGAGGATTAACAAACAAAAAAAAGTTTCATGTAGTTACTAAAATTGACCTTTTAAAATTACAATACTTTGTCTATGGTATTGAAAAATACGTTAGGTTTAGGAAATAGCACGTATGTGCTGTAGTGCAGTAATAGAGAAACTTTGAAAACTCAATATTACAATACAATCAACAAGTAATTTATCCTCTTCATAAGGCAACTGAAATAACTTCCAATTCTGGATTTTCTTATAATAGAAATTATTTACATCTGAGAGTTAAAATATTCCTTTTCCTCATCTGAATCTAACTTAGAAGAAATAATGCTAATTTGTTTCTAAAGTATTGCTTTTCCTCTTAACTTTAAATTGTATTTTAGCTGGCAACAAACAGATTTAGTAAAGCAGTTCTAAGGGAATGGAGATGTGGTTTAGGAGAAAAGGGCAATTATAAGGAAGGATGGAGGAAGTAGATGAGAAAAACGAGATGAAGTCTTAATTGTTTTTCTCCAGAATTAAAAAGCTTTACTATTTCTAATTATGAGGTAAAAATATTTCTCAGTGAAAAATTCAGACAACACAAAACTGTAAAATTTCTGAAAATTTTCCCAGTTCTACAGTCCAGGGAAAATGGTCTAGACTTTGTCAATTTTTTGGTTTGTTTTTTACTGAAAAAGATAATTCATGTTGTTTTGAAATTTCACTTTTTACTTAATAATAAACAGTGTGCCCCATCTTTGTCACAACAAACACTGTCCTAACCACTAGATGTGGTGGGTAGAATAGTCATGTTCTCTGCCTTCAGATTAGGGTCTAATAGAGGATTTATATATGTTAATTATGATATGGTACGATCAATACTTTGAAAACAAAGTATAGATGGTACATAAGATGGACACAACCTAAATTTGAGGGACGTTGCCAAACTTCCTGGAGCAATGAATGAGAAAGCTGACTGGGAAAAAGTAGTAGTTGATAATTGTTGAATATTGTTTCTCTCCAGTTAAACTGTCAACTCTTTAAGGGCAGATTCTCCAAAGGCCAGGGCATAACAATGTTCAGATTTTTCTTATCCTAAACATTAAATTTTGTCTTGGGAATATTTAGGTCCTATGGGAATATAAAAGTATTGCATCCTGATCTTTGTTTGGGTGTCAAAAAGGAAATACTCTCCTTTGACAATAAATGGGATATCTGCATTTTATTTTATAGTCTGTCCTTGTTTCCCTGTCTAAACAAACTGATCTTTGTTCATTCTTTTCTCCTTTGCTATTTGTCCAAGGAATAGTGAAATAGTTGCTGCACATTTGGTTTTAAACTTATGTCCCTTTGGCATTTAAGAATTTAGAGTAGTTTATATTATACTCAACTAGAGGCCCAGTACATGAATTTATACATGGGTGGGATCTTCCTGGCACACCCTGATTGGGGCCAATCAGGCCAGGCTGGCTAGGGGGAGGGACTGAGGGCAGTTGACTGGTTGGCCCCACCCCAATCAAGGTGGGGGAGGCTAATTGGGGGCGGGGCTGGCCAGGGGGAGGGGCTGAGGGCAGTTGGCTGGCCAGCCCCACCCCCTGTTCGAACTCCTGATTGAACTGATTGAATTCCCAGTTGAGGGGACAATTTGCATACTAGCCTTTTATTATCTTACCCAGTAAAAAAACATGCAAATTAATCATCACTCCACTACACCCACAGCCAATCAGAGCAAGTATACAAATTAACCCAATAAGACTGGAGGTTAATTTGCATATGCAGGTGTGGAGCAGAGTGAAGCCTTTATGAGAGGAAGGTGGGGCGGCGGAGGGAACTACTGGAGTGGTGCTCCAGACAGAAGCAAGGACTTGCCAGCTCCGGAACCAAGACATGCCAGTTCCCAGGTAAGCCAGGAGTGAAGCCAGGGGAAGGAAGGCCTATTCTTGCATGAATATCATGCAGCGGGCCTCTAGTATAGGCTAAGTTGCTTTTCAGTTGCATGTGATGTATATTCCTTAATTCTAAGGTTCTTTACAGAAAGACTTCATTACCTTTATTGGTGAAGAAAACATTATCCTATGTTTAATATTTTCCATATACCTTTATGCCTTGATTGTCCACGGAAAAAAGTCAGCATTTGAAAACATTAAGGATAGCTTCTCTGCTGAGATTTAGAATGATGATTCTGCAACACTTGGCCAATAGGTGTGGTCTTCCCATGGCTGTGTTCTAGTTACCACTTCATCATAGTATGACCTTACTAGTAGGCAATATTTTAGAATGTAGCATTGCTTCAAAAAGGAAAAATGTTGACTTTTGGACTTTTCATATTTGATGTAAAAACAATCAGGCTTATTCAACCCTTAAGTTTCCTGAAGAATATAGTGTTTCACTGTTTTACTAGTAATTAAGTTCTTAATTGAGATAATACTGAAAATGATGGTCATTTTTTCAGAGAATATTTAGGTTTAAAATGAAGCTAGAGTTAAATTGTACCCATTCCTGGGCTTGTTCAGAAATATGTATATACCAACATATAATTCATCTGCCCATTTTTGTTTTAAATTTTTATTTTGAAATAATTATAAACTCACAAATAGTCACCAAAAAAATATACAGGGAGTCCTCTTGTACTCTTCAGTTTCCACCAATGGTCAGACCTTCCATATAATGCAATATCAAGTCTAGAAAACTGTCATTGGTACAACCCAGTTTATTCAGATTTTACCGATTTTACAAGTACTCATTTGTGTGTGTATATGTAATTGTTATCACACGTGGATTTGTATAACCACCACAAGGAAGACAATTATTCTACCACAAAGCTGCCTCGATAGCCACTATCCCTTTCCTAACACCTGGTGACCACTAAGCTGTCTTCCGTCTCTATACTTTTGTTATTTCAAGAATGTTATATAAAAGGAATCATACAGTGTGAACCTTTTAAGGTTATTTCTCCCTCCCCCTCTTCTCCCTCCCTCCCTACTAACCTAATTCCCTTGAGGCCCATCCAAATTGTTGCATGTGTCAATAGTTTTTTTTCTTTTTATTGCTGCATAGTATTCCATGGTGTGGATGTACCAAAGTTTAACCATTCACTCTTTGAAGGACATGTGGGCTGTTAAAAATGAAGCTGCTTATATCACATGTACAGGATTTTATTTGAGCATATGCTGTCATTTCTCAGGGATAAGTGTCCATGAGTACTAATGTTGTGGTGCTTAAGTTCCTCTTTAATTTTATAACAAATTGCCAAGATATTTTCCAGAGTGATTACCATTTTATAACCCGCTAGCAATGTATGAGTGGCCCAATTTCTCATGCATTCTTGCTAGCATTTGGTGGTGTAACTTATTTTAGCCACCCTGGTAGATATGTAGTGATAATCTTATTGTCTTGTGGTTTTAAGTTGAATTTCCCTGATGGCTATTGATGTTGAACATCCTTTTTATATGCTTATTTGCCATCCACATATTTTCTTAAAAATTTTTTTAAAATATGTTTTTATTTTAGAGAGGGAAAGGGAGAGAGATAAACAACCATGAGAGATACTTTCACTGGCTGCCTCTTGTACACCCTACTGGGGACTGAGCACACAACCTGGGCATGTGCCCCAACCGGGAATCAAACCTGGGACCTCTTGGTCCATGGGACTACATGCAGTCCACTGAACCACACCAGCCAGGCCACATATCTTCTTAAGTGAAATGTCTACTTGTGACATTTGCTATTTTTTTTTTCTTGAGCTTTGAGAATTTTATACATTCTAGCCCTTTTTCAGATATGTGGTTTGCATATATCTTCTCCCTATCTGCAGCTTAATTTTTTCATCCCCTTAACAGTCTTGCATAGAGCACATTTTTATTTTTTATGAAGTCCAGTTTATTTGTTTTTCCTTTTATGGGTCATGCACTTTGTGTCAAGTGTAAAAATTCTTTGTTTACCCCTAGATCCTAAAGATTTCCTTTTTTAATTTGAAAAACTATAGATTTTTTACACTTAAGTTCCTGTTTTTACCTGTTTGTCCCAATCACTCCAGCATTTTTTCTTTAAAAGGCTTTTTCCCTAATGAATTGCTTTAGCATCTTTGTCAAAAATCAGTTGGACTTGTTTTGATAGATTCATAGAATATGTTCTAAATAGTAAGCCTTAATTTAGGTAGACTTCGTTTTTTTTTCAAAATTGTCTTAGCTGTTCTTAGTCCTTTTCTGCATCAGTCAAGTTGAATTATTTAAAGTTTATGTTGTTACATAGTTTGAGGCACTTTTTTTTTCTCTTGATTCAGAGAGGGAGAGGGAGAGATAGAAATCTCAATGAGAGAATCATTAATCAACTGTCTCCTGCATGCTAGGGGATGTGTTCTTGACTGGAGTTGAAGCCAGGACCCTTTAGTCACAGGCTGATGTTCTATCCACTGAGCCAAACCGGCTAGGGCAGTCTTTTGCTTTTCCATGTAAATATTTTATTTATTTATTTATTTGATTTTTAAATATCTTTATTGGGATGTAATTCACTTATGCAATTCACCTATTAAGGTGTATTATTCAGTGTTTTTTTTTATTATTTATTTATTTATTTATTTTTTAAATAAATTTTTATTGTTCATATTATTACAAATGTTCCTTCCCCCCCCCTTCTCACCCCACCCTCTGCCCTTTCCCCACCCCCCATTGTCCTCATCCATAGGTGCACAATTTATGTTCAGTCTCTTCCCACATCCCCCTCTCCCATTTTCCCCAAGAATCGTCAGTTCATTCCCCTTCCATACCTCTGATTCTATTATATTCAACAGTTAATATTGTTTCTCAGATTTTTTTTTTTTTTAGTTTCCTTGGTTTTTAGATTCACTTGTTGATAGTTACGTATTTGTTGTTCATAATTTTTATCTTTATTTACTTTCTCTTCTGAAAGAACCCCCTTCAGGAATTCATATAATTCTGGTTTGGTGGTGATGAACTCCTTTAGCTTTTTTTTATTAGTGAAGCTCTTTATCTGACCTTCGAATCTGAGTGATAGCTTTGCTGGATAGATTATCTTTGGCTGTAGGTTCTTGCTATTCATCACCTTGAATATTTCTTGCCATTCCCGTCTGGCCTGCATGGTTTCTGTTGAGAAATCAGCTGACAATCGTATAGGTGCTCCTTTATAGGTAACTACCTTCTTTGCTCTTGCTTCTTTTAATATTCTCTCTTTGTCTTTTGCTCTTGGAATTTTAATAATGATGTGTCTTGGTGTGGTCCTCTTTGGATACCTTTTGTTTGGAGTTCTGTGCGCTTCCTGGACTTGTAAGTCTAATTCTTTCATCAGGTAGGGGAAGTTTTCTGTCACTATTTCTTTCAGTATGTTTTCGATATCTTGCTCTCTCTCATCTTCTGGGACCCCCATAATTCTGATGTTGGTTCGCTTGAAGTTGTCCCAGAGGTTTCTTACATTATCTTCAACTTTCTGGATTCTCTGGCCTTCTTGCGTCTGCGGAGGAGTGTCTTCTGGCTCTTTATGTTCCAAATCTTTGACTTGATTCTTGCGATCTTCCATTCTGTTTTTAGGACTCCATAAAATATTTTTTATTTCAGACAATGTATTCTTTATTTCTTGTTGATCCCTTATTATTTCTAGTTGATCCCTTTTCATATCCTCATAGGTCTTGTTTATTTTATCGGCCTTTTCTAGGAGATTCTTGAACAACCTTATAAGTGTGGTTTTGAACTCTATATCCAGTCGCTTTTTGTCCTCCATTTCTTTCGTTTGTGATCTATTTGGTTTAGGCATTTTTGCAGGCAGCTTTCCTGATGGGGCGGGGTTTCAGGGTGGAGCCTACAGCCTTGGCTTCCGTCAGCCCCGCCCTATGCGACTCCTGAGACTCAGGGTCCTTCAGTACTTTTTGCAAGCGCCTCTGAGAGAAAGGTGCCCTCGATTTTCGCCTGCTGCCAAACTGTCTATGCTCTCCCCCAATGAGTCTGGTATTGGGGTTCAGTTCAGTTGGTAGTGGGATTGGAGGTGGCGTTCAGAGCAGTCTGGAGCCCGTCTCCTTCCCGTCAGGGCAATCCCGCGGCACAGCCGGCCGGCCCTTCTCTGCACGCAGTGTGCACGCCTCCGGAACCTCCTTTCGCCACTTCCCCGGAGTCCCGCCTTACAGCCCAGCTCCCTATGGATGAGCCTGGGTCCCTGGGGTCTGGCCTAGAATTGGGGTTCAGAGCAGTTGGAGCTGGGCCCAGCACAGTCGGAGCTTTTCTCTCCTTCCTGCTTGGGACCGCCCGCCAGGCACTCTGCCTCCCTCCTCTCCGGCTCTGTCCTCTCCGTGTGCGCCGCTTGTCTCCGTACCTTGGGCTTTTACAGCTCCTCCACGCTTCCTTCTGGTTTTCTCCTTGCTTCTTGTTGTAGAATTTCCAGTCAGTCGACTTTCCTGTAGTTCTGGGTAATGTCCATTTTATATTTTAGTTGTATTTTATTGAAATTGTTGTGTGCGGCTGTGGCTAGTTGCCTACCCGAGCAGCCATCTTGGATTCTCTCCATGTAAATATTTTAGAATAAATTTGTCTGTCTACAAAAAACAAACCTTGCTGAATTTTTGTAGGAATGTTAAATTTTTAAATTAAGTAAGAATTGACCTTTTTTTTTTTTACTGAGACTTCCAATCCATTTTTATGCTGTTTTCCATTTGATAATTTTCAGCATATAGATCTTGTACATGTTTTGTTATATTTATACCAAAATATGTTTTCTTTGGAATGATTGTAAATTGTATTGTGTTAATTTCATTTCCAATTTGTTTTTGAGTATCAAACAAGAATCCAGCAAATTATAACTTTAAAAATATGTCTCTTGAAGCTCTGGCATGTCTCCTACTTATGGCATTGGTAGGTCTTTCAAATTTTAAATAACTGTAAAAAGGATAGACTAATTATAATTAGTTCATTCTCTCATTTGATATCAGATGTAGAAATAATCCCTTTTTCTAACATTTGATCATATTGCCACTTGAAAACTTAAAGGATTGGGAACTAGTCTCTCTCTATATAAAGGAGTTCATTGTTGGATAACTGATTCTCATTGTTCATTTTGCTGTTGACTCATGGTCATTGAAGACCTCTAAATTTTTAACCTGCTCTGCATTTTCTTGTCTTCCTCTTTCAGGTTCAAGGATTGAGTTCATCATCTCAAAATATGCCTTCTTTCATGTCATCTTAGGTTCGAATTCTATATATATATATATATATATATATATATATATATATATATATATATATATATATATATATATAATTATTATTATCTCTGAACGCATTATAACCTGGCCACTGTTGTGTGTGTGTGTGTGTATTAGAGGCCTGGTGCATGAATTTGTGCATGGGTGGGGTCTGGTCAGCCTGGCCAGGGGGAGGTGACATGGGTGGTTGGCCAGCCTGCCTTCTGGTCGAGGGGACAATTTGCATATTAGCCTTTCATTATATAGGATATACACTGAGTGGCCAGATTATTATGTATTCAGAGATCATAATAATCTGGCTACTCAGTACACACACACACACACATGCTGTAGACGTAGTATGACTCCAATTTCTAATGACACAAGTCTTCCAGAAGCCCAGACACCTGAAAGTAATAGGAGGGTAGAAGTAGATAAGTACCTTAGGAATTCTACCCGGTTGGGGTGAAGAATGGCTTGTCTAGAAGGTGTGAAGGGAATGACTCCCAAGCACTGGACTATGACAGGCTATTTTAACTAAGTTCTAAGATCTTAAAATTTTTCTATAAGTGAATGAATTCAAAGGAGTTCTGACTTCCCCAAATCCCCAGTAATGGTCCAAGGATAATGGACACCAGAATCCCAAATTGTGATGGTTAATTTAAGATTCTGAAGCCGTATGCCAGACCTAAACAATTCCTGTGGTGGGATAGAGGAACAGATTGTTTATTTAGCATTCCAAACTTTCAGAACTGATTATTTTTGCTTATATATTTTGAGCATCTTTTAGTTATAATGCATGTTTGGGCAATATATAAGAAAGTATACATATAAACAGAACTCCAATGCAAGGTAGGATATGTAATAAATGCAGTGAACTGTGGGTTTTCAACTGGAAAGGCGAGTAGACGAGATCAGTAAAGATTTGAAGGATTAACATTTTACAACAACTGATAGACAAGTTAGATTTTTAAATTTTTATTACACTCAGTGCAGTATTCATTTCTCACTTAATATGGTTGTTCACAAGTATAAGGCAATTAGAACAACACTGCATTATTACATTTAAGATGAAACACCATTATATGCTGAATCAATTTCTTTTAAAATATCATTTGAGAAAGCATACAATTATAGGAAATCAAGTCTTTTTCAATGTTAAGACATAATAGCAATGCTTAAGAAGGATAAACATGAAATTACTTCTGAATTTGTAATTCATTTCAATGCTATTTCAACCATTATTTACCCTTTATGTCTTGACATTCACATGAAAGAAAAGCATATCATTAATTATCCAAATGCAAATCAGAGTGAAATGCTAGGCCTCACTTAAAAATTGCAGTATTTTAAATTTAATTAAAAGCGAAAGACAAAAAACTGTTGATAGCTTACTCAATTAGCATAATTTTAACTTTGAAATTGAATGTTGACATTAAAAACCATGAAGCAAATAATATAGCTTTAGAATATTTCAAAATTTAGTCCTTTGCTTGTAAATTTTACTTCTTTTGGCTATACAAGTAACATGCTTCTTTTAAATAATATCTTTTCACTTTGTGTCTATAAAAATAAATTGTCCTCAATATTCCTAAATTCTTTTCCAAATAAGGCCATTGTTACATGGTGAGAAGTTACTGAATCATAGGTTTAACACAAGTGGCACAAATCATATGTACAAGATGTAGGAAATTCATTGTTAGGTGGGGAATAAGAGTACAGTATAGTAGCTAGCCATTCATAAGAGGTAGAGTTCTTAATCACAGTTTACAGAAAAGATGCAGTAGTTATACTGTTTTTGTAGTATCTAAGTTTGCTTCTCATTAGGAGGTAAACAGGAGGGGGGATAGAGAGGGCTCTTCAGAGGCAATGACTTATTGGCCCTTGTTTTGCATGTGTCACAGGGACTATCCTGGGCACTTAAAGTACTTTCTCAGCCAATGAAGGTAACTGGTCATACATGGCATTTCTCTGATTTTAAAAAAGCCTGAAAGTAGGGAAACAAGTTCCTGTGCTCCCAGAGGCATAGGAGGGAAATAAATCTTTTTGTACCACTCAGAGTGTAAATCATAATGAAACATTCTCTGGATATCAATTATTGCTTAACAATGCCAGCAGTACTAACCCACAGAGGGATTCTGTACTCAAATTTAGAAGTTGATTGCTTCTAACTGATATTTGTTATAAACAATACTACAAATGAGTATAACCTAAAAATGCTATTCAATTAATGATGTAGCTAAATTACTAGTATCTGAGTAAGACCCCATGGACTGCAGTAGGCCAGGACAGTACAGATTTTATTTATAAAGTTATATATGGAATATTCAAACTTGGGATTCTGTGGGTTTCAAATTTTACCTGAATGTCAATAAAATGATCAGAAAAATCATTTTGTGAAAGGTATAGTAAAATTTGTAATAAATATGTATACCCAGTGCTAAACTACAATAGGAGTTATATTTAATAAAATGTACCTGAATACTTATTAGATGATTCAAAACAGAATAAAACAGTTGTAAAAAAGTTTATAGCCAAGTAATATTTCTTCTAGTTAACAGGAAATTATCTCATGATTTGTATTAAGGATGGATCAATATGGTTATAGATACTTACCTAAATTCTTT
>NW_023425515.1:128172920-128335951 GCF_014108245.1 Pipistrellus kuhlii | reverse complement strand
GGCACACCTCCGGTATGGGGTGTGCAGGAGGCAGCTGGTCGATGTTTCTCTCTCATTGATGTTTCTAGCTCTCTATCCCTCTCCCTTACTCTCTGTGGACAATCAATAAAAAATATTTTAAAAAATAAAAAAGTAAAAATAAATAAATTCCCCATTTCTTCTAAAAAAAATAATTATGTTAAAGATATCTTCCAAATATAAATTTTAATGTGTTAAAGGTAATGCAAAATATGACAGAAAAGACCAAAGATACAAAGGGGTGATTTAGAGGTTTGACAACTAAATAACAGGAAATTCCAAAAAGAGAAGTTTAAAACAATGGGAAGCTATAAAATAAAAATAGTAAAATATTTTTCCAAGGTGAAGAAGGGCATGTGTCTTTGATTGCTAGGGTGCAATGAATACCAGGTACAATGAATGAAAAAGGATCTACACCTAGATAGAACCACCAAAACTTCAGAATACCAAGAACAAAGAGTGGATGCCTAAAACAGTCCAGAGAAAAAGAAACAAACTCTACTTTGAGGGGTTTGATGTTGGCCTAGAATTTTATACACATTATTAATTGGCAGAAAACAGAATTAAGGCATTTGCAGTCTGAAAGTACCCTAAATTTTACCTCCTATATATATTTACTCTAGAGAGTTACCAAGGATTTACTCCATCAAAATGAGTGTAAACAAGAGAGAGGTGACTTGAAAGTTATCACAGTTTTAAAATCACTGAAGGCATGAAGGGAAATTGCAATATGGCAACCACGCTTGCAGCCCCAGAGAAGACAAGGGCAGGAAGATAAAGCACTATGGAGAGCTACAGGGAGAGCTTTCTTATTTTGGATATTTGGGGTGTGAGAAATATGCCGCTGAGCTGAAACTGGTTTGGCTCAGTGTAGAGCGTCGGTCTGCGGAGTGAAAGGTCCCAGGTTCAATTCCGGTCAAGGGCATGTACCTTGGTTGTGGGCACATCCCAGAAGGGGGTGTGCAAGAGGCAGCTGATCGATGATTCTCTCTCATCAATGTTTCTAACTCTCTATCCCTCTTCCTCTCTGTACAAAAATCAATAAAATATATATATATTTTTTTTTTAAAAAAAAGAAAGAAATATGCCGCTGATTTATCTTCATAGAAAAGAAACAGTGTGTGGTCAGGTGGCTAATGATTGCCCCAGAACAAACAGGATGTGGGGTGGGGGGGGGGGGGGGAGAGGATGAGAGTTAATGTGGCTGATAGCAAGAGTCCTAGGAAGATTCCCCTAGACCAGTGGTCAGCAAACTCATTAGTCAACAGAGCCAAGTATCAACAGTACAGTGATTGAAATTTCTTTTGAGAGCCACATTTTTTAAACTTAAACTTCTTCTAATGCCACCTCTTTAAAATAGGCTCGCCCAGAAGTGGTATTTTGTGGAAGAGCCACACTCAAGGGGCTAAAGAGCCAAATGTAGTTTGCAAGCTGCAGTTTGCCAACTATGGCCCTAGACAAAGGGAGGTGGAGGCAACTAGAGAAAGCCCCAGTCCGTTTTTTTAAATGACCCACTGGGAGACGGCAAGACCTAGGTGACCTATTCGAAAATAGGTGACCAAATAGTCCTCAGCCAATGAGGAACTGGAGGAGGGTCTAAATAAATAGGCTTATGTTCCTTACCTCACATGTGATCCTATAACATAGGCACCTGCTCTTAACGTGTTATTAAAAGCCTCATTTTCACCATGCTTCTGTTTCCTAGTCCATTATTTGAATTTGGACAAGTGAACTATGTGAGACAGGGGGAAAAGGTGAAAAGAATCAATAGAAAAACAGCTTGAAAAACAGATTAAAGGCTTGGAAAACATAATATGAGGATAAAATAAAGGAAATTGGTGGAATGTAAAAAATAAATAATAACTTATTGTCTGAGAAACATTCTCTGTTGCATAGAGACATTGGTCCCATAAAGAAATAAAAGTAATCCTCGTTCACAACTTTGATCTGCTGTGACCTATATTTATTGTATATAGCCAAAATAAAATAAACATTAATTTCTGGCCTTTCATTCTTTCAATCCCCTTCCACAAACATAAATCACAATGAGGATTTCAGAAACCAAATGTAAATGTGTAGATCAGGCTGATGGAGGGTGGGAGGTGGGAGGGGAAAGAGGTGAAGGAAAAGGTGGGCGTGCTTGGTCCTTAGAGGGGAGTGAGGAGTAAAGAGATACCATCTATGGGAGGGGGGACAGGAAGAGGGGGTTTAACTGTATTATTTGAGGTTGAAGAGGAGACCAGGGAAAGCTCTGAGAATAGTGATTTAACTGCTCTATTTAGGAAAGTTGTGGGAGGAGGTGGGAGTGGAATAGAAATGAGCAAACTCCACCATCACAGTAGAAAGTCAACAGAAAGACTCAAGTGCTAAATTAATAAATAACATCTTATTTAGAAGTATGGAGGTAATCACCAAATGAATTCTAAACAGAAATGCTTTTTTAAAAAAGAAATGCTTAAAATTTGTCTCAGGGGAATAGGACTTGAGGTAGAGCATATTATTTGTTTTTGTTATAAGGCATTTGGTATTATTTAATTTAAACCATTTGCATACATTGCTAATTAAAATCTTTAATAAGGAATTTCTGAGGTAAGACTGTGTGGAACATTTGACATGCAAAAAAGTTAGAGGGCTATAAATCAAATTGGTGTTAGAAGTTGTCTCTGGGTCTTTGGATAACAGATTATTTCATTTCTTTATAATTTATACATATTCCATAGCAATCTATTTACTCTTATAATTAACAAAATAATTTTTCAAGAGTGGCTCTTAAGTTTCTCCTGGAGCACAGAAAAACTGTCTCCAAGGGAAATATTCAAGGTGGTTATGCCTGATTTGAAGTGTCCACCTCACCCCATTCCATCCACCTCTCAAAGACTCAGACAGGCAATTGGCCCAGGACAGCCCCATCTGATGTCATGGTCAGGAACCGTTGGATTTCTGCACAGGTTCACAAATATTTGTGAAAACCTTGCCTAACTGCGGCATCAGCCTTCTCTATGCCAGTGCCAACAGTCAACAGCTCTCCACAATCCCCACAAGTTCCAGGACCCTCACCACCATGTGATTTGAGTTAGATGAGTGGGCACCTATCTATTGGGCCCAAATAAAATTGACTTAGGAGTAACCTTAACCTCTGATCCAAAGGCCTCTAGTCTTCAAACCAAACTCATTCATGTCTAGTGAAATAGAATGGGCACTTCACTATAACATACTCCATCCTATATAATAAAAGCCCAATATGCAAATTGACCGAACAGCAGAACGACTGGTCATTATGACACACATTACCACCAGGAGGCAAATACTTAACACAGGAGCTGCCCTCAGCCTGCAGGCCCCAGGCCAGCCAAGGCAGGTGCCAGAAGGTGCTCCCCAATCGCCCTGCCGGTCGCCCCTCAGAGGGAGGTGACTGGTGGCAGTGGGGGGGGGGGGGGGGGGCGGGGAGAGACAGGTCCAGGGAGTGGGTGGCACCAGGTCAGCCAAGGCAAGTGCCAGCAGAGGCTTCTAATCACCCTGCTGGTTGCCCACAGGTTGGACCAGATCACTGGCCAGGCCTAGGGACCCTACCTATGTACAAATTTCATGCACTGGGCCTCTAGTATTAGCATAAAGACATACGGTAGAGCTGTACATTAGAGCTGGAATTCACTTACATTCATTCCATTCATATTTTTATTTTATAGATGAGAAACCAAGACCCAGAGAGGGCAAGTCACTTGCCCAAGGTCAAAACTGATTCCCACCCAGACTTTTGTCTCTATCAGAATCTTAAAAGGAAGATAATTAGGGTGTCTCAGGTTTGGATAACAGGTAACAATCTCTAGGTCTCTAGTCTTCCCAAAGTCTACCCTTCACCATATCTGCCTGGTCAATCTTTGAAAACCCTGCCTGTAGTCGGGTCATCTACCAAAGGCTCCACACTGTCTGAATACAGTTCAAATTCCTGACCTGACTCTCAGTCCCTACCCCCACCTGCCATTGGGCTCATCATTTTCCAGAAAACCTGCCGCAACCTTTTGCATCAAGGATTCAGAATCTGGAGAAGGGGGCATGTGCAAATGGATATACTAGATAAGAAATATAAATTTGGAAGGCATGGAGGAACCAGGTGGAGAGTGGAGTGACTCCCTGAATCTCCGGACCCATAGCTTTCTATTTACTAAAATATTCATTTGCCCTTTAGCAAAGCAAACAGGCATCAATGGCAAGGTTTGGTAAACAATAAAGGATTATCAGGTTGCAGGGGTCTTCAAACTACGGCCCGCGGGCCACATGCGTCCCGCAGAGGAGTCTGATCCGGCCCGCCAGGTTTTTTGGGCAGTGAGCGCAGCCGAGGTGTTACAGTAGGAATTAGTAGTTCATATAGTCCGGCCCTCCAGCTCTCTGAGGGACCGTGATCTGGCCCCCACTTTAAAAAGTTTGAGGACCCCTAACCGTTAGGGGATTGCCTTCAGCCATTCAACCAGCAGCAGGTAATATTATGCTGATTCTCAGCCCTTGCTGAATATCAAAGTCCATCAACCTTCTGAGGACTTCTCACAATTATATGTTACCTACTTTTTGGTCTTTGCCTCCAGCAGAAACCCAAATGATGAATTTGGATTGAACTGGTCTTCCCTCTCATGAAGTTCCAAGGGCAGGAAGTGGAATTCATGTGAAATCAAAGCAGAGTGAAGAAATCCCCAAAGGCAGCTGGCAAACACACTCCCAGGTCCACACACACACACACACACACACACACACACACACACGAGTGCTGGGGCAGTCCTCAGAGATGGGACAATTGGTCCTGCTGGGCAGATACAGGGCCTGAGCCAGCCAGACCCAAGGAAGGGGTGACAGTCCGAAAAGCTTCAGCAGGGGAAGGGTGAGAAGGGGAAGAATGGGTGAAGTTCTGACAAGTACTGAGTGCTTCTGGGCTATGCATTCTGCTGGGGACATGATTATTAGTGTCCTTGCTTTAAAGGCGAGGGACTGAGGCTCAGGGCAGTTAAGCACATGGTTGCTAAGTAGCAGAGGCTCATAACTGGGTCTCCTTCCTCTTGGTGTCAGACTCTTTCCTTTTATGCTGCTGATAAATTTCCATTATGGGAAATCATCCTCCTGGCCACGGGTGAGGGGGCCTGGACAAACCCCACATCTCCCACATGTCATTTTCTCTGAGAAGAGCCTCAGTTATATGATGCTCAGTGCTTGCTGCTCAGAGCCATCAGACCCGTGGGCTTCTCTCTGGGTCCTTGGACCAATGCTGAGAAGCCTTCTTGCCTAAGTGGCTCCATCCATTCCCTGGTATTTGGTCTCCATTCAGGAGTGTGCTAGAGCCTGCTCACACCGCCTCCCAGGAGCCAATAGTACACTTTTTGAATTGTACAAGCTGGTTGATATCATGTTGGCAGCTTGAAATCAGCCGTTGTGGGAGGATTTTAAAGCATGAACTTGACAAATGCTACCAATCAGGGCTCTCCTCTACCCTCAGCCTGTTGTTAAATATTTACAGCCCATCACTCCTCTCCCTCTGCCCACTTCCTGCCTGGAAGACTATTGAAGATGTTCTTGGGGGAGCTCACACTTAATTTTCAGTTCTACGCTTTCTTTAAATAGATTTAGCGGAATGGTTGTTTTTAAAATATCTTTGTAAACTTGAATGCTTTGTGTCAATTTTGGTGGTAACTCTAGGCCAAAAGCCTAAGAAAACAAATGGATTCTTTGTGTAACTCAACCCTCCGCTTAACTGCAATGCTTGAACTCCCTGTTTTCCACACTCACTGCCATGCCCTTACCTCAGATCTGTACCTTCCATAGAGCCTCTCGGAAGAGCTGCCTCTCTGGGTTCCCTGCCTCCAGTCTTCCCGAAGTCTACCCTCCGCCACACCTGCCTGGTCAATCTTTTGAAAATGTTGTCTATGGTCAGATTCCCCATCATAGGCTCCATAATGTCTTCTCATACAGTTCAAATTCCTGGCCTGACTCTCAGCCCCCACTACCTTCGGGCCCATTATCCTCAGGGAACCCAAATGATAAACTTGGATTGAACTGGTCCTTGCTCATGTGAAGGTCCCTTTCTCTAGAATGCCGCCCCCCCCCACCTCCTTTGTCTTCTGAAACTCAGTTCATGTAGCATTTCACCTATAATTCTGTCCGCCCCTAATCGCTATTACCCAGCCATGTGACCCAGTCGCCCCTAGACCTCTTAGAATACTTGGTTGAGGCTCTCTTGTATCCTTTATACCATGGCTCCTCCAAAGTCACCTGGACACAATCCTCTGCTGCACCAAAGCATCTCAAAGTGCGGTCCAGACCACAGCACTGGTGGTGTGTTAGACACGTAAATTCTCAATCCCCATCCCAGGCCCCAGTGAAAATGGGAAATCTGGGGCAGCGGGAGAGGGAGCCCTCCAGGTGATTGTAGTGCAACTGGCCTGCTCTCCACCATTCCCATGGGCTTTTCCTACTTCATGATCTTTTCTATGGCAGCTCCTCATAGCGTCTTTTTACTGTTACTATTTTCCCCTGCTTATTCATTCTGGCAATTTTACCTTCTGGGAGGATTGTCCCAGCAAGGCTGTAGGTGGTGGTTCCACCCACCCCAAATCATTCCTTTTCTCCATTTCACAAGCCCCAGAATGCTCCTGTGTCCCCAGCCCCTACTGAGATGTAGAACCTATAGCTAGCTCCGGTCTGCACTCAGCTAGCTCCGCTGTTCCTTGTATCGGTGTGAGTTACACACACTCTTCCCGAAGCACTGGCAGGAAAGGCCACCTTCTAGGTCAGCAATTCTGTTATCTGTAAGCTTTGAGTGCAGCCACTGTGGCCAGCCCAGGGCAAAGGCCAGGCTCCCCAGTGGCTGAGCCATTTTCACTGAGAAGAGGCCTCTCCATGCCCTCTCCCCTAGAGGGGGCTCTGTCTGCCTAGAATCGGGTGTGGCTACAGGGTCCAACCCCTGCAGAACCAGGGCAGCCTCTTTTTAATTGGGGGGGGAGGGGGTAACTTTTTGTTTAGATATAATTCCAAAGTTATGGAAAAATCATAAGTGTAGTATAAAAAAAAACACACCCATATACCTTTTACCCAGTTTCACCCATCACTTACAATTTGCTCCATTTCTTTTACTACGTTAGCATTCTCTCCCGTATTTTTTCTTAGCCACTGAAAAGCAAATGAGAGACACCATGCCCCTTTACTCCTGAGTATGTCTAAGAACAAGGACATTCTCTTATATAGACACTAGTACAATTATCAACTTTAGTACAAACTTAACATTGATACAATACTGTTATGTAAACTATAGTCCAAATTCAATTCCTCAATTGTTCCAATAATGTCCTTTACACTACCCCCTTTTCATTCCCCTACCCAGAATCCAATCCAAGATTAATCATGTATTGCATTAAGTTGCAATGTCTCTTTAAATCTCCTTTGGTTTGGAACATTTCCTCAGCCTTTCTCTGACTTTTTTGACCTTGACATTTTCAAGGGCACTAACCAGTTATTTGGTAGAGTGTCCCTGAATTTGTTTACCCAGTGTTGCAGGATTCGATTTAGGTAAGCATTCTGGGGGGCTACAGAATCACAGGAGATGACGTGATATTCTTTTCAGTGTGTCTTATCAGAGGGTCCATGATGTCCCTGGCACTGATCTCTGTAAAGCCTCTTTGTGAAGGCTGCCCTCTACTGGCTATTTACACTATTGCAGTTGCTATGCCTCTGCTGCACAGGCTGACCAAAGGGCCAGAAGCCCAGTACAGACCCTGACACTTCATTGCTTCTGACACCTCGGGAAAGTCACTCAGCCTTACTGAACCTCGATTTTCTCATCTGTAAAATGAGCACGGGAGTGCCTGAGTGCCTCCCTCACGGGGATGGCTGGGTTTAGATGTGCGGTGTGGTTCTTCGCCAGCCCCGGACTCCCTGAGTGCCAGCAATGCTCTCCAGTACTCGTGTCCGCTACCTGCAGAACCCACAGCGGGCCCCGTCTGTGGCGGCCATGGCAGAGCTGCCTGCTTACCTGAGGCTTCTATGAGCAACAGGTTTCCTGGAGTCTATTTTGAAGGAGCTCAGGGAGGGCCAGGCCCTGCCTTCCATGTTTCTGCCCCAAGCATCCACCTGGGAGCCCCCACTGGTCTGTGCACTAGCTGCTGCATCCACATCCCCAGGGTTGCTGCCACCCTGCTGCTCCCAGGCTGGGGCACAGAGAACTCACGCCCTCTGATCCCCACCAAACCCAGCAGACCTGTCTGTGCTTTCAGCACATTTAGGCTCAGGGCTTTCACCTGCGCTAACCCGGGAAGCGGGAGGAGTGGGGCGGAGATTGTGCAAACTATTCTACAACCTAGTCTCTCACCCCATTTTTTAAAAATATATTTTATTGATTTTTTCACAGAGAGAAAGGGAGAGGGATAGATATAGTTAGAAACATCGATGAGAGAGAATCATCGACCAGCTGCCTCCTGCACACCCCCTACTGCGGATGTGCCCACAACCAATGTGCATGCCCTTGACCGGAATCGAACCTGGGACCTTTCAATCCGCAGACCAACACTCCATCCACTGAGCCAAACCGGTTTCGGTTCACCCCATTTTTTTGTTGTTGGAACTTTGGACGCACCTGCCTGCCTGTTTTCTTTGCAACTTTTAACACTGCAACTCTGCACTGGGAGAGGGATGCACACTTACCCCATAGCTCAAGATGCATTGGGGGAAGGGAACAAGCAGTGCAGCCATTGTCTTAATAACCCCTGTGCCTGAGGCAGGCTTTCAATGGCCCATGTCTTGGTACCTCCCACCTGGCCCCAGCCTCCTCATTATGGCTTTACATTTGTTAAGTGCTCTCCCAGGATGCCATAGAGATCCATTTTTGTATGGCCCAAGGAGAAGCTCAGAGAAGGAGGATTATAAGAAACTAGTGGCCTTGTGCACTAATTTATTTCCTTTCATGCACATTGAAAGGAAATAAATTAGAAGAAATATTTTTAATAACCTAACCCACGTCCGAAGGTAAAATCACACAGCCCCGTGAGGAATGGGGCTCCCTCCTTTCTGGTTCCGGGGTTGTGTCTCTGAGAACCACCACTGCCAAGTCACCGCAGCTTGGCAGCGCCTGCCTTGAGTGTCTGCCTCCTGGTGGTCAGTGAGTGTCATATGTATGTGCTAGTGGGACAGTGGGACGGTCACTTAGCCTATTATATCTATAATAATAAAAGCATAATATGCTAATTAGTCTGGACGTCCTTTCTGACCACCTTCTGGATGACCTTCTGGATGAAGCCGGTCTGTGAGAGATGCTCGGGTCCCGGGTGCCTGCCGGCAGCTGGAGGGAAGCCCAGGTCCCAGGTGCCAGAGGGAAGCTGGTGCTTGCAGCCAGGGGAAGAAAGGCCTAGTCTTGCACAAATTTCATGCATCGGGCCTCTAGTATATCGATAAGCAGATCAAGAAAGAGAGAAAACATTTGTCCACATGAAATTAATTAGTTGTCTCTTACTCAGATTTACTCATCAGAGCAGAAGCATCTGTTGTGGTGAGCTTGAGCCCTTCCCTGGGCCTCTGTGGGGTCTTGGGAGTCTTGAGAACAGTGACTTAATGGATGGTGCTCTGAGCCTGCTCAGAGGGAGGAGCATCACACAGGCAGGTGATCAGTACACGCTGACTTACGAGTGCACATCCCTTGTAAAACAGTGGAGGTTAGGCCAGACAGCACAGGCATGGTGGAGAGGGGCCCTGGTGAATGCCTGGCCCGCCCAGCTTCCCCTCACCTACATGACTGGAGGAAAGTGATTTCTCACCCATGTGAGAAATACCACTGCCTGATTCATTTGCCTTGCAGGCTGCTTCTGAGTGGAAAATGAAATAAAACATGGGAAGGACCCTGCGCCAGTTGTGTAGAGATGCCCTACATACCAATTAATGTATAGGCAATGTGTGTGGACCAGAGCCCTAAAAAGGAGTCACTTTATACCGCAGTTTTACAATGTTTGTTAGGGAGCAGCCATGCTTGTCTCCACCTGGTTAGGAGCTGCTGGAGCAGACTGCAGATTGAGCAGCCCCAGTCAGGGACTGTGTCAGGTTTGCTTGGGCGCAATTCACACCCGCGCTGCTTCCTCATTCATGTGTACACACACACACACACACACACACACACACACACACACAAATGCTGGGAAGAATAAGAGTGGGACACTCACAAATTCATCTTTACTTCACAAGGAACAGTTAGGTGAAGAATTAGGCCATACTGCTATGCAAGGAGCTGAATGCTATTTGGGAAAATAGAAAGTAAAATAGAAGAGCCCTTCAAAATAAGGACTATGCTGTCTCCTTCACCTCTTATACCCAGATCCTAGGGCCACGGCTGGCACATAGGAAGCCCACCTTGACCTCCATTGTTCTATTATTGTACCGTAGCTTCTGCTTGGGATCTGACAGGAGAAGAGTGTTTATGCTTTCTTGTGACCATATCCCCGAAGCAATACTTGGAAAGTATGCTGCAATCTCTAGCTTTGCTTTAATTAGTGAATAATTAATAAATCCTTTGGAAACTAAAACTGTTTAAACAAGCAATTGATGGTAATATTGAAGCCATTTAAGCTGTTGTTCATTGAGTTCTTGTTTGACAATGGCTAAACAACCAGCATAGCTAAGGCCAAAATATTCAGGAATGCAACAAAGATGAAGACAGAATAAAACAAAATCCCCTAACCTATCAGCTATAATTATAAAAACAGGTGCCAACTTGTATTTTGCTGAAATCCTGAAACTGCCTTCAGGGGCAAGAGAGCAAACAGTACACTAAGGGAAAGAGAGAGAGCACCGCAGCTATAATAATAGAACTGCTTTGTCTGTCCCAAGCCTAGGGGGGCAATGCCTTCCTGGATTGTTCCACAGCATTTACTCTTCAGCCATCTGTTTCCCTCCTCCCGCCACATCCTGTTCAGCCAGCACTGTCCCGGTGACGGGAATCCCTGCTGTGACTTTAAGGTATTGCTTCAGCTTCCTGGCCTCTCTGCAGGAGTTTTATGTAGCTTATATGTGAGGGTGCACATGCATATATGAGAAGAGGGCATCCACACAGGGGCTGAAAAAGGTCACCCCCAGGGCAGGCCAGCATGGTCTGGACTTGCTTCTGGTTCTGCGGGCCAAGAGCCAAGCATTCCTAGAGTATCTATTCCATGCTTGTTTGTTTGTTTCCATTACTGTCAACATACAATATTATATTAGTTACTGGTGTACAACATAGTGATTAGACATTTGTAGAACTTAGGAAGTGATCGCTCCAGTAAGGGGTTAATATCCAAAATATATAATGAACTCATGCAACTTAACACCAAAGCAAACAAACAATCCGGTTAAAAATGGGCAAACAGGAGAAACCAAGATGGCGGCATAGGGTAGACATCCGAATGCAGCCTACCACAACAAATTTGAATTTAGAACTGAAAAACAGGGGAGGCATTGCCCTGAAGCGCCAGACGGCTGGCTGAGAGGAGGCTCTGCCATCTGGGAAGGAGAGAGAAGGCACGCTGAACCTCAGGAACTGTGAAGGTACGGAGAACTGTGTGCGCAAAAAGGCGCTGGCTTAATCCCGGTGCGGAGAGGAAGGGCCGGACCGAGATTGCTGCTGGCTTACTCCCTGCACACAGAGAGGGCGGGCCAGGCTGAGTTCACTACTGGCTTACTCCTGGCGCGGAGAGGGCGAACAGCTAACGCGGCTGGCTTTCTTGTCCGAGAGGAAAACAGAATCACCCTATTGCTCTGATAAACGGCCCCAGACAGGGAGAGGCCAGACTGTCAGGCAGTGGGCAGAGATCTCTTGGAGGTGTGTGAAGCCAGAGGCCATTACTGCGGGACTTGGGGAGGAGCCGAAGGGAAAACAAAGTTTGTCTGCACCAACCCGAGACTCCGCCCTACCTGTGGCTGAGCACAGAAGCTCTCCCAGAGGCTGGCTTTCTCTAAGGAGGGACTTGCAAGAATCCAAAACTTGACTGCGCCTTTACCAAAGAGGTGCGTGTGCCTGCAACCAATCTTCCAAAACTCTCCACGAACAGGACTTTTCTAAGGTGAGACTGACAGGGAACCAAAGATTGTCTGCGCCACCCCGAGACCCCACCCTATTCAAGCAGAATACGGAAACCCTCCTAGCTGAGACACTGCTGATCCTCACAGCCAATTGGCTTGGAGATCAATGCTTCCCAGTGATACCAACAATAAGCAAGGCTTAACAACAAGACTGCACACACAGCCCACAAAGGGCTACACCAAGACTGTCCACTGCAGGTAACTGGGAAGGCTGTGCTACTGGGCTCTACCAGAACACCTAGCACACAAAGCTATTCCATCAAATCAGGGAAACAACTAAAATGCAGACAAGAAGAAGGACACAAAGGAAGGAGATGGAGGAAAAGAAAAGATTGGACATTGAGTTCAAAACTACAGTTATAAGGTTATTCAACAATATCCTAAAAAAGGACAATAAAATAAATGAGACCTATGAGGATATGAAAAGGGAGCAACTAGAAATAATAAAGGATCAACAAGAAATGAAGAAAACATTGTCTGAAATAAAAAATATTATACAAAGTCCTAAAAACAGACTAGAAGATCGCAAGAATCAAGACAAAGATTTAGAACACAAAGAGCCAGAGGACACTCCTCTGCAGAAGGGCGAAGATAAGAGAATCCAGAAAGTTGAAGATAGTGTAAGAAATCTCTGGGACAATTTCAAGCGAACCAACATCAGAATTATGGGGATTCCAAAAGAGAGAGAGCAAGATACCGAAAGAGTACTAGAAGAAATAGTGACAGAAAACTTCCCTCACTTGGGGAAAGAAATAGACTTACAAGTCCAGGAAGCCCACAGAACCCCAAACAAAAGTAATCCAAGGAGGACCACACCAAGACACATCATAATTAAAATTCCAAGAGCAAAAGACAAAGAGAGAATATTAAAAGCAGCAAGAGAAAAGCAGGTAGTGACCTATAAAGGAGCACCCATAAGATTGTCAGCTGATTTCTCAACAGAAACCATGCAGGCCAGACGGGAATGGCAAGAAATATTCAAGGTGATGAATAACAAGAACCTACAGCCAAAAATAATCTACCCAGCAAAGCTATCACTCAGAATCAAAGGACAGATAAAGAGCTTCACAAATAAAAAAAAGCTAAAAGAGTTCATCACCACCAAACCAGAATTATATGAATTGCTGAAGGAGGTTATTTAGGAAGAGGAAGAAGATAAAGATAAAAATTATGATCAACAAATATGTAGCTATCAACAAGTGAATCTAAAAACCAAGGGAATTTAAAAATCTGATGAATAATATTAACTGGTGAATATAATAGAATCAGAGGTATGGAAGGGGAGTGGACTGACGATTCTCAGGGAAAAGGGGAGTGGGGATGCGGGAAGAGACTGAACAAAAACTGTGCACCTATGGATGAGGACAATGGGGGATGGGAAAAGGACAGAGGGTGGGGTGGGAACCTGGTGAAGGGGAGCAATTGAGGGGGGGAAGAGGATCACATTTGTAATAATCTGAACAATAAAGATTTATTTAAAAAAATAAATAAATAAAAGTGAAAATAATCTAAATAAAGCTATCTTTAAATAAAAAATAAATAAATAAATAAAAATAAAAATAAAAATGGGCAAACAACCTGATTAGACATTTCTCTGAAGGGGACATAAGGATGGCCAATAGACATATGAAAAGATATTCAGTATCACTAATCATCAGGGAAGAGCAAATTAAAACTGGAACTGGACAACCAAGGGGTCTGGGCTGCCTGTCACTACTTGAGCCAGTGAAGCGGAGACAGGGTTGAATCATATATGAGGGTTTATTCCAGTGCTGCCGGCAGTGTGGGAGAGCAGCAGGTCAACAGAAATCTGCTTTACCCCTCCTCATAAGCCAGATGCTTGCATCGGGTAGAAGGGCAAATATGACATGGAAAAGGAAGAATTACAGGCATGCAAAGTAGGCATGGTGTAACCGTGACAGGTTATAGGCAATGCGGGCTGGGGGTTGCAAAGGGTAGGTGCCTCCGGGCGCCCTCAGGACCAGATCACAGGCAATAGGGGTTGCAAAGGGCAAGCATCTCCAGGACTTTGTAAATCTTTCCATCATGGTAGGCAGTTCCTGGGAAAGGAGGATGGACTGCATTCCGAGGATAGCTCCCAAGTCCCAAGGCATGCAGTTCTCAGCCAGGTTAGAATTGTTCTAATCAGAACAATCATAGTTAACAGAGCATGATTAATATTTCATACAATTATAGCTAGTCCTCAATATTCTATTTCTGCCCTTAACAAAACCACAATGAGGTACCACCTCAGAATGGCTGTCATTAGTAAATCAACAAACAACAAGTGTTGGCAAAGATTCAGAGAAAAGAAATCCTGTTGGTAGAAATGTAAATTGGGGCAGTCACTGTGGAAAACAGTATGAAAGTTCCTCAAAAAAAATTAAAAAATAGAACTACTAGCAATTACATTTCTGGGTGTGTAGCTGAAGAAAACAGAAACACTATTTTGAAAAGATATATGTACCCTTCTGTTCATTGCAGCATTATTTACAATAGCCAGCATATAGAAACATCCTAAGTGTCTGTCAACAAATGGATAAAGAAGAGGTGGTACTTATATATATAATGGAATATTACTCAGCCATAAAAAAGAATAAAATCCCGCCATTTGTGACAACATTGATGGACCTAGAGGGTATTATGCAAAGTAAAATAAGTCAGACAGAGAAAGACAAATACCATAGGATTTCACTTATCTGTAGAGTCTAAAAAACAAAGTAAATAACAAATGAAACAGAAGAAACAAACTAATAGATACAAAGAACAAATTGATGGTTGCCAGATGTGAGGGGGTTGGGAGGATGAGTAAAAAAAGTAAAGGAATTAAGAAAAAATATTGACATGCTCTCTCTTATGTGTGGAATCTATTGAATAAAATAAACTGATCAACAAAATAGGATCAGAGACATGGAGGCATGAAGCAGACTGAAAAATCTCAGGCAGGATACGGGAAGAGATTAACCAGAGAACATATATGTAATATATGTATAGTCCCCCATGGACACAGACAATAGTGTGGTAAAGGCTTAGGGTAGAAGAGGAGCTGGGGGGAGGGGGGAAGGGAGGATGTCTGTAATACTGTCAACTATAAAGAATATATATTAAAACAAAGAAAAACAAATTACTAGTTATAAAAAGTCATATATATAAAGTACAGCATAGGGAATATAATCAATAATATTCCATGGATTTTTAAAATTTTATCTTTATTGTTGAAAGTATTACAGGTGTCCCCTTTTTCCTCTCACTGAGCCCCTCCACCCCACTCTCACCCCCTCCCCACTATTGTCTGTGTTGATGGGTTATGCAAATATGCATATATGCTCTTTAGCTAATATTCCATGGATTTTTTTAAAAAAACTACCAATTATTGAGCACTGTGCTAAGTTCCTTATATCTATAATAAGAAAAGTGTAATAAGCTAATTAGACCGGACAGCCAAACACCTTCCGGATGTTCTTCCAGACAACCTTCAGGACCAACCCTGGGCTGTGAGGGCCAAGCCCCTAGCATGAATTTCGTGCGTTGGGCCTCTAGTATGTTATCTAATTACCTCATTAGATTGACCTCACAGCTACATAGTGAGAAGGGCGTGTTTTTGTTTATTTAATTTGTGTTTTTTTAACATTTTACAAATGAGGAAATGCGTCTGAAAGAAAAGTTGAGTAGCTTGACCTTTCATGTGACTCAGACGTGCCAGAGGTGCAGTTTGAACTCAGGCTGACACTAAAAACTGTACACCTGTAATACTTTCAACAATAAAGATAAAATTTTAAAAATCCATGGAATATTATTGATTATATTCCCTATGCTGTACTTTATATATTTGGACCTTTTATAACTGGTAATGTGTTGTTCTTTGTTTTAATATATATTCTTTATAGTTGACAGTATTACAGATGTTCCCCCTTCCCCCCTCCACCCAGCCCCTCTCCTACCCTAGGCCTTTACCACACTATTGTCTGTGTCCATGGGCTATACATTATACAAATGAGGAAATGCATCTGAAAGAAAAGTTGAGTGGCTTGACCTTTCACGTGACTCAGACGTGCCAGAGGTGCAGTTTGAACTCAGGCTGACGCTAAACACTGTGCTCCCAGCCACTAGGTTCTCAGGCTCCCCATCCTACATCCTCGCTGGCAGCATTCTACTCCTTGAGAGTCAAAAGCATCCCAGCCAATTACCAACTTTAAAGCCAGAATCACACGATGAGATCAGCATGTTATAAAGGCTCCTCCAGGGCTCAGGAGGGTGAATTAGGGGAAGATGCTGAGGGAAGAAGGCCCAGAGGCGGCCGATGTGTCTCCATCCGGAGGAGGCCTCCCTTCCCTCCTACCCTGAAAGGATTAGTGACTATTTTGGAAATGCGAGAAGAAAAATAAAATGCATAAAACGTTGGTGCAAAATCAAGTTAGTATTGGTGCCCCAAAGTCTGGACTGTGCTTCTGCTCTGTATTGCTGTGTCAGAGTTGAGAGGATCTGGTCCCAAGCCCCTCAACCTGGCTGAGCAGTGAGGACCACCCAGACCAGGCAAGCCAAACCACACCACGGCGCCTGCGGAACAAGTACTTGCCGTTCGCTTGTCCATCACCCCAGACAGAATGTAAACTGGAATCCAAGAGACAGAGACTTTGTCTGATTTGCTCTATTCTAGCAGACATTCATTCGACAAACGCTTGTAGAGTGAACAAATGAGCTCTGGGCCGTCAGCCTAGGCCTGGCCACGTGGCCTGGCCGCTCCACCCCATTCCTTCCTACAGTGCCGTTGCCTTCGTCCTGAGAGTTGCCCTGCCAGTACATACCCTGCTCCCAAAGGATCAAACAGTGTGGACAGAAACAGCTTCTCTCCACGTCCTTCTTCCCAACGCCCAGTGCGGCTGCCCCTCAGGCAAGTGCTGCTTGGCAGTTGGGTGTGCAGGTGCGGGGCAGGAGGTGGGGTCATCCACGGCCAGTGGCAGGTGGAGGCCGGCTCCAGCTAAGGAAACCAGAAGGGGCAGGAGGACAGTGCGTCTGACAGGGCTGGCCGGGCCCTCCAACTGGGGCTGCTACTCTCCAGGCCCCTGTGAAACTCAGCGTTGGGAGAAACACGGAGCAGGTTCTGATCTAGCAGCTCCGCCTTCCGCCTTCCACCCTGGCCACCCTCACGCTGAGATGCACCATCCCTGCCCCCTTTGTTCTCCCACCTCCTCCTGACAGAGGTCCTCCTCCGCTCTCTGTGGCCCTCTTCCCCGCCCACTCTGTTTCCTGGCTTTATTCCTCCCTGGCTTCCTGTCACACTACCCTCTTTGTCTCCTCTGCCCATTCTTCAAATGACATTTTTCTGGTGCCCTCTGTACAGTAAGCTCAAAGCTGCCTGCAGGGCCTTTCCTCCTCCTCCTCTCTTCTGTCTCATAAAAAAAAATTTTTTTTTAAATGCATTTAGTCTGGATTTGAATTTCCTTCTGGCCTGAGGGGCATCCCTCCCCGGAGGAGGGCTCTGCTGTCCTGAGGAAGATCCTGAGAGGCAGTCTGGTCAGGGCCGAGAGCTGCAGACCTGGGTTTTGTTTATGCCATGACCCCTCCGCCGCTCTCCTGCAATTCGCCCAAATGCACATGAGCTGACCATGACCCCCAAGTGGGCTTAGTCCGCTCTGGAATGCATTCCCTGGTGACACAGAAGTGGGTGACATTTCCTCAATCCCCAAGGTCAAGTTAGGGAGCCAGTACACACAGAAGTCCACTCCATGATACAAGATACGTATATGAGTGAAAAACCCACACCCCCAAACCAACCTCAGGGCTACAGTCCCCTCCCCAGTGCTGTCAGCTCTGAGCTCTCACCTGAGCCGTGGCTCCCCCGGCACACGTTTCAGCTTGCAGTGCAGTGTGTGCAGGGCAGCCGGCCTTCGGAGCTCCCCCTGCCCTCTGTTCTGTGCTGAGGAGCTGAGGAGCAGCGCCCTGGCATATTCTGCCTGCTCCTGCAGTGAGGTGACGCACTTTCAGGCTTAAGCTTCTCCCTGGTGGAGAAAGAGCAGCCAACACATTTAGAAGTTAAGGTCTCTTCAGAGAGAGAGTTCCAGGAGTCACCGCAGCAGGAGAAAGCAAACAAGGCCACACTCCCGCTTTCTGCATTCCCTGCCTGCCTCTCTGGGTGGGGGTTCCAGGTGCCCTTTTACCCTCTGAGCTCAGCCTCCTCCTTCCCCAGGGCCAGTGCCTCGGAGTCAGCACCCTCTGCCCGAGTGTTCACAGAGCCACAGGCCACGGGGAGCAGGGACAGAGTGTCACTGAAAGGGCATGCAGTGTGAGGGAGGCTGTTCTGCACTTTCTTTCCTCCGTTTCCGTTCTGGGCAGCCTGCTTCAGGATGCAGCCAGAGTCCGTTTCTGCCCCTCTGCCCACGTGCCAGCCCTCTACTGCCCCAACCATCGCTCCAGCCCAGTGGCTCCATTTCTGGGTTTTGGCCGGATTCATCTTTCAAACCTTCCAAGAGAGTGAGGAGAAATTTCTTTCTCCAATTCTTGACACAGAGAAGGAGTTCGGGAAACATGAGTTGAATTTGGTAAGGAATGAAAGGAAGGAGGAAAGGAAGAGAGAGAAGGAGGGAGGGAGAATTCTGCTCTCTCGAATGGCCTGCCCCCTGGGGCTCCAGACCCAGGGCTTCTGAAAGCTCTTAAGCAAGGTGTGCGGTGGTGGAGGAGGGCTTGGGGAGGCAGAGCAGAGGCAGTGAGTTGGCAGGTGCTCCAATGCAAAAGCCAGCCAAGGGCTGAGAGCTCACAGTGCCCCCTGCCGGCCCTAGATCCTCCAGGTCGGCCTTACTGACCTTCCCAGGCCCTGGGACTGCCAGGGACCCGGCTGCTGTCTTCACTCTTGCCATTTCTTCTTGCCTCTCTGCTGCACTTTTCTCATTCCTACTCCTTTAAGACCAGGGACACATCTCCATCCCTCCCCAGAGGCCGGGGCTCTTTTCACTCTACCAGCCTGTGCCCACATTCCTGGTAGAGCTCGTGACAGACTATGCCTGTCTCTGTGTCTCTCCCTCTGACAGCTCCCTTCACCCATGTATTGGTTCATGCTTCACTTGTTGAGGGCCTACTGTGTGCCAGGAAGCGATCCGGTGGTGGTGATGAAGAGAGACCGGGCTCCCCAGCTCTGCCACAGAGTCCGCACCCTGAGGAAGAGACTTCAGGAGCAGTGAAAGGTGGTGAATGTGTTGAAAAGGGAAATCGGGGTGCTGGTGGAGGCAAATGTGAGGGAGGAGCACGTTATCCTGGGGTCGGGGGTGAGACAGCGGGGAGGCAGAGAACGTTTCCCTAAAGATGGAATATTTCAGCTGAAACCTAAAGAATGAGAAATTCACGGCCAAGGAGAGAGGTAGTTGTGTGTGTGTGTGTGTGTGTGTGTGTGTGTGTGAGTGTGTGTGTGTGTGTGTGTGTGTGAGTGTGTATGTGTATGAGTGTGTGTGTGTGTATGAATATTTGTGTGTGTGTGTGTGAGTCAGTGTGTGTGTTGTGCCAGGTGAGAGAAACCCACACAGAGCCCTGTAGCCAGTGAAGGGAAATAGGCCGGAGAGCAGGTGGGGAAAGAGGTGGAAGACCAGGAAGGCCAGGGCCAGGGCAAGCTCAGAAAGGAGGGGGGGGGGGGGGGGGGGCTGTGACTTGTTTGTTTTATTAGTCCCGGGGCCCCGCAGAGCAGCAGGTGCTCAAGAAGTGTTTATTGAACAAATAAAGAAGTGAAAACATGTTAGCTTAAAGAAACGGAATTTAAACAGGGCCTGGGAGTCTGAAAAATGAAACAAAACCTCCTCCTAAGGCCAGCTGTGCCACCACACGGGCCACTTCAGCGTTAGCTGGGAGCCCAAGGCTGGCACAGGGACAGGCTGTAATGAGCACATATGGATGCTTTGCGCTGGTCAGATTTAGCAGGACAAGTGGGCCGCTCTCCAAAGCTGCCCATGTGGAGCCGTGGGGGGGATCTGAGTGGCATCAGCCAGGCTGGGATTTTGCCCACAGGGGAGTCTACAGTCCGAGACCTGGCCGCGGGCTGTCTTGATGCTACTCATCCTGGAGGGGTGCTCTCTGCTGGCCCCACAGCCCGCAGACCTTGGAGGATCAAAGCATCTTAGAGCTACAGAGGACCCTAGGAATCACCTGGCCAGCCCTGCTTTACAAATGAAGACACTGAGGCCAGAGAAGTTGAGTGACTTACCCTAAGTGAGTGGCAGGACCAGGCCAGGTCTCAGGTCTCCTGAGTCTGTATTCAGTCCCCTTATTAGTACATTTAAAGGGAAGACAGGAGGAAGGGAGAAGAGAGAAACGAAGGGAGGCAAGAAGGGAAAAACGTTACACTGCTGCCACTTCATGGGGAATAAAACCAAGAACAGAAGTCCATAGTCAAGGGCAACTAGGAAGTACAGTGCCTGTAACAGACTGCTAACCCGAGTTAAGGCGACATGCTGAAAGGCAATGAGCAAGAACACAGCGCTCACCTTTCTCTGCTAAGGGCTCAGCCCCTGCGAGGGCAGTTTCCACCTCATGGATCCAGGATGCTGTTGCCTGCAGTTGTGATCACATATTTTCCTGCTTAAGGCTGTTCCACCCTTAACAAGGAGCCAGGAGCTGGGAGCTGGGACAAAACAGCCAAAGTTTGTCTGAGTCCCTGCTCTTGCATTGTTTCCCAGTATCTCTTCTCACCTTCCTCCTCCTAGTAATAGGAATCCTGACTTTTTAGCTGCCTGGAACAAAGACCACATTTCCCAGCTCCTTGTCACTAAGAGTTGCCTTTGTGACTAAGTTCTGATCAAGGAATGGAAGCAGAGGGATCGGTGCAGATTGAGGAAATCAACTGAAGGCACTGATTCACTATCCGGGGAGATTTAGCGCACACACACACACACACACACACACACACACACACACACTCCTCCATCCCACCTCTCCACCCCTAACACGGACATCTGGCAACATTTGGAGAAATTTTTTGGCATACCTGGGAAGGAGGAAGTAACACTGCCACCTGGTGGGTGGAGGCCACGGATATTGCTAAACATCCTACAGTGCACAGGGCAGCCCCCAAAACAAACTATCTGCCCCACATGACAAAGTACCAAGACTGAGAAACGTGCCTTAAAGTTAGGGGCATGCTCACCGTGCTCCTTCCTCCACCAGCTGGCTGGAGTCAGAGCTGCCACTTTTGACCAAGAGGGAGAAGCAGTTGAGGATGGTGAGGCAGCAAGAGAGGCGTCTGGAACCGCGATGCTCCTGGAGCTGCCCTATCAGCTGTGGACGGCTCATTTCCAGAATCGCACTTTCGTTCACTGCAACGTCTGTTGCTTTGGGTTTTCTGTCCCTTATAGCTGAACTTCCTGACACATCTTCCTCCCTCTTGTTCCTTCTTCATTGCCTTCCACTTCAGTGAGCCCCTGCCCATCCACCTCTTGCTCCTGGTCTTTGTACCCCTTTGCTGCTCTCAGGTTTCACCTCCAGATTTACTCAGGAGCTATATTCACCCATTCTGTGTGATCTACTTTAAATCCCGATACTTTCTCCAAGATCCACCTTATTGCAGCCCTGAGACTATCCAGAGCCCCAGCCAATCAGGTTCTAACCAGTCCTAAGAATATGTCATATTAATTGAGTTCGAAACATCTCTTTTTAACCCAATTTGCAATGTGGAGACCTGTTCTCCCAAACTGGGGGCTATCTCTAATGATTAATGTACAGTCGGGGTGCCGGCCCAATAGGGTGGAGTTTTGACCAATGGGAATGAACCTTGGCCCTTATAGGCACCAACAGCTGGGTATCGGCCCTGGTCATAGTGTAGCCTGATAATTAATCCATTCACCCGTGCACTGTTTCAACACTGGTGTGAGTCATGTTCAAGGCTCTACCATAGGATCTGCTATGACAATACCTGCAAGTCTTTCCATTTATGATTATTGTTTACCACGGGCTTAAAAATGACAAACCCAGCTCTCCTTCCAGGGAGCATGCCCCCATACCTTTCCCTCCCTCCTCCCCTGCCCTGCCTCAGGCAGGTTACCATTAGCTTCCTCACTCCCACGCTCTAAGGGCACTTCCTTTATCCTATAACTTGTTTCCTAAGCCCATTTCTTCTAGGAATTGCTTTTTTATCTCTGTAATTTAACCAATAAATTATTTTTAAAAATAAAGATAAACCCTTGGCCCCGAGTAGGATCTCCCAGGGAAACAGAAGAGAAGGGCTGGCCCCTCTCTTATGCCTCCTCATTGCTTCTGGTGGAGAACTCGATCTTTAGGCCTTTCCTTTCCGGGATTTTTAACTCTGCTACTGGCAAGCTGAGAAAAAAGCCATAGTGACCCCATCACTATACAAATGACTTAACAGTGACGTCATCACACTGTCAGGAATACAAAAGTAAACCGTTTGTAGTCAGGGATAGATGTTCCAGAACAAAAGCGGACTTTCAGCCAGCACATGTGCCACTGCTTCAGATTGTCCACCCGACACCTTGAAGATATAAAATGCTTAGGATGGATCATTCCAAGGGGAAAGTGGGCAAGAATCAGAGAACAAACAAAGAGCATCCTGGCCAGCCTCCGAGTCCTTCCTGTGCATTGGAATGCGCAGCCTCTACTGCTTTCCAGCCTGTCCTGTCTCCTTCACTTCCCCTGCCCACCGAGGCTGGATGCAGCAGGTTCAATACCCTTTCCAAATGCAGGTTTCTCCCTGATTACCCCTCTCAGGATGTGATCTCTCTCCTTCCCTGAAAGTCGGATACCACTGCACCTCTCTCACTTGGAACCCTTTCTACCTTGCCTCACAGTTGTGTGCCTGTCATTATTCCTATGAGGCTGTAAGCCAGGCACATCCTTTTTCTTTGTAGTTTGACTTGCTGGAGAGATGAAGTCATAGGAAAACACCAAGTACAGATTAATTGGGATGTAATGTTCTCCCTGACCCTCTGCAGCTAGTCAAGTCAGCCAGCACTCCATTCCCTAAATTAATCACCAAAAGGAATAGCTCCCCAGTGCCTGCTGCATTAGATCCTCCTCCTCCTCCTCCTCCTCCTCCTCCTCCTCCTCCTCCTCCTCCTTGTTCTCCTCCTCCTCCTCCTCCTCCTCCTCCTTTTTGTTCTCCTCCTCCTCCTCCTCCTCCTCCTCCTCCTCCTCCTCCTCTTCCTCCTTCTTCTCCACCTTTTTCTTCTATATTTTTAGTCCTCACCCAAAGGTATTTTCCATTGATTTTTTTTTGAGAGAGAGAGTGGAAGGGAAAGAGACAGAAAGAGAAACATTAATGTGAGAGAGGCACATTAATTGGTTGCCCCTGGGCCGACCCAGCCTGCAATTGAGGTCCGTGCTCTTGACTGGAATCTAACTCAGGGCCCTTCAGCGGGCCAACACTCTATCCATTGAGCCAAACTGGCTAGGCGCACTTTCCTCCTCCTGAATCAAGCCTGCCTGTATCCTCTTTGCCACTACTGGACTCAACCCTTCCTGCCCAACCTTATCTCCCTCATCCCCAACTATACAACCATAAATACCCACTTGTCTCTCTGTTCTGTATTAATGTCCAAATTCCTTCATTCTGGAAAATTTCCTTTCCCTCCCCCTATTCCCATATTGCCACCTACTATAGTTTGGTTATTGGCTTAAACTCAGGACCAAGATATTTATTTATTTACTTACTTATTTAATTTTATTTTTTAGGATGAAAAGGGTCATCATTTAAATACTGCAAGTAGATTTTGTCTGGAAAGAGACAAGTCTTCGTAAGTTCTTTGGGGTGGACCATACCTTTGTTCTGGGAAACTAGATGGTTGGAGATGCATGAAAATAAGAATCCACATAAGGATCTTGAGAAGAGAACTGTGAGAAAATCATGAAACTGAAGGTAGATGTTTTCAGTCCGAGAAGCTGGGTGTTCTGTTTAGTAGCAGACATGACGTCTACAGTCAAGTAGGAGTAGGTAGGGAGGCAGAGAATGTTTCTTGGATTGCAACAAATTTAGCTGATGCTGTATCTGAATTTTGGTTTCTTCTTGCTGGATGTGGGATTTCTTTATTGAGAGTTGCTTGCTAACAACAAATGCCAGAACTGAGATAAAATTTTACAAGGACTAATCCCTGTAATCCTCACAATTTTAGTGTTTTTCAGATGAGGAAAAGAAGGTTCTGAGAAGTTAAAAAATCATGTCTTGCAAAGAGGAGGCAGGTTCCAAGATGTAAACACTAGGAGTCTGACTCCACAGCCTGTGTTCCTGACCTCTATAAGTCTTTGTTTTTTTAAATCTCACACTTTTTAAAAATATATATTTTATTGATTTTTTTACAGAGATGAAGGGAGAGGGATAGAGAGTTAGAAACATCGATGAGAGAGAAACATCTATCAGCTGCTTCCTGCACACCCCCCACTAGCAACCAAGGTACATGTCACTGACTGGAGTCCAACCCAGGATCCTTCAGACCAGAGGCTGATGCTCCATCCACTGAGCCAAACCAGTCAAGGCAAAATCTCACACTTTTAAAAAATTTGGGGGTTATGTTTTATAATTAGGATAGTAGTAAGTGCTTATTATTTGGGAGTATAAACTCAATATTTTATTGGTAGGGTTGTCCAATCACATTTTGCCTCTTTTTCATACACTATCTTGGTATTTGCCTATTGCTCCATATTCATGGCCATATTTCTCACAAGGAATTTGAAGTCTCCGTGAATTGTATCTTAAACTTCCACTCCGTGTCCCACAGTAGACTCAGCTCTATCCTCCTTAAACACTCGCTGCGGTGAATTAAACTGGTACTCCACCTACCTTCTCCCTCTGGAGCAAAGCAAAGCGAGTGAAAATATATAACAGTATAGTAGACTTCTACTTCTGGGGAAGGCTGAAGCTGCTTCCAAGCATACAAACAGAAAAATATCTTCACTTAAAAATAATTATGCTGTACAAACATGAAAAGTGTTATTACAGATTCCCAATGATGTATAATGGATTTGAACTTTAAAATACCGAAGTGAAGTAGGGTTTAAGTTAGGGTTCTGCTGTCCAGGGAACTCAAAATTGCAGAAGAGCAGAGAACAGCACGCTTATGGGTGGGTATAGTCCATGCTTTGGCTCCCTCTGTTGGCAGGACAGAAGCGGTAATTATGTCATTCTTTTACCTGCAGGAATGCTTGATTCTGATTATATAATAGCCACTGTTCAGTGTATGTACTGCCTGTGAATATTCTCTCAGCTTTAACAAAGGGGGAGACCAAACCACCTGTAACTCTCTCCTCAGATGGCAACTAAATACAATCTTCACCCCTTTTACACTGCTGCCTCTGAAGCCAGGCTCACGATAAACCGCTTATTGTCAGAGAACACATGCAGCCCTCATTCAGCTGTGGCTTTCCCACTCTTTTGTTGTGCGTGAATAGTACAACCTTAACTGCTCACGGTTTGTCATACAAGCCTGCTGACCCTGTATCTTTTTTAAAAATATACCTTATTTAAATAAAAAAAAAAAGAGAGAGAGAGAGAGAGAGAGGGGAAGGGAGAGGGATAGAGAGTTAGAAACATCCATGAGAGAGAAATGTTGATCACCTGCTTCCTGCACACCCACACTGGGGATGTGTCCTTGACCAGAATAAAACCCAGGACCCTTCTGCCCACGGCCGGCTCTCTATCCATTGAGCCAAACCAGTTAGCGCTGACCCTGTATGTTGGTAACGCTTTCCATGACATAAGGAGTTTGGAATCAAATATCTAAAATTCTCTGATTCATTAAGTGGAATTAAGGACACACACACACCTTTCCTTAGCACGAGGGTTCTTTCCCAGTTCCCCTTGCCATAACTTTCCTATGAGTCTAAGTTGTTACTTACTTACTCATGTCAATGACTCATTATTGGAGAGTGACTGCTCCACCATCTCCAGGCCAAATTCCTCTGTGTGATGTGCCTACAGGGGTACTGAGCACCTCTCTTCCCCTGACTGCCATGTTCAATCCCAAGGACCAGTGAAGACTCTGAGATGCCACCAGTGCCGGGCACATTGCAGAGTTCGATAGAACTTTTGTTTAAATAAGTATGATTGAAAGTCATATCCTATTTTATATTTACATACATTTTTATTGATTTAAGAGAGGGAGAGATAAAAACATCAATGATGAGAATCACTGATGGGCTGCCTTCTGCGCGCCCCCTACTGGGGATCGAGCCAAAAACTCAATGCTCAACCATTGAACCACACGGGCCAGGCTAATCTTTTTATTTTATATTTTATTTTATTTTATTATTTTATTTTTTGCAGCTTCTCTTCTTTATAAAGGGGACAATTACCTGCTCATAGTATTGTGTGGGGGTTAAATAAGAATGTAAGATACCTAGGGCGCTAGGACCTCCCTTTCTCTCTTTAGAACACTGATCGAGACTGCTTCGATGCTGGTGATGTCGGGCAGGTGTGCTGGGCCGGGGGAACGGCGGGCCCCCGGGCTGAGGCTGCCCGGGTCCGAGCAGGGCTGGGCCGCGCGCGGACCAGGCTGCAGAACGCGAACGCGCACCGCGGCGCCTCCGCAGTCTCCACCGGGGCGGGGCCCGGGAAGGGGCGCGCTGATTGGACCGGGAGGCTAGGGCTTTCTCCCGCAGCAGTGGTTGCTTAGCAACCGCGCAGCTTTTATTTAGATCTTCTATTTCAAGTGGCTTCAGAGTCGTAAAGATGGGGCACTGGAGAGCCTCCCACCCCCCCGAAATCACTCCCCTGGTTCGTGGCGAGCGCGCCCCCGTGAGCAGGCTCTGGCTGCGGCGCCCGCCGCCCCGAGCATCCCCGCCCGCGCCCCCCGCGCGCCGCCCCCGCAGGCCGCCGCCCCCGCCGCGGGCTCCGGGCCGGGCCTGGCGGCTGAGCGGCGCCCCGGGCAGCTCCGGCCCCCGGGCCGGTCCCCGCGAAGCTGCGGCGGGGGGCGCGTTGCCTCCCTCGGCCCCCCAGAGCCCGGGTGCCTCCGAAATTGGCTCCGGGTCTGCGGGGAGCGAAATGCAAGCCCCGTTTCAGCCAGCCCCGCGCACATAAGCACTCACAGGCCCGCACACAGACGTGGCCGCCCGCGCTCCGAGCGGCGGGAGAGCCCGGACCCGCGCGGAGCCGCCGCTCCGAGGTGCGACGTCAGTGCCGGCGGGACTCGCCCGGCTCAACAGGCGCAACGGCCGCCGGAGCCCGCAGCGCCGGGCGGGGGAGCCGGTAGGCGGGGCGCCGGGCAGGAAGGAGCGGGGAGGAAGCCCGCGGTGATTTGTCCGGCGCGGCGGGGTGCGGCGGCTCGGAAGGTCCGGACACCCGGCCCTCGGACCGCCCGGCCGGGACCGGCGGCTTGAGGCCGCTCGGATGACGGTGAGAGGCGGCCGCCGGGGGAGGACGAGCGGACGCCGGCGGCCCCTGTCTGGTGGCGGCTGCCCGGCTGGCACGGTCTCGGCGGCGCAGAGGGACGGCCCCAGGGGCCTAGGGAGCGGCGCCCGGCCCTCGCCTCTGGTTTAACAGAGCAGCTGCGCGGAGGCTCCAACAGGTGGCTCCGTGGCGCAATGGATAGCGCATTGGACTTCTAGAGGTTGAAGGCATTCAAAGGTTCCGGGTTCGAGTCCCGGCGGAGTCGTAACCTTTTTTCCTCTATTGTAAATCTCTGTCATTTCTCTCCTTCCTCTCCTTTTCCTGAACTGTAGAACGCTTTCCGCTGCGTGATCTCTCTCTCTCCCCTCTCTGCATTAGGCTTCTGCAACCCTTTTCCCTGCAGCCAGTCACACGGATTTTAATCACCCCAGCGGCGGGGGCTGGTGCCTCAGGGCCAGGGCTGGTGCCTCAGGGCCAGGGCTGGTGCCTCAGGGCCTGGGCACAGCAGACCAGGAATCTAATGCAGGAACTGGAAGGAGGGCCCCGGCGGCGGCGGAAAACCCATTGTGCACCACTGGGAACCTGGCCTCGCGATTTGTCCTAAATGAAGATTGCGGGGAGGCCGGGTGCTCGGGGGGGGGGGGGGGGGGGGGGGGGGGGAGCTGCCCTCGCGCCCGGGGCTGATCCTCCTGGGACTGCAGTGAGGGGCAAGGAAAGACTAGGAAACGCATCTCCGCCCTTTGCTGCGCGGTGCCGGCTCACTGCCCCGCCCGCCCAGAAGCCTTCAAAATTGTCGCCGAGATCCTCGTGGAATCCTGGCATAAATGCAGATTTCTGGGCGTTACTCCCGGACTGTGATTCAGTGGATCGGAGGCGGGCCCAGAACCCGTATTTCTGATAAGAATGCCCGCTCCGTCCCCTAGGTCCCTATGCGGAGGTCTCAGGTCCCTCTGGTCCTTCAGGCACCACATGGCACCTCTCCTGACCATTTGTACCTTTGCACAAGATAAGGATTCCACCTTATTAAATGCGAGCAAATTAATAAAAAGTCACTGTAACAAACGAATTTCATTCATGCAAAAAAAATTTTAAAAATCCGAAATATTCAAGAAAGGTACAAGGAGCAGTAAACACCCTTATTGTTCCTGTATCCCAGTCTATAAGCTGTTAGTGAAAATAATTTCTTGAAAATATTTTCAGATTTTTATGCACATGTTAGCATTTTTTGTATCTATTGTCTTGTGTGTTTATTGATGACAGTCATTTAGGTGATACAAAATTGGTAGTATACTAGCTCTTTTTATTTTTCTCCTTTCTCTTTACTTTTTTCTTTTTAAATATATTTTTTATTGTTGATAGTATTACAGGTATCTCCCATTCCCCCTCTCTCCCCGCCCCCCAGACCCCCCATTACCCGCCTCTTCCCAGCCCTTACCCAAGCCCCCAGGCCTTCACTACCCTATTGCTGTGTCCATAGGCTATGCCTGTATGTAAGTTCTTTGGTTTATCTCTTCTCGTCCCCCCAACTCCACATTGAGATATACTTGCTCCTTCTCTTAAGGCAGGTAGAGCTGCCTTGTTCCAATGTACATGTGTATCATGGAGATTTAACAGCCCCCAATAGTTTGGCATTTAGGTATCCAATATTTTCCTATGACAAACAATGCTTCGGTGAACACCCTTGTTCTTACATTCTTGTACACAAGTGCAAGTATATTCCTAGGAGGTTGAACTGGTGGGTCAAAGGTTTGTTTGTGCATTCTTAGATAGCTATCGCTAAATTGCTCTCATAGAGACTGGACCATTTTACTCTCACCAGCAATCTGTGAGAGTGTCCATTTCCCCACAGCCCACATGCTATCAAAAAAGATTTCTAGTTGTAGTTTCATGTCTTTTATTATGAACGAAGCTGAGCCTCTTTACATACATAGAATAATTTGTATTTCCTTTTTGTGATTTATCTGCTGTGAGTTTTCTTGACTTTTGCTATTGCATCATTTGGTCATATTAAGGAGACCAGCCCTTTGTGATTATGTTATCATCTTTTCCAGGTTATTAGTCTTTTGGTTTTGTTTATGGTATTTTATTTTTTACCTTACTGAAATTCATATATCTGGATTACCAATCTTTTATGGCTTCTAGGTCTGGGGTTATATTACCTTCAGATTATTAAATAATTTCATCATATTTTAGTGTTCCTGGTTTTATTTTTATATTCAAGTCTTTACTTCACCTGGAAAGTATTTTTTTTAAAGGAGTGAAGTGGGAGTTTTGTCCAAGAATCACTGATAATGAATGCCTCTCCTTTTCTACACTAATTTGAAATGCCCCCTTTATCATTTTCTGAATTTCCATATGCATTTGGTTTTCTGGATCCTCTTTTCTCTTTCATTGATCTGCCTATTTTAATTCTGATTGACCAGAACTGTGCTATTTTAATATCATAGTAGCGCCAGCCCTCTCTAAAAATATGCTTTTTAAAAAATATGTTTTTATTGATTTTCAGAGGGAAAGGAAAGGAGAGGAATAGAGATAGAAACATCATTGAGAAACGTCATGGATTGGCTGCCTCCTGCAAGCCCCTGCTGGGGATTTAAATCTGAAACCTGGGCACATGCCCTGGCTAGGAACCAAATCAGTGACCTCTTGGTTCCTGGGTCAACATTCAACCACTGATCCACACCAGCCAGGCCTTCATAACTTTTTTAAAAAAAAATTTAATGTATTTTATTGATTTTTTACAGAGTGGAAGAGAAATTGACAGAGTTAGAAACATCAATGAGAGAGAAACATGGATCAGGTTAGCTGCCTCCTACACCCCCCCCACTGGGGATGTGCCCACAACCAAGGTACATGCCCTTGACCGGAATTGAACCTGGGACCCTTGAGTCCACAGGCTGATGCTCTATCCACTGAGCCAAACCTGCCAGGGCAATAATATTTTTTATGCTCATAGAACACAGAGCTGATACTACAGGAGATCCCCTCAACCATCCTTTACCTTATTTCCTCATCCTAGAGACACATGGAAGAGGGATGGGATGGGATGGGATGGGGTGGGGTGGGGTGGGGTGGGGTGGGGTGGGGTGGGGTGGGATGGGATGGGATGGGATGGGAGGGGTGGGGGTGGGGGTGGGGGTGGGGGTGGGGGTGGGGTGGGGTGGGATGGGAGGCAGTTTGGCAGACATGAACAGAGCAAGGACAATGTTCCGGGTATAGAAGGTCACCAGGGTGGGAAGCAAGTATGGGGTTGGCCCTCATCCCCAGGGAGACTTTTCCTCCCCTAGAGTATTATTGGTCATGCGGTTTGGACCTCCTAACCCTCCCTCCCTAGTGATAACATCTAGCAGGCAGTTGTATTTCAGTTCCAGGCCCAAAAAGCAGGCAAACCAGACCAGTGACCCGCTGGCTGACCTCAGGACCAGCCACATGGAATAATGACCCCAGTCCTGGCTGGCTGGGTAATCCTGGAGATCCTGACCCTGGAAGGACACACCTGGCAAGGTTATGGTTATGGATGTTAACCTGGAAAACTGCTGAATATTCTATTGAGATCTTCCCCTGGGACTTCCCCCAGAAACCCCTCCCTTAAAACCCTCAGGACGCCTGGCTCAGTGGTGGAGCAATGATCTATGAACCAGGAGGCACAGGCCCGGGTTTCTGGCTCGATCCCCAGGGTGAGGCATGCAGGATGCAGCTGATCAATGATTCTCTTTCATCATTAATGTTTCTCTCTCCCTCTCCCTTCCTCTTTGAAATCAATAAAAATAAGATTTTTTTAAGAAAAACACACCTTAGAACAGAAGACCCAATATTAATCAGCCGCCTCCTGCACACACCCTAATGGGGATGTGCCTGCAACCAAGGAATTGAGCCCTTGAGTCCGCAGGCCGACGCTCTATCCACTGAGCCAAACCAGCCAGGACTGAGTTGTACACTTTTTAAACGGGAGTTTGGCTCAGTTGGTTGGGTGTCACCTCATGAACCAAAAGGTTGCAGTCAGGACACATGTCCAGGTGGCTGGCTTGATCCCTGGAAGGAGGCATGAAGAGGCAGCTGATGGGTGTTACTCTCTCTCCCTCTCCCATCTTCTCTCTCTAAAAATCAATCAATGTGTAATTGTATGGTATGTAAATTATATCTCAATTTTTAAAAAGAGGAAATAGCCTGGCCAGTGTGGTTCAGTGGTTGAGTGTTAACCCATGAATTAAGAGGTCACTGGTTTGATTCCCAGTCAGGACACATGACCAAGTTGTGAGCTTGATCCCCAGTAGGGGGCATGCATTCATGTTTCTACCTCTCTATCCCTTTCCCCCTCTCTAAAATCAATAAAACAGCCCTCACTGGTTTGGCTCAGTGAATAGAGCATCGGTCCCAGGTTTGAGTCTGGTCAAGGGCATGCACCTTGGTTGCGGGCACATCCCCAGTGGGGTGTGCAGGAGGCAGCTGATCAATTTTTCGCTTTCAATTATGTTTCTAACTCTCTATCCCTCTCCCTTCCTCTCTGTAAAAAAAATCAATAAAATATTTTTTAAATAAAATCAATAAAACATTTTAATTGTTTAATTAATTAAAAAGGAAAAAATTGTTTTTTAGTTGAATAATTTGTATTTTCTGGACATATATTTTCAAGGGAGGTCAAATGGTATTTTTACTTTCTCCTTTCTGATTTTTATGCCTCATCCTGTTACTCTTGTAGTAACATCATCTAGTATATTCAGAAAATGGTAATTTTTCATGGAAATGAAATGGTAAGTAATTTTCATAGCAACTCTTTACAGAATAATTTCAGCAGGCACTGTGTCCTGAGGGTTATGCACACCATGTGAATGAGTATGGACTTTACCCTAAAACAATGGGAAGTCACTGAGTAGCTTATAGGGGGGATGTGTCTTGTACCATCCCTCTGGCTGCAGTGTAGATCCCAGGCTGGAATCGCTCAGACCAGAGGCCAGAATACCAGCCAGGGCAGCTGGAATTATCTAAGTAAGAAAATGGTGAGAGGCCTTTTCTCGCCAGCGCCTCTGCGTTGCCCGGAGTGTCGGCTGAGCAACATGACTTTCTGCTCTGGAGAACCACATCAACCCAATGGTTGCTGTTATTACTTCTGACGGGAGGAGGATAGTGGGAACACTGAAGGGTTTTGACCAGACCATTCATTTGATTTTGGGTGAAAGCCACGAATCAGAGTGTTCAGCTCTCCACAGGGAGTAGAACAAGTGGCCCTAGGGCTGTACATCGTAAGAGGTGACAGCGTTGCAGTCGTTGGAGAAATGGATGAAGAAACAGATTCTGCACTTGATTTGGGGAATATTCAAACAGAACCTCTGAACTCAGTAGCACATTGAGGAAAAATCACATACATTGGACAGCTGTAAATCTTTGTACAGAAACTGATAATGCTGAGGAATATGTGTGGAATTTTTATAAACGTGTAATTGTGCAATTTTGACTTTATTGATTAATTGTGATATGATATGTGAATTGTAATATTTTTACATTTTGTTGAATAAAGATTTTTTTTGTCTAAATAAAAAAAATGGTGAGAGTTGGAATTGAGAAGGTGGATTGGAGAGACATATACAAATTGGAATGTACAAATTGGAAACATTTCAAGGGAGGCTGAGTTGATGGTATTTATTTGATTAAGGGTTATCTAGTGGAGAAGGAGGGAGCAGTCAGAAAAGCCTCCCATTTCAAATAGGCAGATGGGTGGATGCCAAAATATCCACTGGGACAGCTAAGGAGAGAGAATGGGTTTGGGGAAAACGAAGCACCAGCACGGATTGGCCTGTGCTGAGTTTGATGCCTCCGCAGACCCTCCCTGGAGAGGATGTACAGTGGCAGTTGGATATGCAAATACCCAGCACCCAGCAAGCTCTCAGTAAATGTATTTATTGAATGAAAGAACCAAAGGAAGGTAGGTATGTGGGAAGAGAGCAAAGGAAAAGAAGAGACAGTGTGGAGCCCAGGAGAACGATCTAGGCTTGAGACTTAAAATTCTTTATCCTGCAGATGGCATTTAACACTCTGGACTTAGACAAGATCATGCAGGGAGTGTGGAGTGAGAAGAGATGACAGTTGAGAACAGAAATGCAGAGCACAGACATTAGAAGGATGGACAAAGCTTAATGAGGTCTTCAGAGAAGCCAGGACAGTACCCCTAACTGGTTTGGCTCAGTGGATAGAGCATCACAGGTTCAGTTCCTGTCAAGGGCATGTACCTTGGTTGTGGGCACAATCCCAGTGAGAGGTGTGCAGGAGTCAGCTGATCAATGTTTCTAACTCTCTCTCTCCCTCTCTGTAAAAAATAAATAAAATGTATTTTAAAGAAAGAAGGAGGAGGAGGAGGAGGAGGAGGAGGGGAAGGAGGAAGAGGAAGAGAAGGAAGAGGAGGAGGAGGAGGAGGAGGAGGAAGAAGAAGAAGAAGAAGAAGAAGAAGAAGAAGAAGAAGAAGAGAGAGAGGGGAGAGAGAGAGAGAGAGAGAGAGAGAGAGAGAGAGAGAGATGAGAGATAGAGAGAGAGAGAGCTGCGCAAGAGACGAAGCTCAGAACGACCAAAGCAAGCACAAGCTAAGGCAGTCGATGAAGGACCTTCAGTACAGGAAGGCGTGCCGTCCTCCGCCCGCCCCCCCCCGCAATCCATCCCGACCCCTCCCTCCTCCCTCCCTCAATCCCCTCACGACCCCCGCCCTCCCAGAATCCTCCGCTCTCCCAGCTGGTATCTCTCTCTGTTAGGTGTCGTCAAGCCCGTTTTTTACCTCCAGACTGATGGAACAGTTTCCTCTAGAGAAGGGAATGAAGAGGAAAAGGGCCACAGCTCATATTTTTCTAAACAACTGCTGTATGGGAGCAGCGTTAACACTCACCATTTAATTACCTCCCAAATGTTAAGAAGTATGAATTACCCTCATTTTACAGATGAGAAAATTACGGTGCAAAGATGTTATGAGTAAACTGAAAGATTAGCTTAGAATGATGGAAAAGCGCCTCCTCTTCTGAGGCCAGTAGGAAGAGGACAGATAAAAGCATGAAGGCGGTGAAGGGAAAACTGCGGTGCTCATGTCTGAGGACCTGTTGTGTGCTCTCCTCCGTAGCTGTGTCCAGGACTCCAGGAAGGTATTGACAAAGTGGGAGCTGCCACACAGGGAGTTCCCATCTTATTGCCACTTACGGCCAATGCAGACTCTAACGACCAGTGGCCAGGAGTGGTTTCATTTCAACTTCCTGCTGATCAGGGACTTTCCATATCCCATCAGCGTTTAAAAAATAAAGCTTCTCCCAGGCCCCCTTCCTTGTGGCACTGAGCAGCCCCTTGGAGATGCTGGCCTTGGTTATTGGCCACTTCCTTTACAGCAGCCTGTGCTCATGTGCCCAGTTCTGAGGCCCCTGGGTCAAGCCTTTGCCACCTCCAGCCCCTGCTTTACACCCACTGTCTCCACAGATCTTTTTTTTATCAAAGGTCTTTAGTTCTCACGCACTATGCACTCAGAAAAATCCAGGCTTAGTTTTGTTATTGGTTTTTTATTCTCCAGCTTTCAGTGCCAAAGAGGCTAGGCTGTTAGATAGGAGGACACTGCCCAGGAAATAGATTTCAATAAAACCTCATTCACTTTCAATTTTGTATCTAATCTATTTTATTTTTTATTTATTTTTTTTTTTTGAGTATTGGCTTTGTGCAAGGAACTATGTTGGAAGGAAATATAAAGAGGAATTCAATCAATCGCATTTTCTTAGAGTTATCCTAGTGAGGGACAGAGAGCCATGGATTGGTGATTCAATTAATTAGGATTGGATTTGAGTGACAGGAAACTCGAAATAACAGTGATAGCGATTTGATCATAAGAGAACCAGGTTTCTCCTCATTGTTTTTCCTCAAAATACAACTTGTCACTCTTGTTCCAAGATGATTGCTTCTGCCTCTACCATCAGGTCAGCACACAGCTCCTCTCTAAACTCGCCTTCCTTTGAAGGACACTGTCCATAAGTTGCATATACACTTTCACTCCCATCCCATGAAAAGGTGGGAATCATAGCTTCCCTCACCCCCAGGTGGCTATATTTCTAGCTATAACTCATGCATTCCATAACAGTAAAAGAAGAGAAAAGTTCAGCAGTTTCTGCTGGTGATACTGAAGCAGGTATGCAGATAGCTAAAGTGCAAGGCCAACATAAAATGGAAATGTGACAAAAGAGTTATACTTACTTGCTCTGTGACCTTAGGCAGGTTACTTAACCTCTCTGTGCCCGTTTCTTCAGGTATAAAATGAGGATTATACCTACCTCATAGGTTTACCTAAATTTTTGTATATGTATGTAATATATATGTTCCATATGTACACGCATATGGAACAGTTACATAAAAATAAGTTGTATTTGCTAAGTAATTACAAATAAAATAAAAATAAGCACAGTAAAATGGGAAATTCAAGAGTATACACATCAGCCAAAACCGGTTTGGCTCAATGGATAGAGCATTGGCTTGTTCAAGGGCATGTACCTTGGTTGCGGGCATATCCCCAGTAGGGGGTATGCAAGAGGCAGCTGATCGATGACTCTCTCTCATCGATGTTTCTAACTCTCTATCTCTCTCCCTTCTTCTCTGTACAAAATCAATAAAATATATTTTTTAAAAAAAAGAGTATACATATCAGTGGAGAAAACATGAAAAAGGAAAAACATGAAAAAGGATTTCATGAAGAAATGTAGACTGCCAGCTCTGTGATGCCTGGGACACCTGCCCCCCCCCCCCCCCCCCCCCCCCGCCCCCTGTACCAAGCACAATGCCTCGCACAGAGGAGATGCTCAAAATATTGAAATTTTTGAATAGGCCTGAAAGGTCAGTAGTATTTTATTAGGTGGGATGGAGGTACGAAAAAGATATTAGAGGAGTTAACCATATGAACAAAGACATACATGATAAAATTCACTGTATCCAGCACAGCAGCTGGCATGCATAGACCTCGGTGTATGTAGACTGCCTGCAAGCATTCAATATCAACATTTGGTTTGGCTGAAATGTATTAGTCAAGTCCAGGCAGAAATACACATCACTTTAGATTTCTGGTCGGCAAACTGCAGCTCGTGAGCCACATGCGGCTCTTTGATCCCTTGAATGTGGCTCTTCCACAAAATACCACAGCCTGAGCGAGTCTATTTTGAAGAAGTGGCGTTAGAAGAAGTTTAAGTTTAAAAAATTTGACTCTCAAAAGAAATTTCCGTAGTTGTACTGTTGATATTTGGCTCTGTTGACTAATGAGTTTGCCGACCACTGCTCAGAGACTATAATATAAGGGGTTGTTACACAGGTGGTAGAAATGCTGAAAGTGTAGGCATCCAGAGATGGCAACAGCAGGACACCTCTATCACCCCTAGTGCTAGAGAGAGAATGGGAGGAGATGGTGTTACCAGAACCCAGAAGCCTGGGCCAATGGGTGGGAGGCTGCCTGGTGGGATCTGGGAAATAAGCGAGCCACAACCCAACTCAGGGCAGTGAGGGAGATAAATACCTGGACTTCTCCCCTTCTGCTCCCCAGACTTAGGGCATTGTCTCACCTGAAAGGTAGTTGGCAAGGGAATTCGAGAAATGTAGCTTCCGGCAACCCAGAGTAACAGGCAAATGATCAGCACAAATGGAGTTTGGTGCACGGACAGGGGACTGGGGAATATAAACCTGTGGTGGCATCATTTTATAGAGGATCTTGAATGTCAGATCTTGAATGTAGGGTTTTCCACATGTTTTGTTAAGCAAAGGTGGCTCATAGAAAGTAAAATGCAGGAAGTCACTAAAACTGTTTTAGGAAGACTTCCCCAATGGGGGTATGATAGCGAACAGAGAAATAATAGCTTTCCTTTGAGTACCTACTATGTGCCAGGCAAAGGGAGTGCTAAGTGCTTATTTAATGATCTCAGAAAGTAGATGTTTCTGGTTCTGGATATGAGATGACTTCATGATACCTGGCTGGGCATATCACAGTTATTGGAATAATGTGCATGTGGAGCAAGGCTGTAGAGATAAAGGATGGAGATTTTTGAGTCTTCTGAAGAAAGGTGAGAGCAGAAGCTGAAAGAGAGGGAGGACAAAATATTCATGTCACACAGTATAAGAAATAAGAGATCAGGCATTATGGGAAACCCACAAGTAAGAAAGCCAGTGAAGAAAAGTTTATTTTCCTGCAGAAGCCAAAAGAAACTACAGCTTCAAGGAGGGAAAGGTCAGCCCGGCCAGCATGGCTCAGTGGTTGAGTGTCCACCTATGAACCAGGAGGTCATGGTTCCATTCCCAGTCAGGGCACATGCCTGAGCTGTGAGTTCGGTCCCCAGTGTGGTGGGGGTGGGGTGACAGGAGGCAGCCAATCAATGATTCTCTCTCATTGATGTTTTTTGTCTTCCTTCCTCTCTGAAATCAATAAAAAGGTTTTTTAAAAAGGGGGAAATGTCAGTGGTGTCAAACATTTCCTGGTCAGAAGAGATGAAGACAGAGGGGAGAAAAGCCATTGACTATAGCAGATGGGATGCATATAGAAATTGTTTCTCTAACAGGTGGAGTTAAGGCAGCCTAACCGGATGGCCTTGGCAGGCTGAGTGAAGCAGGAGACAGGGTAATCTGCTGAGGGTAGGAGTGGGTGTTGGGAGGCCTCTGGGAGAATGCAAGCATGCTGTTTATCTCCCATGAGCTCCTTGGGTGTAAGAGCTATGTCTTCTTCACTGGTGTACCCTGGTACTTATGTAATGCATAGGACTCAATTTCGTGGTTACTAGCTGACTTGCAGAATGATGAATGAATGAACAAATGAGTGAATTTGGTGGGAGTTAACCCAAATTGAAAATAAATGTGGAGTAGCAGTGAACGCTCAGCTGAAAGTAAATAGCTTCATTGTACTTTCCTAAATCTCAGTAATCTGGACAGATAAATAATAGTTCCCTGGCTGGGAGTAAATGAAACAAAGAAACAAACAAAACAAAAAAACCTAGAGAATAAGATGAATGGGATATAGAAATAATTTTTGAAATGTCTAACCAATTGGGTCCAAATTGGTTGGGAGGAAAATGTATCCTGATGGGGGTGGAGGATTGCAGAAAGTGTCTGGAATGCTTGAGATCAAGATTTCACAATATTTGGACTTGGGGCCCAGGCATCAGTATTTTTGAAACCACAATAGGTAATTACAACTGCAGCCAAGGTTGGGTCGGAAAGAAAAGAGGGAAGTCTAACAGGAAAGTGGATTGAAATCGTCAAGAGCTAAGAATCCTGACCACTGAAGATTTAAGTAATGAGTAGAAGGCCATGATAGTGATTAGCTGAGGTGCAGTGAAAATGAAGGTAATTGAAATTGATGAGACTGAGCTTGAGGAACTGTAGGGTCATCATGATTCCAATGCCTCAGACTAAATCAGGATAATTATTTCACTAAAAAATATAAGTCAACTCTAAAGGACTATAGTCATGTAAAATATGCAACAAGGGCTAACGTTGTGATCAAATGAAGAACGAGGAAAGGCACTGGGCCAGTTTAACAACCTTTTATTTCACTTGGACATCTGCTACCCTCCAGATCAAGGCAGCTGAGATGACCTTCTGTCATAGCTGAAGTAGGGAGAAGTGACAGATTTGGTTGGAAGGTCATATGTTACAGATAAATTCCAAGGGCCCTCCCCCATTCTGCTACCCCCCTGCCCTTTGGTAACCATCAGCTTGTTCTCTATATCTATGGGTCTGTTTCTGTTTTGCTTTGTTTTTTTTAATGTTTTTATTCATTTCAGAGAGATAGAAACATCAATAATGAGAATCACTGATCAGCCACCTCCTGCTGCCCCACACTGGAGACCGAGCCCACAACCCGGGCATATGCCCTGACCTGGAATCAAACGGTGACCCCGCACCCCCACCCCAGTTCATAGGTTGAGGCTCAACTACTGAGCCCCAGTGGCCAGGCTGTTCTTTCATTTCACTTAGCATCATACCCCCTAGGTCCAACAATGTTCTTGAAAAATGGCAAGATTTCATACCTTTTATTACTGAACTAGAGGCCCAGTGCATGAAATTCATGCACAGGTAGGGGCCCTAGGCCTGGCCAGCAATTAGGGCTGATCTGTGGGGTGACCAGGGCCCAGCTTGCACCCGCCTTGGTCTGGCGCCGCCCACTCACCTGCTCCACCATCCCACCATGGTCCCACTTCCATTAGGGTCCATCAGGGCCAGCAGCATCTCCACTGCTGCCTGCTACCAGTGCCACATCGCCCCCTGGTGATCAGCACACATCTAGTTCCTGGTCAGTTGAACTCCCAACCACGGGGACAATTTGCATATTAAGCTTTTATTATATACCTGATATATAATAAAAGCCTAATATGCTAAGTGTCTGGTCATCCAGTCAACCATTCAGCCAATCAAAGCATAATATGCTAATGATAAGCTAAGGCCATATCATTAGCATATTAGCAACCACTTGCTATGACACACACTGACTAAAAGGGGCAGATGCTCCCACTGGTAGTTTAGCTTGCTGCTGGGATATGCCCAATCAGAACTGGGCAAGACAGGGCTGGACATACCCTGGAGCTCTCCTGCAGTCTCTCCCCAGCTGGCCAACCTACCATGGGGACTGCGCAAGACAGCCCCGATCGGCCCCAATTGCTGGCCAGGCATAGGTTCCCCACCTGTGTATGAATTCATGCACCGAGCTCCTCTAGTAGGATATTACAGTGTGTGTGTGTGTGTGTGTGTGTGTGTGTGTGTGTGTGTGTGTGTTAATTCACATCTTTACCCATTTATCACCTGTCAATGGGCACCAAGGTTGCTCTGTATCGTGGCTATTGTAAATAATACTGCAGTGAACATAGGGATGCATTCATCTTTTTGAGATCCTATTTTTGTTTTCTTCAGCTACATACCTAGAAATGTAATTGCTATCACATGGCAGCTTTAATTTTTTTTTTTTTTTTTTTGAGGAATCTCCACTGTTTTGCATGATAGCTGCACCATTTACAATCCCTACAAAACAGTTCCCTTTTCTCCACATCCTTACCAGCACTTAATGATTTCTGATGGGTATGAAGTGGTATATCATTGTGATTTGCATTTCCTTGATCAGTGATTTTGAGCTTTATTTTTGTCTATTGATCATCTAGATGTTCTCTTTGGAGAAATGTCTACTCAGGTCCTCTGCCATTTTTAATTGGATAGTTTTTGAGTGTTAAGCTGTATGAGTTCCCTATATATTTTGGGTATTAACCTCTTATCAGGGATACCATTTGCAAATAATTTTCTCCCATTCAGTAGGTTGTCTTTTTGTTGTTTATGGTTTCCTTTGTTGTACAAAATCTTATAAAATTTGATATAGTTTTTATTTTTGTTGTTGCCTTTACCAAAGGAGACAAATCGAAAAAGATAAAAGACTGATGTCAGAGTTTGCCTGTTTTCTTCTATGTTTTACATTTAAGTCTTTAACCCATTTTTTCATATATGGTCTAAGAAAGTGGTCCAATTTCTTTTACATTTATCTGTCCAGTTTTTCCAGCACCACTTATTGAAGACTGTAGTGAAAGCTGTGATATAGGTTCACATTCTAGAGGTAAGCTATGACTTATTCTTCTACTAACTCATTTTCTCTTTCATTAATGAACAAGATGTCAAAATTTCAGAATGTTGCATGGGGTTTGAGGTCAGAAATTTGGTGCCTGAGTGCTACCAGTCCCTGCTTTGCAAACTTCTAGAAGAGCACCCTGGCTGCAGAACTTCTCAGGTAAGCCATAAAGAATAATCCACCATCCCTTACCTTTAATAGAAAAAGTCTGGCTCGGGAATGCCACAAGTTCAATTTCCGCTTGTTTGGAAGAGAGTGACAGGCTTCTCCCTAATAGGGCGATGGGACTACACAGGGTGACCTCTTAATACAGCAACCTTATTCACTTCAATCTGGTAACTCTCCTTACCTTAGAGAGCGATTATGGAGGAGGTACACGGGAAGTAGAACGTCCTAAATACTACGTGCTGAGGCCGTTTAACCATGCTAGAACCTTCAGTGCCACACAAAACTTGTGAGTTTTGTTTTGGTTTCATAGCAATTTTTATGCTATACTGTTTAAGAAAAATTTCAATTATCATCCTACTTTTAAGAGAACATTATAAGGTGCCAGACATGTTGGGGAGCGTTTCGAACCTTCCAGATTTGCTTAGCTGTCAGCTGAATACTACTAATTCAATAGCATGTAAAAGCAACAAGCTGTGCCCCATCAAATCATGATACAATGAAAACAATGGTTATTCTGAGTCACTGATTTTTGGGGTAATTTGTAACGCAGTAATAACTGGAATGAACATGCATGATGAACCACCCATCACCTGAGACTAAAACAGTTTTTGTCTTGCAGTTGGTGTTTAGTATTTACTAATAACCTTTTCCATATCAGAAACTCCCCATACCTAATTTCGCATTTCATTTTGAGATATTTTCTTTGATAAAACACTGATCTGCTATGACATTTAATTACAGGTCATGTTGTTGACCCTGCTTCATGGACTCTTATTAGTAAGTGGAAGCATTCCTTCTATACTTTTAAAGCAGGAAACATTTCTTTACTTGCTGTTTCTAAGAGTAGGATCCCATGAATTTATCCCAAAACTTTACTCAAGGGTCTACTGAACTTTTCTATACAGCCTCCTGCCCCTTACCCCTTTTCTTTCTTTTTTTTTTTTTTTAAAATACATTTTATTGATTTTTCACAGAGAGGGAGAGAGATAGAGAGCTAGAAACGTCCATGGGAGAGAAACATCGACCAGCTGCCTCCTGCACACCCCCTACTAGTGATGTGCCCGCAACCAACGTACATGCCCTTGACCGGAATCGAACCTGGGACCTCCCAGTCCGCAGACCGACGCTCTACCACTGAGCCAAACCGGTTTCAGCATACCCTTTTCATTTTCTTAAAATTCTGCCATTTATGGTCTCGATTGCCAAGTATTGCCTCTCATCTCACATTGTTATGGGAAGGACCCAAGAACGTTTTCTCAGGTCTTAATAGGAATGTTTCTTTAAAGTAGTTTTTTTTGGCAGAACACTGACATGGAACTGATTTTTGTTATTAGATGTTAGAAAATTCACAGCCCACCTTTACCATATGTGTCACAGAATTGTTTTATTAACTTTCACCCTGGCTTCATCTAATTTATTCCATCCTCAATTTCCTTTTTCTAATTTCTTCACTTAAAAAAATAGCTGTGTTGTATGCATTTTTTAAGTAAGCTATCTTAAAAACATTTTGAAACAAGACAGGCCATTTTATAAATCGTTCAAGATCTTAAGGTATTGCCGAAAACAGTTTGGCTCAGTGGATAGAGCGTTGGCCTGTGGACTGAAAGGTCCCGAGTTCAATTCTGGTCAAGGACATGTACCTTGGTTGCAGGCACATCCCCAATGGGGGGTATGCAGGAGGCGGCTGATCAATGACTCTCTCTCATCGATGTTTCTAACTCTCTATCCCTCTCTCTCCCTCTCTGTAAAAAATCAATAAAATATATATATATTTTTTTAAAAATCTTAAGGTATTTTGAAAGTCCTTCTTTCATCAGCTTTAATCCAATCTTTCTAGGTAGTCTTCATTATATTTTAAGTCCTTTTGTATTATTCCTTCAGTTTCAACTATGACTTTTATACTGGCCACAAGTAGATCTGTGTATCTCAGTCCAGAACTCTGTATTTTTTGGACCTAAATTTACAGCTAACAAAAGAGCATTTCCTGTCTACTATCTTTCCCTTACACACACCCTATCCCCCACATCTTTAATTAAAATACTGTTAATTACAATATAATTACATATATTTTTTTTATCATATTCAAGTATTTTTAATATATTAACAAACATTATACTTTCTAAATCTCTTTTAATTCAATTTTCTTTAATAACCAAGCATTGAAAACTTTACAAAATGTCCATTAAATCTGTTAAGATTCTTTTCCTTTTCCCCCCCTCTATGGGTCTAAACATGGGTTAGGTTTTTGTAGACCCATCTACTTTTACTCCAAGGGGCACATGATAGGATCTCACTCAAATCAACTTTTCAAAACAGAAAAATCCCTATAAATAAATAGTGCCAGTCTGTGTTAATTTTTTGTGATGGTGTTAGTTTTGAAAGACATCTTTAGTAAATAAATAAAGGGGAGAGTGAAAATACTGTGGCTTGCTTGGCGAATCTTAATTGCGAAATTTCTTCTTCTTTCGGAACTTCTTTCCTGCTGCATTTGCTGTTTTTTCAGCCATGATCTCTGAGTATTTCCTTCGGTTATATCTAAAAATAAAACCCAAACTTTTAAGTTCTAAAGTATGACAAATCAGACTTTAGAAGTTAATGTAACATTTTGGGAAGGTGGAACCCGCTTTTAAATTTCAATTTTTTTGTGTGTGCATTTTTACCATCTATTCATCACATTTGTACTAAGTTCCTGTGTTTGTATTTTTACCATCTATTCATTATATTTGTACTAAGTTCCACTATGTGTAAGGAGCCATAGTAGGAGTTAGGGCAGAGGAGTGAACCATACAGTCAAACTCTCTGCCCTCCTGGAGCTTATAGTCTAGTGAGAAAAAGTGACAACTATAGAGGGAAGCTTCTGAAAACTTTCAGACACTAGAAACTCATGCACTACATCCAGCTAATATCAAATGCTTTAAGTATTTCTGTGAGATAAAAATGTAAATAAAGGATTAAGTAAAACAAAAAGTTTGAACTTACCTGTAAACACACAACATACTTCTTAGAACCTTAAGAAATATTCCAAAGACCAATGGTTTCAAAATATGGTCTGGGAATGAGACCCTTGCAGGAGTCCGTTAAGTAAACACTATTTTACAAATATACTGACATTGTTGCCTACCGCATGAGTGTACAGGGAAGTTTTCTTGAGGCTACACACACAATGTGTTGTATCATAACAGACTGACACAGAAGCAGGTATGAGGCTCCAACTGTCTTTAAGCCAGACATTAAAGATATTTAAATTTAATTATTCTTGTTTTGTTCATGAAAACATGTTAATCTGTAATGGGTTTATTACTTGAAAATGAATTGATAAATATTCTTAAAGTTTCTAAATTCTAATTTCCATTATGGTAAATATTGATAAATGTAACCCACAGAACACAAGTTCTCTGGGTCTTCAATAATTCTTCAGAGTGTGAAGGCATCCTCAGACCAGAGAATTGCTACTATAGGCTATATTTCCCCATTGAGCTTTGGAAACACAGAAGCATAATTTATTGCAGAAAAATAATGCTGTTGTAGCTAGAAGCTGTCAGTCCACAGTTAATTACGAAGTTAAGAAATTCTCTAAACATACAAAATTCATTTGTTTTAAAGCACATTCACTGTGTTAAATGTTACCGTGTTTCCCCGAAAATAAGACATCCTCCGAAAATAAGATCTAGCGTATGGAAAGATAAGACATCCCCTGAAAATAAGATCTAGCGCAACTTTGGGAGAAAAAATTAATATAAGACACTATCTTATTTTCGGGGAAACAGGATATCACATTACTAAATCCGAGGATTAGCTAAAATTCTCTCTAAAACAGAAGCTATTTAAGCCTTTACAACTTTACAGCTCATTCAATGTCCAAAATACAACTTATACAGACTTTCTAACAAATCTAAGGTTAGATTAAAAATAAAACAAAGCCAGTCCTGACCAGGTAGCTCAGTTGGTTAAAGCATCATTACAACAGGCCAAGGTTTTGGGTTCGATCCCTGGTCAGGGCACCAACGAACAAATAGATAAGTGTAACAACAAATTGATGTTTCACTCTCTCCCCCTACCCTCCCTCTATCTCTAAAATCAATAAAAATAATTTGAAAAAAATGAAACAAAACCAAAAACCACCTAACAAAGAAAAGCACATTTTCCATACCCACAATCTATATTATTTTTAGAACCCTTAATAAATATTTTCATTTTTGCTATTAAACCAATCTGGGATTTTAGCAGAGGTATGCTTTTAAATCTCCTATAATATTCTAGAGGCCCAGTGCATGAAATTCCTGCATTGGGGGGGGGGGGGGGGGGCCTCGGCTCCCTCAGCCAGGCCTGCACCTTCTCCAATTCGGGACCGCTCAGGGGATGGCAATTGGACATCTCTCTCACTATCCGGGACCACTGGCTCCTAACCGCTCACCTGCCTGCCTACCTAGTCAACCCTAACCCCTCTGCCTGCCAGCCTGATCGCTCATAACTGCTCCTCTGCAGGCCTGATCGCCCCTAACTGCCTCTGCTTTGGCCCCACCACTGTGGCTTTGTCTGGAAGGAGGACCAGATGACTGGAAGATGTCCCAGTCGACCTTGTTTAATTAGCATATTACCCTTTTTATTAGTATAGATAAGTAGCTGCTTCAAGGAGCTTTAAACATATTCAAATTGTTCCACATCTACTGCCCTGCCTCTTTCTTCCTCTTCACAACAGAACTTCAAAGAGTTATGTCCATTTCTTCACTTTCTTTTTTTAAATTGCTGAGACTTCTTAAAAGTCTTACTTTAAAAAATATATTTTTAAATTTATTTCAAAAAGGGTGAGGGAGAGAGAGATAGAAACATCGATGATGATTGAAAAATCACTGATCGGCTGCCTCCTGCATGCCACTTACTGGGGATCAAGCCTAAAACCCCGGGCATGTGCTCTGACCCGAAATCAAAGAGACCTCCTGTTCGACACTCAACCATTAAGCCACAACAGCCACACCATTTCTTCATTTTCAACTCACTCTCCAGTTGTTTTCTTCCCCATCACTCCCCTAAAGTCCCTGCCAAAGTTACTGTAACTAAATCCAAAGGAAGTTTTTTTAGTTCTTATCTCTCAGCAGCATTTGTTAATCACTCCCTCTGGCTGATACCTGCTTAAAACATTCTTTCCTTGACTTCTATGTCATTGTGTCCTCCTGGTTTTCTTAATATCCCCTTGGTTATTCGTTCCTAGTCTTTTTTTGCAGGCTCATTCATCTCTAGCCAGTCAAATATTTTCATCTCTCTAAAGCAGTAGTTCTAAAATGGGAATGCTTATGCTCTGCAGGGGACATTTGGAAATGTCTGAAGACATTTTTATTGTTATGAATGGAGTATTGCTACTGGCATATAGTGGGAAGGGGCCAAGGAGGCTGTTAAACATCCTACAATACACAAGAAAGGCCCTCCTAATAAAGAATTATCCCATCCAAAATGTAAGTAGTGCTGCTTTTGAGAAAGCATGCTAAAATAAAGCATTTAAAAATATCTGAAATTTTAAGTTTACACATATTCTAAAGGAAAGCATACATTTTATAAAGTGAAACATAAATTCCTTTACCTTCTAAACTCAGAATCGGCCAGCAGTTCTTCCACAATAGTTTTCTTCCTTTGCTTCTTGGGAATTCGTGAATGATAGAAGTCAGCTGGATTGTCAACAATGGTGCCAATCTATGAGCAATTGATAAAATAAGTCATATGACACCTGAATGCAATGCTGCTTTCCTATTTCAGAGTAGCTCTTATTTATAGAAGTGAAAAACATAAACATACATTACACCAACATTAAAATTAATTTTTGCTATTTTTAAGAGCAAAAATAAATCACCGATTCAATCTGCATTAGGTCCTAATGACATTTCTTCATTAGTTTATAATAAACCCAAAACTCCTTATATAATTTTGTGTTAGACAGTAAAGTGAGTTCTTGATGAACAGTGTAATTACAGGAAAAAAGTGGGACAGATAATATAAACTCCTGTTTTAGCTTCCCAATTTAATGAAACCGATACATAAATTCTACTTCACATCTATTTCATCTCCTAAATCAGTGGTCGGCTAACTCATTAGTCAACAGAGCCAAATATCAACAGTACAACGATGGAAATTTCTTTTGAGAGCCAAATTCTTTAAACTTAAACTTCTTTTAATGCCACTTCTTCAAAATAGACTTGCCCAGGCCGTGGTATTTTGTGGAAGAGCCACACTCAAGGGGCCAAAGAGCTGCATGTGGCTTGCAAGCCGCAGTTTGCCAATTACTGTCCTAGGTTATTATAAATCCTGTCAGCTTAGAACCTTTTTACTGACCATTCTTCATTAGTTCATAGATTCAAACCATTTTATATAGGACAGCCAGGCACTGTCCTAGGAATAGGGAAGCAAAGATAAAGATCTTATGGTCCCTGGCAGTGAGTAGCTCAGTCTTAGAAGATCCACAGATAGGTAACTACAAAATTAAAGCATAACACAGTATTATGCTGAACAAAAGATTACAATGCTCTAAAAACTGAGTGACCAATTGTGTCTGAGAGAGAGAAAGGTTTCACAAAGGATGACATTTTATCAATAGCTTGGATTTATATGGGTAAAATTTCACCAGCAAACATGGCAGAGCCACGCACATGCCAACAACAGTCTGTGTATATTCTGAGAAGACCGAATAGTTGAGTGTGTTCACGCATAAGAGGGCTATGTGACAAAGTGAGGGCTGGTGAACTGGTTTGGGTGCAGATTGTGAAAGGCCCTATCAAGGCCACAAAGGATCACTTTAGGTATCATTAAGTGATATTTGTGCTATCACTGAACAGATCGCCCCTTTTTTAGAACAACTAGCTGCAACATGGCGGATGTACTAGAAGGGAGAACAGATTATTCTAATTAATAATCCAGATGAATGACATGAAAGGTAGTCAAGAACTAAATGAACTTGAGAGCTCCAGAGAATGACTCCATGACTCCATTGGGCTTTCATCTGAAAATACTTTGAAAACCAATTTTTAAAATTTGTTTTCTAGTTGCCTGGGGATACCCTCTACCTTGAAAAGAAGAGTGGGTACAAATGACTCCCTCCTTCCCCCTCTATTCTGAAAGAATTCTTGCTCAAAAGCTAGTAGGATTCATAGATGGAACACTCACCTTATAGGTTCCTTAACTTTTAGAGAGCTGACCTAGGAACTAGTTACCATCTGCAACACTGTCTCTCTCTATGAAAAGCCATTACAAGCTGGTGGCTATATGAATTGGGTTCTGACTGTTTTATGGCTTGAGCAGATGTGCATTGCAAATATTCATCTAAGAGTAAACAGAAAGATCACACAATAATGCTTTTCAAGCTAAAATCCACAGAATGTCACCACCACTATTCTGTTTGCTTCATACCTGGAAGTACTTAGGGAAGCCATCCCTGTCGTTTTTCTTATAAAACCTTTTTGGGTCCATGCCAGCTCTCATCTTTAGTGCTTTGAGATCATTTTTCAGTTCATCTGTTAATTCTGGAGCTTTCATACCAAACCAGCCATCACCTGCTGTTTTTTGTCGTTCTTTCTGAAATTCAGATTTCAAAAATAAACAACATTCTAACTTTAATAAAGTGTATAAACTCTATCTTATTTCCCCCAAAATTGTACACACAGAAAATTTCATTTAAACAAATAAGGTGTGCCGAGACCGGTTTGGCTCAATGGATAGAGCGTCGGCTTGGGGACCGAAGGGACCCGGGTTCGATTCCGGTCAAGAGCATGTACTTTGGTTGCGGGCATATTCCCAGTAGGGGGTGTGCAAGAGGCAGCTGATTGATGACTCTCTCTCATCGATGTTTCTAGCTCTCTATCTCTCTCCCTTCCTCTCTGTACAAAATCAATAAAATATATAAAAAAAACAAAAACAAAAAACAAAAAAAACAAAGTGTTACTTTACAGACTGTATTAGTCTCCAGATTTATTTTGTATAAAAGGAATGAAACCACAACAAGTGATCTCTATGGTAAATTAGGTACCATATTACTAATTTCATACATGAGGGCTACTTTAAATTTGTTGGTATTTTAGTAAGAATTGCTGACTTACTAGGAGAATAATTCACAGCTTATTTTCTATTGTCTAAAATATGTAGCCTACACAGCCGAAACCGGTTTGGTGCAGTGGATAGAGCGTCGGTCTGCGGACTGAAGGGTCCCGGGTTCGATACCAGTCAGGGGCACGTACCTTGGTTGCGGGCACATCCCCGGTGGGGGGTGTGCAGGAGGCAGCTGGTCGATTTGTCTCTCTCATCGACGTTTCTAACTCTCTATCCCTCTCAATTCCTCTTTGTGTAAAATTAATAAAATATATTTAAAATAAATAAATAAATAAATAAAATAGCCTACACAGCCGAAGCAGGTTTGGCTCAGTGGACAGAGTGTCGGTCTGCAGACTGAGGGGTCCCAGGTTCGATTCAGGTCAAGGGCATGTACATTGGTTATGAGTACATCCCCAGTGGGGGATGGGCAGGAGGCAGCTGGTCAATGTTTCTCTCTCATCGATGTTTCTAACTAACTCTCTTCCTTCCTCTCTCTAAAAAATCAATAAAATACATAATTAAAAAAAAATACAAATAAATAAAATTTAAAAAAATAAAATAGCCTACACAAGAGATACTGTATAAAAACATTTTTGCTTCTGAAGCTTCTATGTAAACATTAACACTTTTCTTTAGCGAGTCAGGTATCTCAGTTATTCACTCCAACAGTCCAGAAATTTGTATTACTTCTTAAAAAATAAAAGTAACCTGGCCAGTGTGGCTCAGTGGTTGAGAGTCGAACTATGAACCAGGAGGACACAGTTCCAATTCCCAGTCAGGGCACATGCCAGGGTTTCAAGCTTGATCCCCAGTGGGGGATGTATAGGAGGCAGCCGATCAAAGATTCTCTCCCATCATTGATGTTTCTATGTCTCTCTCCTTCTTCCTTCCCCTCTGAAATCCATAAAAATATATTTTAAAAAATAAAAAATAAAAATAAAAATTAGCCGTGGCCAGTATGGCTGAGTTGGTTAGGCATCTCATCCCATGCACCAAAAGGTTGCCAATTTAGTTCCTGGTCAGGACACATACCCAGGTTTTAGGTTTAGTCCCCTTCAGAGTGCATATGGGAGGCAACTGATTGATATATCTCTCTCTCTAAAATCAATTTAAGAAAATATTAAAAAATTATTCTTTTAAAAACTCCTAGCAAGTGATTTGCTTAATTTTTTGTTGCATTCATACAACCAATATTATCAAGTATCTACCATGTGCCTAGGTGTATCATATTAGTGACATTATTGGAGCACCTTCCTTAAATTTCCTCCAAACTCCCTTGATAACTTCTTTATGCTTATCAGTTGAAATGTCAGATGGAAGAAAACACCCCCATCCCACCATATTCTATTAAAGAAACCAGTTCGTTTGGTAGATTAAATAGACCAGATTTTTAGCTGGCTACATTAAGTTCCCTACAACATACTACAACAGACAAACAGTTCTTGGCCTTTAGGGAATGGTAGCGTAAGCCTAGAGGAATAGACAGTGATCTTGCATGGTAATTGTCATTGTTTTTAAGGAAAAAAGTTATGCCTATGTGCACTTTCACTTTGTGCACTTTCACTTTGTGAAAATCCATATAAAACATGTTTATGGAACCACATTTTATAAACACTTGGGTATCCGTAACAATTTTCTTTAAAGAAAAAATAAAAAAATAAAATATATATATATATATTTTAGTTGTATACCCTGTCATATATGAATTGAATATATCTAAACATTGTAAATAATGAGCCATTGTACTTACTCTGCGTTGTTTTTGAAGCTGATGTTTTGATTCACGATACGGTGGGACACAGTAGTTTTTTTCAAAATCAGGAGTAATGATGGCTTTCTGCATAATCTGTGAAAATATTAAAATTGTTCTAAAATTACAAAATGTCATATAACTTTTTCATCATTTTTTGCCTTATTACAGAAACATCTTCCAGACTGAAGACTACTCCAAATAAATTCACCTTTTAAAAAAAATGTTATTGATTTTGGGGAGAGAGGAAGGGAGATACAAACATCGGAGAGAAACATCAACATGGATCAGCTGCCTCCTGCACGCCCCCCATTGGGGGTAGAGTGTGCAACATAAGCATATGCCTTGCCCAGGAAACTGAACTAGTGACCTCCTGGGGCACAGGTTAATGCTCAACCACTGGACCACACTGGCCAGGCTATATTAACCTTCTTTATGCAAAGTTGTACCTGTCTTTAAATTTGTATATTATATTACAACTAGAGACCCAATGCACAAAATTCTTGCAAGAGTAGGCCTTCCTTCCCCTGGCTGCCAGCACTGGCTTCCCTCTGGCACTGGGGACCCGGGCTTCCCTTGCAGCCCCAGCTTTGCTGGAGGGTCATCCGGAAGGACGTCCATTTAATTAGCATATGATGCTTTTATTGTTACAGATAAAAATGTTTTAGAAAGCAAATTGAATGATTATTTTAGGAAATCTATGAAATTGATCAGTTCAACTTTCTTTTACTAATCTGAATTTGCACATATTGGATTTACATTGTGTCCATTTGTTATTTATCGGTGTGCAACCAGCCACCTGGACCAACAACTGGAAAATAAAAATAATAGGAACAATACCACAATGGCTCTTGAAATCCCTAAAGAAAACCTGACTGGTTTTTAGTAAGTTCTTTTGATGTTGTTAAACAGGCAAACTCATTAGGGAACAGAGCCAAATATCAACAGTATGCTTGAAATTTCTTTTGAAAGCAAAATTTTAAAATTTAAACCTTCTTTTAACGCCATTTCTTCAAAATAAACTAGCCTGTGGTATTTTGTGGAAGAGCCACACTCAAGGGGCCAAAGAGCTACATATGGCTCGCGAGCCGCAGTTTGCAGAAAACGGGGCTAGACTATTAAGTATGTGATACAGATTTTTTTTTAAAATATATTTTATTGATTTATTCACAGAGAAGAAGAGAGAGGGATAGAGAGTTAAAAACATCGAGAGAGAATCATCGATCAGCTGCCTCTTGCACACCCCCTACTGGGGATGTGCCCGCAACCAGGTACATGCCCTTGCCTGGAATCGAACCCGGGACCTTACAGTCCGCAGGCCGACGCTCTATCCACTGAGCCAAACCGGTTCCTGCTGTGATACAGATTTTGATTCAACAACATATACTTTTTATGTTATATTAATGAGATCATCCTATCTAGTCAAATCTGCTTTTTTCAACTCGGTATGTCTCAGATTACCTCAGGTATCTTTCAATGTCAATGAATACACAGGTTAACAATTTTCTTAATCGCTGTATTCAACACAGGTATCCTTCTGACATTTAGTTTTAACCATTTCTATTAAACATTTTTCCATTAGTCATTATAAACACCACCTCTGAACACTTGTGATTACTTCTATAAAACAAATTCCAAAATGTTATTTAAAAATTATACGGGTAATGCTAATTGCCTTGCATTCAAATACAATAGTATAAACTTGTACCAACAGTTAATTAGAGCCCTTATCTTCATATTGCCACCAACACTGGGTATTATCTTCTTGTATGTTGTCAGTGATGTCTCTTGGCTATTTTCATTTATTGTTGATCATCTTTACACATCAAGTCCTCTTCTTTGGGAATGCCTGTAGTGGTTTTTTTGTTTTTTAATTTTAAATTAGGGTTGTGTTCTTACTAATTTATAGAAATGTATTTTGTATCTTAGTGATATGAATGTGGTCCTTTACTTGTCTTTAACGTGCTTTTAATTGCTTAACATAGTAAGCGCCAAACCTGTTTTGTCTTCTTTTCCCTTTGGCCCACGATATCTGATTTCACCAATATTCTGGCTGCACCAGTGACTGAGGAGGTCTGGATGAAAGTACAGTGTGAGTCACTGGGGACTGACATGGCGCTTAACATGTTAAGTTTTAAAAAATTTTGTGCAGTCAGTTAAATCTGTTAATCTTTCCTAAATTACTTCTCCATTTTTTGTCTTTTTGCCTAGGATAATTAAATATTATAATAAATACCATTTATGTGACTAAAAGAAACCTTAGGGTAATTAGTAATTTCTCCCAGTGTAAGAACTAAAAAAAGACTATTCCTTTGTTCTCAAAGTAGTTATAGGAATACAGAATATATTAATTTGGTTAATAACATGTAACATTATCAATTATTAATCCAGACATCCCCAATTCAGGTTTAGGTTTAGAAGTTTCTGGATAGTACAGTAGCAGTCTAGACTTTCCTATCACTCAGAAAAGAGAGCAGCCGTTTAACAAATTATTAAGAACTTGTTGTGTGTCAAGTATCATACTAGGGTTTAAGACAGTGGTTCTCCATTGGGAGCAAGTGGCAATGTCTGAAGACATTTTTGGTGTTTGTGAATGTGTGTGTACATGGTGTGGGGTGTGGATGCTACCTAGTGGGTAGAGGCCAAGCCTGCTGCTAAACATCCTATAATGCGCAGCACTCTCCCACAACAAAGAATTATCCAGTCCAAGTGCAAATATTCTGAGGTTGAGATATCCTGTTTTAGGAATACAAAAATTAAAAACAATAAAATAACAATTGTATAACTATTAAATTAATAATAAAATAACGATTAATAATGGATTCAATTGATACTGGGTGTTGCAGACACACAAAGGAGGTTAGGGGAAGCACTAGGGTCAAAGAATGTTTCTCAAAGACAGTGATCTATCTCTCCATTATCCTGGGAAAGACTGCAGTATGTTTAGGTAACTATAGAAGTCTTTGATGGCAAGAACGCAGCAAGTGAATAAAGTTGGAGTAATAAAGGCACCTTAAAAACTGAGGAACCACTGAAAAACTTGAACAGAATATCATGCTCAGATTTATGTTTTTAGGAAATCTAGGAAGAATATGGAGAATAGTTTGAAGAACAATGAGTAAGAAGGCTACTGCAGTAGTCTAAAGGCCTGCATGCGCCAGTGACATTGGGGTGAAAGGAGAGAACAGAGTAGAAAGTATGTAAGAAGCCTCGTAGCCTATGTTTTCTGATTGCAAAATGGAAAGATTTTGGCATCATTAACCATGATAGAGAATACAAGAGGAGGAGCTGGTTCAGGCAGGAAATAAAGTATGGCAATTCTTGAGGTCAAGTGCCTGAGCACATATGAAAGAACAGACAAGAGGCACCTGGATTTAAAGTCTTGAAGAAAGACCTGAAGAGGCAGTAAGGCTAGAAAATACAAATGTGCAGCTGTGCAAGGGGATGGCTAAAGCTACCCTATGATTTTCTTCTGAAATTCAATGTACAATTTTAAGTATTTTTCTGGTGAGGGAGGCAGGCACTCACAGCCTTCAGATTCTCATCACAGTCCAGAACAGTTAAGAACTAAAAGTATAGCAAGAAAATAAAATATAACTCTCCCTAGGATCATAACTGGTGGGTACAAGAGAGTCATCCTTTGCAGGTAGGACTTCATAAAAAAAGAGTAACAATTGTTCTGGAAAGAAGAAAAAAAGGAGCACAGCAGGCTTGATGTGATTTCACTGTGGAAAAATTGGTATCATATCAAGGACTAATCACTTCTACAAGTAATTGGCTGGTTCTATGTAACTGACCTCATTTTTCTTTTTCTCCTTGATCTGTGTTAGGGTTTTCTTGTTTGATTGTAGTTTGTCTGCATTAAAATTTATATACAAACCACCCAACTGCTTGATACTCAGACCAGGGTCTATGCTGCTGCTTGTCAACTTCAGACTGAAAGAGAAACGATCACTTAAAGATCAAGTAATTAAATCAAAATGGAAACAATTGAGACTATTTCAAAATCACTTTTTTAAAATATATATATATTTTTTATTGATTTCAGAGAGAAAGGGAGAAGAAAGAGATAGAAATATCAATGATGGCCAAGACTGGTTTGGCTCAATGGATAGAGCGTCGGCTTGGGGACTGAAGGGTCCCGGGTTCGATTCCGGTCAAGGGCATGTACATTGGTTGTGGGCATATCCCCAGTAGGGGGTGTGCAAGAGGCAGCTGATCGATGATTCTCTCTCATCGATGTTTCTAACTCTCTATCTCTCTCCCTTCCTCTCTGTACAAAATCAATAAAATATATTAAAAAAAAAAAAAAAAAAAGAAATATCAATGATGGCCGAAACCGCTTTGGCTCAGTGGTAGAGCGTCGGTCTGTGGACTGAAAGGTCCCAGGTTCGATTCCGGTCAGGGGCATGTACCTTGGTTGCGGGCACATCCCGGTAGAGGGTGTGTAGGAGGCAGCTGGTCGATGTTTCTCTCTCATCGACATTTCTAGCTCTCTAGCTCTCTCCCTTCCCCTCTGTAAAAAAATCAATAAAATATATTAAAAAAAAAAAAAGAAAAAAAAGAAAGAAACATCAATGATGAGAGAGAATCATTGATCAGCTGCCTCCTGCACACGCCCCACCGGGGATCGAGCTCGCAACTCAGGCATGTGCCCTTGGCTGGAATCGAACCTGGGACCCTTCAGTCTGCAGGCTGATGCTCTATCCACTGAGCCAATCTGGCCAGGGCTCAAAAATCACTCTTTCCCCCTTTTCTCCCCTTTTACTGTCAATGATCAAAACAGATCCTATCTTTACAATGAAGTTTTAAAAATCTGAAAAATGCATAATCTAGTAAAAGACATTAAGAAAAAAAATTCTGGGCCCTAACTGGGTTGGCTCAAATGGATAGCGAGGACTGAAAGATCCCGGGATCGATTCCAGTCAAGGGCATGTACCTTGGTTACGGGCACATCTCCAGTAGGAGGTGTACAGGAGGCAGCTGATCGATGTTTCTAACTATCTATCCCTCTCTCTTCCTCTCTATAAAAAAATCAATAAAATATATTTGAAGAAAAATTCTGGGATGAATAATAAATTAAACAAAAAAGTTTTTGGGGGGCACATGCAAATTTATTCTCCAGATTTTCTTTAAGAGGATTAAGCCATATAATATGCCAATAGATTTCTTAACAGGATTTTTATAAAGAAAAGAATTATAGAAAAGAAGATGAGTTGCCACTGGCAATTTGGCTCAACTCAATATGTAGGTAGTGAGTTAATAAATGTACATACTTACATCTCTAAAACCAGTGCGATAATACATGAAAATAATAACTCTGATAAAAATTAAAAATAAAACCAATGAGAAAAGATTCTTCTACTCTGAATTTTCAAGTTATCCAAACTTAGAATATTCTGGGTAACCAAAGGATTTGGTAGTGCTGCTAAACCAAGGAAGTTTTAAACAGATGAGCATCCATATTTCCCACAGGAACTTTTAAAAAAATACTATGTCTTTCCCCAGATCTAACAAATTACTCTTCTGCTATTGGCCTGGGGTCCTACTATATTAATGTAATGAGAATTTCTACTTTATACTACTGAGAAGTCCTTTTTATAAGCAAGTATACTTGGACTTAAGTCTCTTTCTTTCCTAATTATTCATATAAACGGAGCAGCTAAAAGTTTTGATAATCAACCTTTACTGGAAAGTGAAATCATTCTATTGCAGTATCTTTAAATTCTCAACCCTGAATGTACGTTATAATTATACTACTATGGAGGACCGTGGCTTTTAAAAAATAAAATTGCCTAAGTTTATCCTCAGACTGATTTCACTAGGCATCCATTAATATGTAATTCCTTATTAGGATGCCTGTATTTTATGGATACACTGGTACCATGGCCTGTACTTGGAAAAAACAAATTTAGAGCAGAGAAAAAGAAACTAAAGAAGTAGCCCTAAACATTAATGCCTTTCAGTGGGTGATAGATGGCTTTTCTTTATTTTTCAGCTTCTCTACAATCAACATATAGTAAAAAACAAATTCTTTTTCTTCCCTTTTATATTGCTATTAACAATCATGCAGGAAAATACTAACAAATGACTTTTAATGTATCACCAAAAGAAGCACTTTTAGCTATCACTGTTGGGGAAAATATGATTAACATAGGCATCCAGATTAATGAAGGAAATTCTGGGTAAAAGAGCGCTTCCATATAGAACTCGAGGCAATAATTTTCTCAACTCCCTGGCTTTTTAATATTTTATATTTTTATGGTAAATTAGCCACTTGAAATATGTATCAAAAACTCACTTTTTAAAATAAAGGCAAGACTTACAGTTTAGACGTTGTGCCACTTAGTAAGTCATCTTCATCACTAAACTCATCTTCATTTTCATCTTGGTCTGATGGTTCTTCAGTTTTTTCATCCTCCTCTTCTTTTTCTTCCTCAATGGCAACCTCACTTGCCTTGTCTTCCTCATCCAAGTAAAAATTTTTATCAGCACTTAATCCAGGAGTTGTGTCAATTACAAACAATGCATTGTCACATAACTTATTTTCTGAGTCTCCATGTAATGAGCCCTTTTGAACACTATTTTCAACAAAGCACACAGTGTCCTCTTCAACCTCACTGTTTTCAGACTGCTGGCTTTCATCACTGCTGAGAAGTAACAAAACAGAATCATCCTGGGATGTGTTGAGCTCAGACTTGTCCAGTTTGGTATCACACGCAAAATCTCCTTCTCTTTCCTCATTCACGTCCTCACTATCAGCTATAATTGTGCACTCTTCTTCATCACTACCACCGTCATCGCTAGATGTGAAGTCACTTCTTTTTGGGGTGCTCTTTCTCTCTTCAGTCCATCTGTCTATTTCCACAACTGCAAATGTTTGAGCTAATGATTTCATTATAGCCTCAGAGTTCAGACTTGAGGGCTTTGATGTAGTTTTGTTATTTTGGGGGGTCGAATGCCTTTGAGAAACTAACTGCTGAAGGCCAGCGTCCTGAAGTTCAGGAAAACTCAACTCGGAATTTTTCTCAATTTCTTTAACCTTATCTATCCTTCCTTCAGCTTCTTCATCTAAACTCTTATAATTCTGCTTTGTTGTTTCTTTGAGAGGTGCAACATTGGCCTGTTTTTCCTTTTTTATATTAAGACGTTGGCATTTTTGCACTGTTGTTTTTTTTCCTGACTTTCCATAGAAGGAATCATTATCCATGTCATTACAGATTTCATTAGAGAAATTTGGCTTATTTATCTGAGAAAGAGATCTTGCTTGTAAACAAGTTTGTCTAGTATCTGAATTCATAGATGTATTTATTACTTGATTGTCATTTCCTGGTATAATTTCAGTATCTTTCTCCTCTGTTTGTGCCTGTAATTTCCTCTGCATACTCCTTGTTGTTCTAGTAGAAATTCCAGAAAATGTAGACATTTCTGAGCATGATGATTCAGCATCAGAAATAGTTTCTGAATGTAATTCTTGGCTTGGCTCTGTTAGGGATTTAGCCTTACTTCTGGTTCCCGTAGAAGGCACAATTCTAGAAATACCTGAAACATGTGATTCTGCTTCAGAGACTTCTTCTTCAGTATGAGACTCACTTATTGAAGTTACTTTCAGCCTTTTCCTAACACTGGACACTGGGGTGCATGCAACTAAGATTTGCCTCCTCCTAGTTATTCTTAAAATGGAATTCTGGGGCTCAGATACAGAACAAAAACTTGACTCTGCTTCAGAGGTCTCTCCATCAGTATCTGGTTTGTTCATTTCTGATAATGAGGCTCTAGTTCTGTCCTTCCTCTTCCCAGTTTTAGGGGTTGGTCTTTGTTTCCTATTGCTCTGTGAATCAGTAGTACTTGAGTCATCAGATGGAGATTCCTTCCTGCCTTTTGGATTCGAATGAATTCTTTCAGCAGAATTCTGTAAGCCAGAGAACGCACACTGTTAACAGGACATGGGCAAGGTGAGTGAGGTGCTACCCACAGGAGCAAATTTTAAGACAGCACTAAAAAAAACTAAGTAAACTAGAAGCACTAAAAAACAAAAGTCTCAGTAAACTAGATAAACACAAAACCCAACACCACCATCCATTATTTAAAAAAAACTTACATGCTGTATCTGTCCCTGCATTTGCAGGGCCCTGCTTCACTCGCCTCACCCAAGTCCTTGAGTCTGGCTTTAGAGAGCAAAATAATGATAATAATAACAGAAAATATTTCTACACCTAAAAATGTCAAATATTCTAGGTGAACCCATATTCCGAAACATATCGGGGAGAGGACATAAGGAGACTATTATCTCTGGGCAAAGATATGTTTAGGAACACACACCAATAGAACTGGTCGCTGCCCTCACCTTTGCATACGTTTAACGTTCATCACAGAATTTTCCTTCATCACAGAATCAGAGGCAGCAACACCTAGCGCCACCAGGCGGCATCACCGTAGACCTCCCCACGCCAAAAGGGGGTGCTGTGGGGTCACCGCCGGCCTCCCCATGAGAAAAGGAGCCCTTCACTCCAAACCCGCTAAATCAGCTCACGCTTGGTGGCCAAAATAAATCCTTAGTACGGTGTTACCAGTAAAGTTAAAACGTCTGAGCTGTTCATGTGCATTGGAGCTGAGCTACCCGAAGCAAGTTAACTAACCTCTCGGTTCCACACTAAGGGCCGCCTTAAAGACAGCCAAGGAAGTGACAAGCTCAGCGGCGGCCGGGGCGCAGCTACGCGCGGCAGGCCCGTCCGGATGCTCCAGCCCCTCGGTCCCCCGTCCCCCACACACACTGCGCGGGACACTGACGCCGCCCCCTGCCCCTCACTGGGAGCCACTCTGCGAAGCGGCGAGCAGACTTGAGGGAGCCTCGCTATTTCCTACCTTCCGCCTGGAGCGTTCGGGCGACGTAGCTTGGATCCCGGCCCGAGGCCGCGCCGACCTGGTGACCACCATCTCTCCGGCTGGCAGCCACCTGGCCGGTCTCGGTTCCGGAGCCCCGGAAGTGCGTCAGAGAACGGTCTCGCTCTCGGTTCCCGCGAGAATTGCGCATCTCGCGAGAGCCTCTTCCCTAACCTCCGCCCGCCTGCGGAGTTCCGGCGGTGCCGAGATTCCGCGGGATTCCCGGGGGCCGGGTTTGGGCGTTTCTCCGCGAGTCCCATCCTTCCGCAGCGAGGGCACGTTGTGGGCGCGGTGACACTCGCCGTGACAGAGGCCTTCGTCCCCGTGTCCCCTTCTCAATGCATTCGGCAAATTCTAAAGTTTTAATGTAGCCTGGGGTGTGGCCGAGAGAGAGGTTTGCATTACGTACACTTAAAAAAAAATCTTGTATTTGTGAAGTTAAATATAAATAAAATAAAATTTAAATTCAAAGGATTGGTTGCGGTAAAGATGTTTGTTAAATTTCCTAGGAACTCAGACTAGTTAGGAAGATATATAACCTAAAGGGGAGATGGTGACTAGGGACTGGAAATAAGCAGAAAAGAAGAAATGTTATAGAAATTGTAAGGAGAGTGACAAAAAATGTCTTGCAGTGAAGGGGAGAGAAGGACCTAAAATTTCAGGCGTCTTCAAACTACGGCCCGCGGGCCACATGCGGCCCGCAGAGGAGTCTGATCCGGCCTGCCAGGTTTTTTGGGCAGTGAGCACAGCCGAGGTGTTACAGTAGGAATTAGTAGTAGTTCATATAGTCCGGCCCTCCAGCTCTCTGAGGGACCGTGATCTGGCCCCCACTTTAAAAAGTTTGAGGACCCCTGATCCTAAATCAACAGAAGCTTTTGGATTTCTTTTAGGATGAAGGATGGAGAGCTAGAAAGTTTGAGGGGGAATGGAAAGGGATTGAAGAAGTAGATGGATATTGTTGGAAGTGAGAAAGGATGAGTGCCTCACTAAATGTATTCTTTTCTACATTCATAAAAGAAAACCTTTTTCCACCCTTACAAAACACAGATTTTTCAGTGGGCACCCTGCCACTCAGCTAAATAGCTCCTTTCATTGTTTCCCTTGCAGCCAGATGTGGCTAAATTTTGGGCAATTATATATAAATTGAGTGTTGTGTAGTTCTTAAGGAACATCTTAAAAGCTAGGATGTCTTCCCTTGCTTCCTCCTCCTCCTTCCTTCCCCTCTCACCCTTTCCTCTCCCCTCCCCCTCTCCCCTCTTCCTTCCCACCTTTCTCCTCCTTTTCCTCCTCCCCCCTCACCTCCTCTTTCTCCCTCTTCTTCTTTTGGTTAATCCTTACCTAAGTCCATTGATGTTTAGAAAAAGTGGAAGGGAGAGGGAGAGACAGAAGCATCAATGTGAGAGAAACATAAAAACACATCCACTGGTTGCGTCCTGCATGCACCTTGATCAGGTCAGGGGAACCTGCCTTTTACCGGAGTGGAACCCTGTGGACCTGCCACCCAACCAGCAGCCCAGACCTGGCACCGCCAACGGGACCCTTCAGTCTGTGGGCTGATGCTCTATCCACTGAGCCAAACTGGCGAGGTCTTCCCTTGCATTCTTTAACTTCATTTTACACCCTGAAAAGTAGTGTGTGCTATCTGGTTTGCAAGCAGCAAGTTTGTGCCACTTTAGTGATGGCAGAAGCACGAGAAAGAAAAAAAGCATGGGTCCCAGACAACTGGTGGAGCTGCCATATCAAGTCTTAGACTAGTTCTAGGCCTGTTCCACGTGAGAAAAACACTTGTCTTTTTTTAAGCCACGGTTATTTGGTGATTTTCCCGTTCTCCTCTTTGGGCCCTTACAGCAAATACAGGCCAATTGGAAGACTCGGGCCCCAGTGACAGAGCCAGGCCCCACAATCACTGGGAATTTAGGCCTAAAACAACTGGGTAGCAATCTCCATGGAACAGAACACACTATTTTAGAGTCTTAATTCTCCCCTAAAATGTGTACTGCTGCTCCTCTTTAGCCAGGAAAGACTGAACTAAAGTAACCCAAAGACCGAGTTTCTTTTGAGGTGGGATCCACAGGGAGCCTGCTGGTGACAAGGCCTCTCACAGGCAGCTGCCTTCCCCACAAGCTCGGTGTGCTCTGAGCCTGTCTGTTTCTGGCAGTGCCAGGTCTTGGGCTGCTGGTTGGGTTGCAGGTCCACAGGGTTTCTTTCCACCACCTGGCCCCCCTCCTACCCAGTGTGCCAGGCGGCTGTTGCTAGAGCTGGGACTCAGAGGGCAAAGGAGCTGGCCTGCACCAAGAGGGACCTGCAGATGGCCAGGCTGTACCCCACATCCCACTTCGCACACTTACTCGTGTGGATCCAGCCAAAGCCTGCTGCCCGAGACTGGCACCTCGCGGGGAGGGGAGAAAGGCACCCTGACCTGCAAGCCTCGGTGACAATCATCTCGGTCCCCAGCTGATTGAATCCGTCCCAAAAAGCCTTCATCTCAAGCTGCATGCTCATGCTGGCCAACTTCAATTCTTTTTTTTTTTTTTTCCTTCAATATATATTTTATTGATTTTTTTTTTTTTTTTTTTTTTTTTTTTTTTTACAGAGAGGAAGGGAGAAGGATAGAGAGTTAGAAACATCAATGAGAGAGAAACATTGATCAGCTGCCTCCTGCACACCCCCACTGGGGATGTGCCTACAACCAAGGTACATGCTTTTGACCGGAATCGAACCTGGGACCTTTCAGTCCGCAGGCCAATGCTCTATTCACTGAGCCAAACCAATTTCGGCAACTTCACATTTTTCTTTACCAGGGCCTTGGCAGAGGCTGCGCAACTGGCCCTGGGGGCCCTTGGGCTCGGCAGTGGCGCTGGTGGCAACTCCTGTGGCCAGCTTGTCATAGCAACCAGTCGTTCTAGCCATTCCACTGTAATGGTTGCTGGGCTTTTATTATATAGATGTCCTAGGCCAGTATCTTCCCTGATTAAGGTCAATCTTTACCTTAACTGAGCCTGTTGTCTTTTTGTATCTAAGAACATATTTGTGAAATATCAGGGTAACGTATAACTTCCTTTTTTCAGGACCACTCAGGGCACAACCAAATATGCCTGGGCGGCCAGGACTCGAGACTATAAATTCCTTCATTATTGCTAACTGTTGACTGTTAACTATCCTATACCCATCTATGTAAAAGAAGTATGTGTCTATCATTTTACTTTTTAATCCAATCCAAGAGATTGCCCCCACCCCTTTGCTTTCTCCCGCCTCCCTAATCTATCACCAAGGGATTTCACCTAACCCACTTACATCTCTTCCTTTGATTGTAATGTACAAAACAAGGCGATAAGCTGCCATTATTCCGATCCATTGAGATTCTGCTTCCCAGCAATTGTGGACATTTTGGCTCAAATAAACTCACAAAAGTTCTTTACATGTTTGAATGTTTTTACATTAGCATAAGCAAATACATGAAAATAGAAATTAAGATCACAGGAGTAGGTATAGAAAATGAGGAAAAGTATTTGAAAATTAATTTGTGATATTCACTTGCAATCATGGCCTTTTAATGTAAAACAGAAAAAAAAATCCCAAACATTAACTAAAAAAGATAAAAAAACAAATAGTACCAAAATTAAACTGTCAGTACGTATTTGTAATCTGAGAAAATTGAGCTAATCTACCACCAACAGGTGGTCTGATGCTAGGCTAATAACAAAATGTTCTGGTTTTGTTTTATGTGTACTTACCAGGTCTGTCCTGTTTCCCTGTTTCTACCTTCTCTGCCTACCCTCTTTACCCAAAGTGGATTTGGAGCAAATACAGTATTCTCACTTTTAGATAAGTACAGTATAAAAATATAGTAGTTGTTATTCAATCCCAAAGAGAAATTCTCCCTTGACAGTCTGATAGTCTATATTTTACTAACTAAACCCTTAAACTCAAGAATTGGCCCTCTGGAATTTTAGGCATCAACTAAAAGATGGAAGTTTTAGTGCATGAGCCGCCTTCTTTTTTTTTTTTTTTTTTAAGTACATTTTATTGATTTCTTTACAGAGAGGAAGGGAGAGAGATAGAGAGCTAGAAACGTCGATGAGAGAGAAACATCGACCAGCTGCCTCTTGCACACCCCCTACTGGGGATGTGCCCACAACCAACGTACATGCCCCTGACTGGAATCGAACCTGGGACCCTTCAGTCCGCAGACCGATGCTCTACCCCTGAGCTAAACCGGTTTCGGCCTTCTTTTTTTTAAAATGCAGAAATATTTTGGTTTCCTTCAATGTTTTCGGAAATTCTGTTTTGGCTTATAAAACAGAAATAGTCAACACAGTAATGCAAACATTCAAAACCACCAATGTGGCAAGTTATTGACTTTTTATGCGCACACACACACACACACACACACACACACGCAGTTAGGCTCTGATGATGACTTGAATGCAAACCCCTGTGCTGTATAGCACGTGTACTCACACCCAGAAGCGACTGCTTCAAGTGCATCATGACAACTTACTCCAGTCACATGTGGCAAAGGTTTTCGGTACGTGAAATGCTGCTAATTTCCCAAATTAACTTAAAGAAATCCTGGGAGGAATGACTCCTAGGAAATGAGTGTTTGGACTTCCACCCCCAAGAATGTGGCTTGCCAAAACATTTCACAGGAGCCAGGAAGGATGATGGCAGGAGAGCAAGTTTATTAGCATCCATTTCGATTAGTACCCACATCTATGCACTTCCTTATCGCCTTGGAGATGCACCTTGCCTGAGAGTTTATTCTGGGGGAAAGCCAGTTAATCACAATGGGAACTTCTGATATGAAAACCACATTCAAAAGCCGTTGGCCATTACAAACTGAGGGATATTCAGTGGAGATAAAGTGGACGGTTACTTAGGCTTCACAGTTGATTCTTTCTTTCTTGAAATGCTTGTCTTCACTGTCGAGTGTAAGGCAGATTTTCTCCTAAGCCCAGGGACAGAGGGAGGGAGAGTCTGGAGAGAAGGTCCCAAGAGCACCAGAATCCATTCACCCTGGGAGCAGCCCGCGAATGAGACTCGTTAACTACATTGTCCTGAGTTGGTCTGTCCTGCACTTTGCTGGGAACCTTTGGCTCCAAAAGGAACAATAAAGGAGTGAGAGGAAGAGCAGGCGTTTAAGAAGCCTTCATTCAAAGAGACATGAGCGTGGGGAAGGGGTGGGGAAGGGGAGCTGACAGGGAGGAGAAAAGAAAAAAATCTCTGGTCCACTTGTGAAGTTCTCCAGCTGGGCTGGTTGTTTGTAAGGGACAGTTTCCTTCCAGTGCACATATTCTTTCGAGCAGCCATCAACTGCAGAAATTGCAGCAAGCAGCAGACATTCAGGAATAGTAAGTCCTAGTCCCTTGGTTAGAAAAACGGAGATAGAAGTTCCACATCCACCTTCTGAGCTAAGGAAGTCACAAATAACTTAGCACAGGTATAGTTTCCCTCGGCTATTGTTAAGGCTCGTTTTGGAAATGGTGCATCACCATGTGGGTCCACGATCTGCCATGGAGGTGACTGCAAGGCAGAGCCCCGCTTCCTCTAATATTCCTATGACAAGAATCCAATGCACACGTCAAACAAGGCGTGCCCTTTATTCCCTATGCTCATGTAGTCAAATTGCCAACGTGAAAGCCACCAGGAGAAGAAGATTGTGGAGGTGTGTGGTTTCTTCTGACCGTTCCTCCTCCCTTAATCTTTGATGGTGGAATAAAGCTCTTCTATCTGTGACTTGAAATAACTCCGAAGTTCTGGCCTCTTTGCCTTCATTGTCGGGGTCAGAAGGCCGTTTTCGACAGAGAACGGTTCAGGGTGGAGAGTGATGCCTTTGACCTGCTCCATTGGGTTCAGGCCAGACTCCTCCCCCAGCCTCACCAAGTCTTCTAGGATGGCTTTATTGACTTCCTTGCTGCGGCACAGCTCCTCGAAGGATCCCACCAGGCCTCGCTTCCTCGCCCAGCGGCCCAGTGTCTCCACGTCAGGGACCACGATGGCTATGAGAAATGCCTCCAGGCTGTCTCCATGGACGAACACCTGCGCGACGGGTTCGCTCCGTTGGTAGATAGTCTCGATCTTTTCGGGTGCTATGTATTCTCCTTGTGCCAGTTTAAATATGTGCTTCTTCCTGTCGATGATCTCCAAGGTCCCATTCGGTAACCATTTCCCGATGTCCCCTGTGTGCAGCCAGCCCTCTCCGTCCAGAGCTTCGTTTGTTTTCGCCGGGTTCTTCAGGTAGCCTTGAAATACATTTGCTCCCTTCACACACACCTCGCCCTCGCCGTTGGCAGCCAGATAGTTAATCTCTTTCGCGTCGACGAGTTTTATCAGATTGCAAGGCACCGGGGCACCCACGTGGCCTGCAGTCCACTCTCCGGGAATGGTCATGGAGCAGCAGGCTGTGCACTCAGTCTCTCCGTAGCCTTCATAGAACTGACAGCCCAGCACCGCTCGCATAAACGTCAGCACCTTGGCTGACACGGGCGCAGCCCCGGTGATCATCAGCCGGACGTTCCCTCCCAGCTTTGACTGTATTTTGCGGAAGATCAGTATATCCCACAGGCTGTTGTTTCTGATGACGCCTCTGCGAACCTCCGCTTGTTTCCTCTTGGAGGCGAAGTCCAGTAGCAGCCGTTTCGGAATGGTGTTTGCCTCTCCCCAAATTCTGTCCAACATGCGGGTCAGCAGCCTCGGGACCACAGGAAAGATGGTGGGTTGAAGCATTTTGAGGTCATCCATGAGCAGCTTGATATCTCCTTGGAAAAATCCTATTCTCGCCCCCTGGCACAGGATCGCGCTCTCCAAGAGCTGCTCATACATGTGTGCAAGCGGTAAAAAGGAAATGAGTGTGTCACTGGCGTTCAGGCCAACGGCCTCCTCTGTCACTTTCAAAATCCCTGAGAAGTTGCTCACTATGTTGCGATGAGTGAGCATTGCCCCTTTGGGGTGGCCTGTGGTTCCACTTGTGAAACAAATTACTGCAAGGTCTTCAGGAGCCGGAGGCTTGGGCTTCTGTCTGTTGGCTCTTCCCAGGTCCTCCATGGCCTTCATGCTGATGATCTCCACCCCGCACCTGTTGCCGAGTTCCAACAGATCGCTCTCATAGGAGTCCATGACGACTATGATTTTGAGGCCTGGGGTGGACGTATTCTCTACGCCTTCCAATAACAGGTTGGCCTTCTCTGGCTTGTCCACAAAGACCAGGGCGAGTTCAGCACTGTTGATTATGTAAGTGACTGCTTCCCTACCCAGGGTGTCGTAGAGGGGAACGGGCACCATCGAGTAAGCAAAGCATCCGTACTCAATGACCACCCACTCGGGCCTGTTCTGGGAGAAGATGCCGATGTACTGGTCGGGTGCGGCCTTGAAGCCCTTGTGGACCAGGGCGGAGCCCACGCACTCGGACATCTCCGCCACCTGCCGGTAGGAAAGCCATTCGTAGAGCTGGCCTGTCTTCCGAAAGCCCAAACAAGGGCGGTCCTTGGATATGCGGACGCCCCTCTGGAAGCTCTCGTGCAGGGTTCGGACGTCATCGTACAAGTACACCAGGAGCTCGTCGCTGTCCAGGAGCGCGGATCTCCGGGCGCCGCCGGTGCCCGCCACCTCCACCGACTGCATGGAGAGGCCAGCCGGTGGCTTGGGGCGCCTGGACCTCATGACATAACACAGGGCGGTGAGAGCCGCGAAGGCGCTGCCGAAGGCCAGGAGCGAGTGGGTGGGCAGCGCGCGGAGGTACTGTCGGAAGTCAGCCAGCTCTGGGATCCGGATGTTCCGCAGCAGCTCGCGCGCTTGCATGTCCCGTGCTGGTGCTGCCCGCCGCTGCCGTACTTTACTGGGCCGCCCGCGGGCTTTGAAATCTTAGGTTCTGGAGGTAAGACGGGTGCCCCCCAAGCCGAGTGTCCTCTTGGAGGCGGGCAGCACGGGGAGCTGAGTCCTCACTCCACCCAAGTCTCCGGCCCAAGACCGTGCCATCCACCCCTCCATGCCAGCCACATCACAAGGAAAGTTCCATCAGGTTCCTCCCCTCCGGACCCCACAAAGGCTACACCCACCAGAACACCGTGCTGTCCGCCCCGCACACCCCAAAACTCCTCTAGGGATCAACTCCTTGCGTTTGAAGCTCAGGCTCCTCCGCACGGCACGGCCGGCCGTCCCTACCACCGCACAAACGGGGAGCCGGACCGCGGCGCACGTCACCGGGCCCCGCGGTGAACCAGCGCCAGCCCTGGGGCCCCCGCGGCGGGCACCGAGGCCTCCGCAGCCGCCCGGCAGGGCAGCCCCCGGGGCAGGGCAGCCCCCGGGGCAGGGCAGCCCCCGGGGCAGGGCAGCCCCCGGGGCAGGGCAGCCCCCGGGGCAGGGCAGCCCCGGGCAGAGGCTGGAAAAGCGGGGCGTCCCCACGAACCCAGCGGCTGCTCACGAGCCTCGGCTGCGGCACTTGAGCTCGGGCGGCGGGGCAGACAGAGCCCGGCTCTTCCAGAGCCCGGCTCTTCCAGAGCCCACAGGCGCCACAGTGGGACGTCTTCTAACTGTAGATATTATACATGGTATATCATTGTACAATAGGTATTTATTATACATGGTATAACATTGTAGATACTATACAATGTTATTATACAGAAACATTATTTTCAAATTAAGTTTGACTTTGTAAGAAGTTCCCAAAGAATCCCATCTCCTGGTTTCAAACCCTGGAGTGTGGACTGGACCTGGTGACTTACTTATTACTACCGTGTTTCCCCGAAAATAAGACATCCTCCGAAAATAAGACCTACTTACAGGTTTCCTTCTGAGTGAAATATAAGACATCCCCTGAAAATAAGCCCCCCTCCCCCACCACCACAGGCTAAACATGAGAGATTTGGTCCACTGATTCTGAAAGAAATGGAGTCACAAGAAATTCACCAGGAAATTCAGGAATTGGATTGTTATGATGATGTTCCAGAAGATGATGACATGATTGTCATTGAATAAATGAGTAAATTCTTGATACTGTAGGATTCACAGTTTGTCTGGTTTGTGTTGACAACGACCGTACTACCGTACCATATACAGGTAATAAATTTCCTTTATTTTCATTTAACAATAAATGTGTACCATATTCTTCTTCATGGAAAAATAAGACATTCCCTGAAAATAAGACCTAGTGCATCTTTGAGAGTGAAAATTAATATAAGACACTGTCTTATTTTCGGGGAAACAGGGTATAATGAAAAGGATGACAAAAGTGATGGGTCACCTGACCCACGTGCAGTGGCCTCCAACTCCTGCAAACACCACCCTCCCCTCTCCCCCCCAACTGTGGTGCCAGGGAGCACCTACTGCTAAGGACAACCCGCTGGGCGGGCCCCAGCTGCCCGCAGATGCCTTCAGCGGCTGCACATCCTCCCCAGGCCCAACCTGGGTGGCAGCTCCTGGTGCCTGTCTGGTTTGCTGCTCTACCTGGATTGCAGCAGGACCGCCTTGGTGGGGGAGGGCACCTTCCAGAACCTCTTGGCCTCCTCATTCTGCACCTCAATGGCAGCACCTCACTGTGCTCATCTGGGCAGCCTTCCAGCCCCCAGGGCTTCCAACTCGGCTCTGTGACTGCTGCCTGCAGAGGCTGAGGTACTGGATGGAGAGCTCTGAGCTTGTCGCCAGTGTGCCTCCCAGGTCTCCGTGGCAGCATGGACATCAGTCAGGTGGCCTTTGGGCTCTGACCCATGCAACCAGGCCAGTCCCCAGAGCCAGTCGTCACCACTGTGAACGGGCTCAGCCGCCTCTTCTCCAAGCTGCTGGCCGGGGGCCCTGGTGGAGGAGGTGGCCACCACCACCTCCAGGCCAGTCAATACCTCCACAGCCTTCCTTCCGGGGAGTGGGAGCCTCGGGCAACAACACCGTTTCTCCTTGGCTCTAGTCTCCTGTTCAGCGTGGCCCAGCACAGGGTGTTTGTCCTGTGACCCTGCCACACTGGGCGCCCAAACTGCCTTGGCCAGCTGGGAAATTTTACTTAATTGGGACTTAAAGTGTTTGTGATCGCGGGAGAGGGAACAGGATGGGAGCAGGTGGTGAAAATTCCAGTGGAAGGTGGAAGGAACTTTTTGCCTCCAGAGATGGTGCTAGGAAGCGGACAATCCTGGGGAATGTTATGGGGGTGGGGTGAGGTATGAATTTCTGTTCTTGTCACATGGACATCAGCTGGAAAAGAAAGAAGAACGAACATGGTGGCTCTCTGATAAGAAGGCTGGGAATTCCTAGCGTCTCGGCTCCACCTCTATCCCTCCTCACTCCCCCTCCCTCTCCCTCTCCCCCTCCCGCCAAGGACTCACTGCAATGCCTGAATTAGAATCAGTTCTTGGCTAAGTACTGAGAACTGTGCCAATTCTTCTAATGGGGCAACCCATTGACCCAGACCTTTTGTTTTCCATCTCAGTCCTCTTCTCCCTGGGACTGAAGACACTGGGTCCAGGAAGATGGACCAGACAGGACAGAAGGGGGAGGGTTCCTGGAGTCTGAGATGTGTTACCTGGTGGTTCAAACAAAGACCCATTTCATTTACTCCACAATTATTCCCAGGGGTGGCCGTAGGGCAGGTAGAGGAAAAACAGGGAGGAAGTGTCTGTGGACAAATCAATTTGTAAAATCCTAAGATTTTTTTTAAAAAGGTTTTTCTACTGCGGGACCTTTCAGTCTCTCATAGGCAAACATGCTCTGTGAATCTTTGGGGAGGCATAAAATATTTTCTTAGTGTTTTGTGGCAAGAGTGTCCCGAAGGCAGAGAAATGCTTTGTTAACTGGACAGGAAGTCTCCAGTTTGGGTTCTATTAGCTGTGAAAATTATTATGGGATGCACTCTCAGGGGCTAATAGCCAAGAGGAAAGAAAGCAACCAGTTTGGGGGAGGGGGGAGGAGAGAAGGTGTGAAATATCCCCCAGGAAGGAAGTTGCTAACTGTAAATCCCCAGATCCCACAGTGAGAGCAAACGCTGTTAATTCTGCAAAATCCTTGCTTAAACTGTCCTCCATAACTGCATTTGTCAACACTAGAAATCCCTAATCTTAACATCCTGAGTTCTTCTCTCTGTTTGAAGAGGTAGGTTTTCAAAGTCCACAGATTCAGGGTGCATTGAGCTGTCATTTCTTTTTTCTTTTTTAATAAATCTTTATTGTTCAGATTATTACAATTGTTCCTCTCTTTTTCCCAACATAGCTCCCCTCCACCAGGTTTCTACCCCACCCTCTGCCCTTACCTCCCACCCACTGTCCTCATCCATAGGTGTTTTAGTCCAGTCTCTTCCCGAACCCCCGCACCCCTTTACCCGTAAGGATTGTCAGTTCACTCCCTTTCTGTGCCCCTGATTCTATTATATTCACCAGATTATTCGTTCATCAGATTTTTTATTCACTTGATTTTTAGATTCACTTATTGATAGATATGTATTAGATAGATATGTCTTCCTCTTCTTAAAGAATACCTTTCAGCATTTCATATAATTCTAATTTGATGGCGATGAACTCCTTTAGCTTTTTCTTACCTGTGAAGCTCCTTATCTGACCTTCATTTCTGAATGATAGCTTTGCTGGATAGAGTAATCTTGGTTGTAGTTTCTTGCTATTCATCACTTGGAATATTTCTTGCTATTCCCATCTGGCCTGCATAGTTTCTGTTGAGAAATCAGCTGACAGTTGTATGGGTGCTCCCTTGTAGGTAACTGTTTTTCTCTTGCTGCTTTTAATATTCTTTGTCTTTTGCTCTTGGCATTTAAATGATGATGTGTCTTGATGTGGTCCTCTTTGGATTCCTTTTGTTTGGGGTTGTGTGTGCTTCCTGTACTTGTAAGTCTATTTCTTTTACCAGGTGGGGGAAGTTTTCGGTCATTATTTCTTCAGATAGGTTTTCAATGTCTAGCTCTCTCTCTTCTGGGACCCCATAATTCTGATGTTGGTACGCTTGAAGTTGTCCCAGAGGCTTCTTACACTATTTTCAACTTTTTGGATTCTTTTTTCTTTTCCAATTGAGTCTTTTTTGCTTCTTTGTATTCCAAATCTTTGACTTGGTTCTTGCAATCGTCTAGTCTGCTTTTAGGTCTCTGTATACTATTTTTTATTTCAGTCAGTGTATGCTTAATGGTGATAGTACTTCTTTTGTGTTTCTAGGTGATATTAAACATTATAAATGTTGCAAAAGCATTTCCGAGGTCATGGTCAAATAGGATGTGGCCATTAGAGGTCAATACAATTTAATGGGTCATAACTGGCATTTTAAAAAACAAGAGCTCTAGCTGGTTCAGCTCAGTGGATAGAGCATTGGCCTGAGGACTGAAGAGTTGTGGGTTGATTCTGGTTAAGGGCAACCAATTGATGTGTATCTCTCACACATATTTTTCTGTCTCTCTTTTCGTTCCAATCTCTCTAAAAATAAATGGAAAAAATTTCTTGGATGAGGATTAACAAAAAAACAAAAAACACAAAACAAACAAAAAAAACCCACAAAAAAAAGTAAAACTAGATAAAACATAGCCACAAGCATTACATGTAACATAAAAGTATTGTTTTTTGAAACTTGTTAATTTTTATGCATTTATTCAGATTATATATGTATGTATATGTCAGTCTGGATTGCATCATACAATCTGTATTTTATTGTGGGTTAGCATTCAAAAAGTTTGAAAGTCACTAAAAAAAAAGATTAGGTTACAAAAATGGCTGACTTCTATCTTGCAATCTCACTTATTTATTCTGTGGGAAGCTAGCTGCACATTATGAGCTACACTATGGAGAAGGCTTATACCTGTTGAGAGACTGAGCAAGGTTAGAGGCAGACCAACCTCAAGCCAGTATACAGGCAAGATTAATTTCAGCTGACACTTTGCAACCATTTGAGACATATTTTTTGTGTTCTAACATTTTATGTAAAGAAATTAGCACAATATGTACTTTTTCATATCTAGCTTCTTTCACTTAGCATGTTTCTAAGATTCATCTGTGTTACTGTGTAGTGTACACTTCATTCTTTTTAATTGCTGTGTAGTATTCCATTAATTGATAATATAACTCATCCATTCAACTGTTGATAGCATTTGGGTTTCCAGTTTTCAGATTTATGAATAAAGTACTGTAAACATTTATATATTTTGGGACACACGTTTTTATTTCTCTTGAGTGAATATCTAGAATTGCTGGTCATAGGGTAAGTGTACATTAATTTCGTAATAAATATAAAATTTTCTAGAGTGATGACATTTTACATTTTTAAAAAATATATATTTTATTGATTTTGTACAGAGAGGGAGAGAGATAGTTAGAAACATCGATGAGAGAGAGTCATCGACCAGCTGCCTCTTGCACACCCCCTACTGGGGATATGTCCGCAACCAAGGTACATGCCCTTGACCGGAATCAAACCTGGGACCCTTCAGTCCCCAAGCCAACGCTCTATCCATTGAGCCAAACCGGTCTTGGCAACATTTTACATTCTTATTAGCAATATGAGAGTCCTGTTTGCTCCATATCCTCACCAACACTTGGTATTCTCAGTCTTTTAAAGTTTTAGTGGTATTTTATTGTAGTTTTAAAGTAATTATTCCTGACGACAAAGATGTTGAGCATCTTTTAATGTTCTTACTAGTTATTCATGTAATCTTTGGAGAAAAATGTTTTAATCTTTTGCTATTTTTATTTTTAAAAAATGTTTTTTAAAAAAATATATTTTATTGGTTTTGTACAGAGAGGGAGAGAGATAGAGAGACAGAAACATCGATGAGAGAGAGTCATCGATCAGCTGCCTCTTGCACACCCCCTACTGGGGATATGCCCGCAACCAAGGTACATGCCCTTGACCGGAATCGAACCCGGGACCCTTCAGTCCCCAAGCCGACGCTCTATCCATTGAGCCAAACCGGTCTTGGCTATTTTTTAAAAATGTTTTTATTGACTTTAGAGAGATAGAGGATAGAGCAGTAGAAACACCAATTGGCTGCTTTCTGCACATCCCTTACTGAGGATTGAGCACGGAACTTGGGCATGTACCCTGACCAGGATTCAAACGAGTGACCTCTTGGTTCATGGGTTGATGCTCAGCCACTGAGCCACACCAGTGGGCATGTTTTGCTATATTTAATTGGGTTGTATTACACATTCTGGATACAAGATCCTTATCTGATATGATTTGTAAATATTTTCTACCATTCTGTGATGTCTTTTCACTTTCATGATGGTGTCATTTGAAATACAATTAAAAAAAATTGATTATGTCCAATTTATTTTTCATCAGAAATATGTATTGGAAATATTCCCCCAGTTGATGGCTTCAATTTTCATTGTCCTTTTTTTAATTGGGGGGGAGGGGGCGCGAGGGAGTGTTAATCCTCACCCGAGAATATGTTTTTTCATTGGCTTTTAGAGAAAGTTGAAGGGAGGGAGGGAGGGGTTGCCTCCCAGACACTCCCTGACTAGAGGCCAGGATTAAACCTGCAACCCAGTTGAACCCAAGATCCTTTGGTGCTTGGGCAGACACTCCAACCACTGAACCACACCAGCCAGAGCACATTTTCATTTTCTTAACAGTGTCTTTTGAAGAACTGAAGATTCAACTTTTGATTAAATCTAATTAGTTTTCTTATATGATTACACTTTTTTGTTATAAAAAACTTTTGCAGCCAGTTTTAATTATTTTGCTTTATTTTAATTCTATACATATCAAAATAAGTTGAAATCTCAACTAAAAATAAAAAAAGCAACTAGAGAAAAAGTCATTATTTCTAGGGAAGGAAATCCAGATTTTCATTAACAAGAGTATATATACTGTCAGTGGAATATTTAAGTTGCTGAGGGAAAGTACTTGGAAAATTAGAATTCTTTAGTGTCTAATGACCATTAAAGTTGAGAACAAAATAAATACATTTTCAGACAAACAGGGCCTAAACATTTATTGCCCAAAGACCTTTGCTAATTACTAAGGACAGACTTAAGAAATAAGAGAACATAAATGGAGTAGGATGCAAGAATCAACAGTGAGTAAAGAAACAAGATAGTGCTCAGTCAAAATAAGTAATGCATATTATAAAATATGAATCTTCTTAAAATAACAGACCAACACACAAAAATCTTATATAACATTTTATACATTTATTCATTACTGAGGGATACATATTAAGTTTTTGACTTTTCTGGTAGTGAAACTACGTTAGAATATATCCTGATATGTTCAGGGGATTTGAGCAAGTTTTAGTCTCCCTTTTATATAACCGGACTTTCCCAACCTTACCTACTCTTTTCTCATCAGAAGTCATTCCTTTCTCTTTGGTAAGCACAAGATCTTAAAGTGTTTCCACTAAATTTCTAAAGTTTATATTATAAACTGTCATTCAATAAAAACACATCTATAAACTGGGCAAAATGCCTGCCCATACCTCCTCTTCTGATCCTGTCCTAAAGCTAATTTCTTCAGAGGAGTCTTCTAAAAATAGTGCTTCCAAGCCCCACTTCCTTCCACGCATCCCCCAATCTCTTTTCACCATAGCTATCATTAATAGATGCAGGTTTTTATTGGTCTGGTTCATGTACAGATCTTTATATTTCTGTGTGTACCTGCCAAATACCTTGCACAATGTGTTACATATCAGGCATTTTATATATAGCTATTGAATGAATGCATGAATAGCTTTATGGCTTGGATATTTAAAAATTATTTATAATTTATTTTCATATACTTAGAGTTCAAAATCAGTATAATGTTTCAGGATGTTTTCAACTGTTAAAACAACTCAATTAAAATATACTCACACTTTAAATTCATAAGCAAAATTAAAAACTATTATAAATATGAACTAGGGGCCCAGTGCGTGAATTTCTGCACCTCGAAAGGAACTGTGGGTGGCAAGGCTGCGGTGGGCACAGGGGTGGGTTTCGGCGCATCCCCGCACCCCTGCCCAGCCCCTCCTGCTGTGGCTCCAGTCCCCAGTCTGCTGGCAGCCCCGCTGCTCCCACGCGCTCATGGCGCTGTATTATATTTTTGCCCTGGCCAAGTGGCTCAGTTGGTTGGAGGGCATCCTGTATCCCAAAAAGTGTGGGTTTGATTCCTGGTCAGGGTGCATACAGGAGGCAATTGATATGTTTCTCTCTCTGTCTCTCTCAACAATGAAAACATATCCTCAAGTGAGGATTAAAAAAACTCAATGCTTTATATTTTGTCTGTATTTTATAGTACATTAAAATAGACAGTAGAATTATCTGGTAGGGAAAAGATATGTTACATATTTTCAAAAATAAAACTGACATCCCACTAACATTATGGGAAAATAACAGGTATAAATTCTGATACATTAGGAAGTTAAGTTTAAAAAAATAGGTTCAGCCTTGGCTGATGTTCTCAATGGTGAGAGCACTGTCCCATGCACTGAAGGGTATTGGTGCTCCCAGTCAGGGCACATACCCAGGTTTCAGGTTTGATCCTCAGTAGCGGCATGCGTAGCAGGCAGCCAACTGATGTTTCTCTCTCTTACATCTATGTTTCTCTTTCTCCCTTTCCCTTCCCCTCTTTCTAGAATCAATGAAAAAATACTAAACATATCCTTGGGTGAGGATAGAAAAACAAAATAACTAAATTCTCATTAAAACAACTTCAAATTTCTTTAAATGTACCATTGGCAGAAAAATGAACTGTCAGCCAATATACGATAAATATATTGTTGCTTACATTTCCAAATATTGAAAATGATGGGTGGAAATATTAGAACAGAAATCTTGTCTGAAGAGATATAATTAAGATTCTATTTCAGTTATTGATTGGCTCTGGTAGAGAAAAGTCTGAACTATCCATTCAAAATAGAATGACTTTTTTCCCCATTTCACACATAGCTGTCTAATCTTTCTTGAGAAATTAGGCTGTACTAAAAAATTATTAGCTGTTGCCAAAATCAGTTTGGCTCAGTGGATAGAGCATCGGTCTGCAGACTGAAAGGTCCCGGGTTCGATTCTGGTTGCGGGCACATCCCCAGTAGGGGGTATGCAAGAGGCAGGTGATAGATGATTTTCTCTCATCGATGTTTCTAACTCTCTATCCCTCTCTCTTCCTCTCTGTAAAAAAGCAATAAAATATATTTTAAAAAAATTATTAGCTGTTACTTGTGATTCAAATTCTAGCATGGGTTATCCCTAAGTGAATATCTACTAGTGTACTGGCACAAGTGGTCTTCAGAATTTACACTATGTGGACGTATTTTATAAGACACCTTGGTCCTTCTGGTGACTACAGTTTCTTGGATGGGAATTCAAGATAGACTTATCACAAAACAAACTCCCTAGTTACAGTATATTGTGCTAAAGTAAGGCTCCAGTGTATTTTGGAAATGTAATGATAAGCTGCAATGTTTTTGGTTTTTTTTCATGTTTACTGAAAAAAAAAAATTAGATGAATTCTTTCTGTCTTGGTCCCTGGATACTCATCTCCCCAGAAAATATATCTGTTGTAGACACTATTGATAACTTAGCTTTCAGCTTTAAGCAATTATTTGGTAGTACCACTTCTTTTATGGCTTTTTAAACATTAAGTTCTTAAATATTTGAAAAGTATTCACTATTTTCTGATAGTTCACACACACAAAAAGATGTGAACATCAGCTTGAAAAATTATATAGTCTTAAAAAATCAACTTTTTCTTTAAAAAGTTTATTCAGCCTGGCTGGTGTGGCTCAGTGGTTGAGCATTAACCTATGAGCCAGGAGGTCACAGTTTGATTCACAGTAAGGGCACATGCTGGGATTTTGGGCTTAATCAGTAGGGGGCACGTGCAAGGGGCAGCCTATCAATGATTCTCTCTCATCATTGATATTTCTCTCTCTCTCCCTCTTCCTTCCTCTCTGAAATCAAAATAGATTTTTAAAAAAAAGTTATTTAATAACTAATTAAAGATAGAGAAATGAAACAAACACTCATTTAAATATTTCAAACATGATCCCTTTCACAAAATGAATCTATAATCTTCTTTGTCAGGAGTGGGGGGGAAAGAACACAAAAAGGCTCCTCTTAAGTTTGGATACATTAACAGCATACATTTTTTCCCATTTTCAAAATAACCCTTCAAACAATCCATTATTTGTAAGATGAGGGTTAAAAGAAAACAATAAATGTGATATTAAAATTTCCTCTTAAAGTATCTTGAACAACTTGTATATAGGCTTAAATTAAGACGAGCATTTGTTTAAAGACTTACATTATATGAAAAATGTATGTTTCCAAATAAAAAAGTTAATTATATACATTTAATAACATTACACACAATTAATATAAAGGCTGTATAAGGCTTTAGGAAGCTCAAAGTCTAAGTAAGTTTTATCAGGTAAATCAATCGATTTAACAATACAATTCTGATGATCAAATTATCTAACCACTAAACTCAAAACCTTATTTATGATAAGAGTCTAGTGTATTTACTTTGAATATGGAACCATAGTTTTTTTCCCTACATTGAAAAAAGTTGGGCAAATTAGTTTTATATAATATATTAGTTTATATATATGTTTATATATATGTTTATATTTATAAATCATATATTAAAATGCATGGTTTAAAAGTATTAATTGAGAGAAAAGAGATTTTTAAAGAACTTCCCAGTTTATAGAATTAAGGAGATATATAGTATATATCATAGGTCAAAGATTATTTATTTGCTATTTTCTGGCTCTTTAATGAGGAATTATATTAAATGATCTAAAGTCTCTTTTAGCGCTAAAGTTCTGATTATATTGTTTTGCTTTTAAATAAGTAAGGCTTTTTATACCTCTTTCCTTGCTTTTAGTCCCTCATAGTCAGTTTTTAGTGGGGAACAAATATCATAGTTAGCAATTTACTCTTAATCCCTGAGCCCCCTCCTCTTTCCAGAGCCCACAGTCCCCAGCACATGGCAATTGCTCAATATTTATTGGGTATTCTTGAATGAATAGCAAAATATTAAGGGTAAATCAAGAATTAAAAAGAATCTGAAGGTAATAAGTAGCTTTTATAAAACTTCCAAACAATTATTTCAAAGTTTCTATTCTCATTTTTCTTTTTTCTTTTTTTTAAGTTGAATTTATTGGGGGTGATTCTAGTCTCCTTTTTAGATTTACTTTGGTTTGTCTTTGTAAATAACAGCAAGAGAAAATATGGCACAGGAATACAAGGTTTTAAGTCATTATAGGTAAACTACCAGCAAGGTTATTAAGTAAACTTAATAAAAAATTGTTTCTATCCATGTACTGAAGACATGAATTTTATTTACACTACTACTAGATCCCAGCTACTCCAGTTACTCTGAGATATAATAATCTTATCAACAGGAAAAATATCTTCCAGTATTTCAGCAGTTTTAACAATTGTAACCAAATTGCTTAGTTATACTATAGAGTAAGAAGCAATTAATGAGTTTTTTTGAAATAAAAAATATGTACCTACTACTATACATTATCCTGATGCGTAGGCCAAAATATACCTAACAACAAACATTCTTAATTTCTATTAGTCATAAAAATAAAGGCAAAATATATTGCAAATATTTTCTTTGTAGATGATTTGAATTAGAAAACAATAGTTTAATGAAAACAATACAGAGGTTCATGTGAGTTAAGTGATAGGAGGCAAGAGAAGTATTCAAAACTTGACAGGTAACATGTCAAATATTACTAAAGAATATTTGCCTCAATGACACCACAGTAAATAGATTTTTACATATCTCAATTTTATCTTATAGTCAAAGAAAATACAAGTCAGTAAGTTATGATCCTAAGTCATAGTTAAGGACCCCTTCTTTTAGCTTGTAAGATGTAGCCTTTTGATTTGATAATTCCTCTACTTTTTACAATGACTGAATATCGCAGTAGCCACAGTGGCACCCACTCATGTGCTTGAATGTCAGGGATGCTTTCCCGAAGAGCTTCTTGAAAACTTGTTTCAGAAAGCAGTTCTTAAAACAAACAAACAACAACAAATAAAAACCAGAGTTAAATTTGAAAACAAAAGCACCTACTATGTAGGTAAGCATCTATATATACAAAAGCCTAAGCGATCATTAGGATTGAACCATCTGAAAGAATGAGACGACCAGTAGATTAGTTGCTATGATGCACACTGATTACCAGGGGCAGGTGTTCAATGTAGGAATGATGGTCAGTGCACTCCAACAGCAGGAGCACTGCTCAGCTGACTGACCCTTCCCAATGTCCCGTCAGCCTGGGGGCAGCCACGCTCTCCCTCAGTAGTCCTGTAGGTCCAATTTCTGGAGAACGGGCCAGGCACCGCTGGCACAATCCTGACAGTGCTGCCTCCGGCCTCCTGGAAGTCAGCCTCGGGCACCGTGAGGCCTCCCTGACCAATAATCCCTAACCTGAGCACACTTCTCCCTTAGCCAAATTTTCTCTATCACCATTTATCATTTACGTTATTGTTTGTCTCTGCCCATTAGAAAATCAATTTGGTGAGAGCTGGAATTTGTCTGACTTGGTTGTATATCTCTAGTACTTAGAAACAATGCCTGGAACAGAGTAGGTGTCTGCTGAATCAATCAATCAATATGAAAAGATTCCACTGGGTCAGAAACAACCATACAGTTAAATATTATTTATATCATAGAGGCCTGGTGCATAAACTTCATGCACAGAGGGGGAGTACCCTCAGCCCAGCCTGCACCCACTCCAATTGGACACCCCTCTCACAATCTGGGACCACTTGCTCCTAACCACTCACCTGCCTGCCTGCCTGCCTAATTGTCCCAGCCCCTCTGCCTGCTTGCCTGATCACCCCCATCTCTTTCTGCCTGCCTGCTTGCCTGATCTTGCCCCCGACTGCCTGTGCCTGCCTGATCGCCCCTAACTGTCCTGCCTTGTCAGTCTGATCTCACCTCCAACTGCCCTCCTCTGCTGACCAATTTGGTTCTGACTGGTCAGTTTCTATGCCAGTCAGCATCAAAAGCTCTGCCTCCTAGGTAGCCATTGGCTCCTCACAGTTGACCCAGATTTGGTTCTGGCTGGTCAGTTTCTGTGCCAGTTAGCATTAAAAGCTCTGCCTCCTAGACAGCCATTGGTTCCTTATAGTCACCCTGATTTGGTTCTGATTGGTCAGTTTCTATGCCGGTCAGTGTCGCTGGACCTATCAATGGGGCCTGATCAGAAAGGTGGAGCTCATCAGCAGCCCCTGTGGAGACCTGGAGAGAACTGAAGGTGGGGCTGTTGGCCAGGCTGGGAGAGAAAAAGAGGCAAGTTCTCATCAATGGCTGCCACAGAGGTTATGGATCAGACCCTGCCTCTCTCTCTGCAGGCCTCTTTCCAGGCCTGATCCACAGCCCCCTAGGCAACCCAGCACTGACTTCTGGTCTGGTCAAGCCTTCAGTCGTAACAGTCATTATGACCCTGGCTCTTTATTATATAGATGATTTGGAAGCACTAGAGGACCAGTTTGCTCCAATGAACTGTTGTGATATTTGAATAGCACCAATAGTAAATCCCCAGTAAATCTATTATTCACCAGGCACTTTTCTAAGTATTTTAAATGTATTAACTCATTGAATCCACACACTAACCCTAAGAGATAGGTAATATCCCCCTTTACAAGGGGACACTAAAACAGACAAGTTAGATAACCTGCCCAAGATCACACAGCTAGTAAACATCTAGTTTTCCTATGTAGAAAGCAAATGTCTCATTAGGAAAAGTAACATTAACATGAATTTGTTTATCAGACAGTCTAAAGGAGAAGAGACTATCTTGAGGGAAGAAGGATAAAAATTGAGACAATGCTCCAATCAACTGAGCCACTTGACCAGGGTTTAACTACATACTTTTGATTCAACTATGTTAACTCCTTAGAATAAGTAAACATGACAAATCTTTTAAGAGAAGAATTGCTTCGTTCATAGATCAAAGTGTATGAAGATTCGTTACTGGCATATGCAGGATCAGTCTATATATTCTAATCAAAGGGTTTAGAATTAAAATTAAAAAGACATCCAGTGTGGGGGCGAGCTAGAAAGGGTCAATGGGGGGAAAAAGGGACATATGTAGTACTTTCAACAGTAAAGATTAAAAAAATAAGACATCCAACTGTCAAATTATATTAGTAAAACAAAGACATAAAAAAAAAGGATTACATTTCTCTTCTGCGATACATATGCACTATATTTTTCCTAACTATTATGTATTAGCACATAATCCACATGCCAACATTTAAATAACATGGAAACAAAATACTAGACACCTTAGTCTTTTCCTATTTCCTTTTCTACTAGAAAAAGGATAGAGTTTTTTCCAAGTGGAACTAATCAGGGTACAGGCTCATCTATGAGCTGCTGGTAACAACTGCTATTGGTAATAATTACTGTTGAAAGAGCTCCCAACCCAAAGTAAAAATGTAAGTTGATATAATATTACCAACCTATGGAAAGTTAAAATTTTAATGGTTTATATTATAGAATGAGTCAGCAGTAGCAATTCTTTGTTAGATTTTCACTAAAACGACTTTTAAAAAAGTGAATCTGTGCACTATGTTGTTCTGGCTGATTTGAAATGTTACAGATCAGAGAGACAGTATGACATAGTGAGGAAAGGCTCTAAATTCAGCTAGGACCTAGGTCAAGTTCAAACTTTACCCTGGCCAGTGGAGTGACCTTGGCTAGTTTCTTAACCTCCGAGGCTTCCATTCTCATCAATAGAATGCCTAGTTTCAGTTGTTATGAAGATTACAGATACTCTCTCTGAGGCATTTAGCAGGATGCCCGGCATCTGAGGAACAAAACTATTAAAACTCCTTCTCCTTGCCCAGCTCAGTGGTTGAGCATCAATCTGTGAGCCAGAATATCATGATTGGATTCCCGGCCGGGGCACATGCCTGTATTGCAGGCCCCATCCCCAGTGTGGGGCATGAGGGAGGCAGTTGATCAATGATTCTCTCTCTCTCTCTCATTCTCTCTCCCTTCTTCTCTGAAATAAATAAAAATATGTTTAACAAAAAATAAAAGAAAAGCTCTTTCTCTGCTTCCCCCAGAATGTAAAAAATGAGACAGAGGGCTAACAAAAGTATAAAGTCTTAAGAGGTTATCCATAAGCATCCTAAAAATTAACTGAATCAAAACACTAATATAATGCCATCTTTTTAGACATGGAAATAAAAACCCATTGTTTTTTCTCCAAGGATGATAATCTATAAAGTGTAATTACCTCCAATATGGATATTTAAAATTCACAAGACAGTTGTCACTTAAAACTGCACCAAAAAATGCCCTGGCTGGTTTGCTCAACAGTTAGAGCATTGCCCTCAGACTGAAGGGTTATGGATTCAATTCCCAGTCAAGGGCATGTATCTCAGTTGCAGGTTTCCCAACCTCAGTAGCAAGAGCCAACCAGATTTTTTTTCTCTCTCTCTCTCTTCCTCCCTCACTTCCACTCTCTCTAGAAAGCAATGGGGAAGAAAATATCCTTGGTGAGGATTAAAAAACAAAAAGAAACCCCAAAACTACACCAAAAATACTATTTCATACAGCCTGTAGATTTACTGAGTAAAATGCCACCTCCTTTCCCTACAAAACAGTAATAAAATGAGAATAGAACAGAATAAACAACAGTATCAAGTGTAAAATATTCTCTCCCCAGCTTCTATAGTTCTCATATAAAAGTTGACAAAAAAATTATTCTACAGAAGGCAGACAAGCCATTCTCATTAATCAAATAATATTTCTATTAGAACCAAATATATATGTCTTAATAAAATACCTATTCAATCACCAATCCTAAAATGCTTACATTTCAAATTAAATTGTCTGCCTCTTTTTCCAGATATTTATCCTCTTTAATTAAGTGCCTCTTTGGTACAATCTTTGTTGTACTTGGTAAAATTATATATGATACTATTTAGAATAACTTAAAAGATCTTTTCTGTGTAGCTTAATACTTATAAATCTAAATAGGCCAATATTCAGGAAACAATCCCTTCACGTTTTCCCCCATTGGTACAAAGACAAAACTAAAGCTCTCTGAAACAAAAATAAAAGGCATATATGGTCTTGAAATAGCCATTACCAATAGTTCTGGAAATAGCATTGTGCCCCTCTCACTGTACACAATTAGAAATTCAATTTTAACAAGTAGTTTCTTGTAAGATAAAAGCTCATGATCAAAGTCTACAAATGAAAATCTGGGAGAAATGGGGGAGATAAGAGATCAACCGAAGGACTTGTATGCATGCATGTAAGCATAACCAATGGATGCAAAACTCTGGGGGGGGTGGGGGGGGGCGGTGAGGGCAAAACTCTGGGGGGCAATGGTAAGATATGTATACATATAATACCTTAATAAAAAAACAAGAAGAAAAAAAAAAGAAAATCTGTCTCACCTTTTGGGTCATTATGAGTCAATAGCTGTATGTCAAATTGTTTAGCAAATGCAGTCAAATCAGGTGGCATCACACAGCAGGAGGCAAGATTAACTTGGTTACTATTTGGTTTGACCTAGAAATGAAAAAATAAATAAATAAATCATGATATCTCCACTAAATTAAGTACTACTGAAAGTAGATGATGATACAAAGACTCAATTTGGAAATTATGAAATATCACATTCTATAGCACTTAAAAGTTTATAAATTACTTTTACATCAATGTATTTATTAATGTATGTTTTCTAACTCATGTTAGCAGTAACAGGGAAAGGAAAAATAGCTCTAGGTGGGGGGAAAGCCAATATAGTACTACAATATTAAAATGTCTCCTGCTAGAACCTGCAATCTAATACATCTGCCTCAGAAACAGACTTGATGGTTCCAACTACAGAGGGAATATGTCTTAAAGGTAGAGGATCAAACACAAATGACAAGTACATTTAATGTTAAAGTATAAAATGGTTATTAATCAGAGACATTTTGAAAAGAGAATATTAGATCATTTCTAATAGCTCCTCTGGTTAATTTATAGATACATTCTGGATCACCCAAGGCTCTCTAGCAGGGCCTCAGACACATTCCAGCTACCACCACGTCAAAGGAAGAAGAGGCAACACTTTCTCTAGGGTCTTCTTGTCAACAAGAAACTGAAAACTCTGAAAAGGATAAGCTTGGGATGAAGTAAAAGGAATAGAGATACAGAGAGTAAAGGTAAAATACCAGTAAGCAACTTCACTAATAGCTTGTATGTTATTAGGCCAAATAGTGGGGAGAGGGGGGAGGAGGAACATGGGGGGATTAATTTGTGACTCCATTATCAAGTGTATAAACTAAGCCTCATGTAACTTTAAACAATAGTCAGCAAAATATTTGTTATATATAATAGCCCCTTACTTTTAGGAAATCAGAACCATGGTTTAATAATAGCTCATTAAAAATGTAATATTTTAATCACATAATTAAACAAAAAAACTGACTTAATTCATTTGGCTATGAACGCTTCAATACCCACTTTCTAGTGTTTTTGTCACTCATTTTAAATGAGACTAATATTAAGTTCAATTAGACATATAGGGTGTCCCAAAAATGTATACACACTTCCATTTCAATTTTGAAACTGAAATGTATTTTAATAAACACTGTGTATGCATTTTTTGACACACCCTATATATTTGAGGGGGGAAAAAAATCCAATTCTGTATATAAAATCAGTCTCAAAACTTCCACATTTGGAATAGGTACTCCACAGTGAGTGTCCACTATATGCACGATACACAACAGAATACAAGAAAGACTGTAAGGGAAACCCCCCTCCCCGTAACCCCTCCCCTCCAGTGCTCGTGATCTAGCTGTCCTTTACCTTGGCCCACTGATACAGCTGTTCTAACTGTGTTTTGTCCAGATCAGAGGTACCTATGGCAACAATTTTTTTATTCTGAACTAAGTTTTGTAATTCCTCCCAGTAAGGCTGCAAATGCTCCAAGGAAAGATTAACTCCATCTTCAGTAGGAGGTGAAGCAATGATCACAGAATCCAGCTGTGCAACTCCAAGGACTGAACAGGCTGATGTGAAGGAAAACGCAGAGGATAAATGTTAGTTACATAATAAAACAGGTATTTCTAATGCTTCAAACATCCCACTGAATTCTGTCCATATATTCACTATTTTTCTATATACGAGATTGCTCCGATTCACAATTTATCTGTTCCTTAGAATATTTCCATTTTCTAGCCGAAACCGGTTTAGCTCAGTGGACAGAACGTCGGTCTGCAGACTGAAAGGTCCCAGGTTCGATTCCGGTCAAGGGCATGTACGTTGGTTGTGGGCACATCCTCAGTAGGGGGTGTGCAGGAGGCAGCTGGTCGATGATTCTCTTTTATCGACGTTTCTCGCTTTCTATCCCTCTTCCTTCCTCTCTGTGAAAAATCAATAAAATATAATTTAAAAGAGAGAGAGAATATTTCCACTTTCTAAAAAAAATTAAGTGTATAGTCCTGGCCAGGTGGCTCAGTTCGTTGGAGCATTGCCCCATACACCAAAAAGTTTTGAGTTCGATTCCCGGACAAAGAATATACCTAGGTTGCAGAGTTAATCCCCTGTCGGGACTCAAATGGGAGGCAACCGATTGGTGTTTCTCTCACTCAAAATCAATAAAAACATATCCTCAGGTGAGGATTAAAAAAGGAAAGTGTAAGTGTTCATTCACCTACTTGGTCTATGTAGCAGGTAAGTGAATTTGTTTCTTTCTTTTTTTAAAAATATATTTTATTGATTTTTTATAGAGAGGAAGGGAGAGGGATAGAGCGCTAGAAACGTCGATGAGAGAGAAACATCGACCAGTTGACTCTTGCACACCCCCTACCGGGGATGTGCCTGCAACCAAGGTACGTTCATGCCCTTGACTGGAATCGAACCCGGGACTTTTCAGTCCGCATACCGATGCTCTACCACTGAGCCAAACCGGTTTCGGCAGGTAAGTGGATTTCTTTGGCCTGTCTCTTCTTGGGGAACCCACCTCTCTCGGGGAGAACAAACCTTCTGGTTTCCTGGGTGCCAGATTTTTTGGTGCCTTCCTTAGCTTCATAACGTTTTCTTCTCTAGTTCTACTAATAACTCACAGATATGATCATGAGAATTCTGACCTAATATTCTGCAACTGGTGGTCATAGCAAAAAATAAATTTGAGACTGAAAAACAATGTATGGTCTTAATCTATATTTATAGAGGTAAATAGTAGTAATTTCTTAGTTTCTATAAACATCATTTGAGTTTATTTTTAATGATTATTGTGTACTCCACAGTTTTATTAAAGAGCTAATTATTTAAGTATTCAACATATGTAAATACTGGAAGAATGCTTTAAAAGAAAAAAATACTAGCAGCTACAGTCGTGTTCTCAGGCTTCCCATGTCTCTGCCAGCGCTGCCCAGGTGGCTTCCCAGAACCGCAACCCAGCGGCCACCAGCATCACTGCAGCTTGTAAAGGAGCCGAGCCCAGTGTGGGCCCTGCCCTGCCTGGGCCAAGTGAGCAAAGGCTGACCCCTATGATGTCTGGTGACAAAGGAACTTCTGCCTTCTCTGAATGTGACAACCCTTTCTAATGGGTGGGAACAGCTAGCACAGTACAGGAAGCCTTCAGGCGTAAGCTCTCCCTGGAGTTCCTCAGTGACTACCAGTAAAACGTGCCCACAGTGAAATCCCTCATCCCCACGTAGATATCCAGGGTAACATCTGCCTGGACACCAAAAGGACAAGTGGTCTGCTCTGTATTCTATCAGGACCATCCTGCTCTCCATCCAAGCCTGCTAGGAGAACCCAGCATTGATAGTCCATTGAACACGCACACTGCAGAGCTCTGGAAAACCCCGTCTTCAAGAAGTGCCTGCAAGAAACCTACACAAAGCAGGTCTCTGGCCAAGAGCCCTGACCGGGGCTGTCCAGCCTCTCTTCTTTGCTGCCTTTTTATTTTTTCCTTAGATAGTCTGTCCTTGCCTTGATTTCTGCATAGGACCCTGTATCTTTAGCTGTGGTGCTGTATTTGTTTTGTGTCTGTTTCTTAAATTAAGTCTGGTTGAGCCCCTGTGATGAATATATTTAATAAATACATGGGGGGAATGGGGGAGACACTGATTAACTGTAATAATACCACAATAACCTAAACCAAGTACTAAAATAGGTAAAAAACGTTTTGTTTGTTGTTGTTTTGATTTCATCTATAGTATTAAAAGGGCAAAGAATATGATTAAGGAGAATTTCTATTTCCAAACACATAGTTAACAGTAAAATCTTACATCTTTTATATTCCTCTTATATATCAAAATATGACCCTCCATGATTTAATATGATTTTACAGAAGCTTTAGAAAATTAGGTTAGCACTTTAAAATGTAAAATCAGCTGCCCTGGCTGGTATGGTGCAGTTGGTTGGGCATCATCCTGTGCACTGAAAAGTTGCCAATTTGATTCCAGTCAGGGCACATGCCAGGAGGGGGCGTGCAGGGCAGCTGATCTATTTTCACTTTCACATTGATGTTTCTCTCTCCCTCTTCTTTCCCCTCTCTCAAAAATTCAACTTTAAAAAAATCTTTTAAAATAAAAGGTAAAATTGAATGAGTTCATTTTCTATTTTATGTGGGTCTGAACATGGCTGGGGTATGGGTGTGGAGGGGAGTGATTAACCGGGAATCTTATATGGACATATGCATAACCCATGACACAGACAATAGAGTGGTGAAGGTCTGGAGGAGTGGGACGGGGTGGAGGGGTTCAATGGGGAAAAAACACACAAAGGGGACATCTGTAACACTTTCAACTAAAGATAAATTGTAAAAAAGATATAACTAATATAACACCTACACTAATTTAAAGTCCACTATAAAGATAAAACATTAATATTTTGCTTACCCATGTCAACTGCATTTTTAGTTGATGATGAAGAATTTGATGCTACCATGAACAGTTTTGCTGGGTAACAAAGAAAATAAAACTGATTACTACATTTGGGTAACATTGTACTATAAAGTATTAATACTGCTACCAATACTAAGATGACAGATAATTCTGAATGGATTGTTTTTTCTTTTCTAGTAACATTATTTTATAGTTTTCATTTTAAGACATAAAAGTATATTCTCACTGTACTTTTTAAATTATATGCTAGTTGCCAACAAATATGTCAAAACAAAAAAAGCAAATATTAATTACCCATTAGTTAGAAGGTAGGTCAGATAAATAGAAACTTTTTACTCAAAATGTACATTTAGTAAATTAAACATTAATGGAGCATATTATTTATGCTCTCCAATAAACTATAATATATAGAGAGACTAAAACTGCTTGTAATGAGAAGAAATCAAAAACAAACAATCCTCCTTGTGACCTCCTGGTTCATAGGTCTCAATGCTCAACCACTGAGCCACTGGTTGAGATCAACTCAACTTTACATATCTATATTTACTTGATGTAAATTCACTGTTTAAAAAAATCTAAATTCACTCAAATAGATAAATGGATTAGTAGGAAGAGAAAATCCAAAAGGAGAATGAATAGAAAACTGGCTAATAAAATGCCTGGGATTCAACATACCAGTATACCACAAATTTTCCTTATACATTTCTTTTATTTCTCCTTTCCTTTCCACTACTAGATAATCTTCCTAAAACACCGCTTTCCTCATGTTCTCTACTTAAAAGCCAGCACAGCTCCTCTACCAGGTGAGTCAATCTTCACTTAGTCCAACCTTAGCTCCCATAATCATACTCTTTGCAAACCCTCCCAACCACAGTCCCTCTGACCATTAATGTCTGACATTTGAAATGGTCTTCTCTCTCAAAGCGACATTTTTAGATGAGTAGAGAGAGGAAAGCTATTCATATGGGGAGAATTTGGGTAATGAAGCTCTCCGGGAACTAAGGACAACTTTTGTAAGAGATCCAAGATGAATCTAAACCATAATGAAGTGCAATTAACCACAGGGAAAATGTTGCTTTCACTTCCTTTTCAAGACAAACAGCAATGTGAAACTAATAGAAAGAAATGGGTTTTGGAGTCTGGATGGATTCCTGGTTCAACCACTTACTGGGTTGGCTGTATGACAACTTTCAAGTTATTTAATGTCACCTGTGCAATGAGGATGACAGACCTACCTTATAGAACTGTTTTGAGAATTATAAGAAATACAATAAAAAAGGACATGCACAATGCCTGGTACAAAGTAAGACTCAACAAATCTCATCTCATAAGTCTATCCCCCACCCCAAGAAAAAACAACCACAACACAAACTGTAGAGCAGCGTTTTTCAACCACTGTTCCGCGGCACACTTGCCTGGTGGGCCGTAGGTGCAGACAAGACAAGAATTTTATAATTTTTCACTATTTTGTTTACTTAATATTTCATAATAAAGTAATTATAAAATACTTTGTGTTTATTTGATTCCTATTTAAGAGAATTACTTTATATATAGTCAATATAGGCACAGAGTTAAATTTTTTAACATTTTCTAATGGTGGTGTGCCTCGTGATTTTTTTCATGAAACAAGTGTGCCTTTGCCCAAAAAAGGTTGAAAAACACCGCTGTAGAGAGCCGCCTGAGAAGGCACATGTACATTCTTTTAATTCTTATCAGCTGAGCCCGAGGGCACTGGCAGAATCCTGTTATCAATACTGATTTCTTAATCCAAGTGCTTGGAATGAGGAACAAATAGGACCTTGACTCATCCAGGTCTTGATATGCTAAATCTTGTACCAAAAAATAAGGAGCTTACCCAGATTTTGATGAATAGGATCTGGGCACACTCGAAACTCCCTTTGACCTTAAACTCCCCTTTGGAAGCCAATAAATATGCTGTGTTGTCTGTGGTGAGTGTGACTGTCTCTCCATCAGAAAGATGGCACCCACCTGGCTCCCAGCTTAATGAATCTATTTCTGCCTCTTGTCTCTTTCTTTCTCTGATTTCTTAATCCCCAGCTCCTCCCCTCAGGAACCTGTTGTTTTTCCGTGTGGGACACGAAAAGAAGAGAAACACCACAACAAACACAAATGGTAGTAAATAATAGCTACCTAGCACTTAACTTTATGCCAATCACTGTGGTAAATGCTTTTGTAATTTCATGTAACTTACAAATAAGCCTGTGAAACAGATGCATCCCCATTTTATAGATGAAGAAACAGAGTCAGAGAGATTAAATACTTTCGTTAACCCAAGATGATCCGAGTCAATAACCTGCACATCCAGAAATTTCAATTTAGTCAAGTTCAAGCTTTTCATTATTGTGTTATGCTGACTATACTGAGTGCAAGAACGGGCACCTTTTCATTTGTTGAGCTTCACACAGTCTCTGGCAAGTAGTCACTTGTTGAATGGGTATAATATGTATTTTATTTCTCTCCATGAAACTTGTTGCCCAGGCTTCTTTCTATACTCCCAGGCCATCCCAGCCACTGTTTGGCAGGGTCCCACCAGGAAGGGAGGGCTTATGTCTTCTTTGGGAAGACAGTGTTCTTAAGACTCCCCTTTATTCATTCCATTTCCTCTAGCTTAGTCATCCCACTGCTCTGAAGTCCAGAATGTAAGTTAATAAATGACTGTGAAGAACAGTAAGGTAAAGTTATATTGTGACTCCACTGAAGTAGCCAACAATGACCTCCTGTAACACCCTCTGAGAGCTGACATTAAAATTTCTATGTATCACACTTTGTAACCAAGTCACTCATTACCAGAAGCAAAGAAAAGCTTGTTGCCATGCCCAATAAAAACTATCACTTCTGCTGTATGACATAACGAATTGGAAAAGCTAGACTTTACCAGAAACTTTCATTTCATCTCTTTCATCGGGACTTATCTTTTCAACTGCATGAGGTACAGTACATTCCAAGACATCTGGAAACTCCTATAATAAACACATGATGTTTACAATAAATATAAAATGTTTTAGATTAGCTATATATTTTCTACTATTCATAAAGCTCTTTAGCAGCAGGGAACCCAAAAGATAGTAGGGTTCTTTACCTGAGGTCTGAATGGGCTTCATAATGTTTGGAAAGCCCTGAAATGCAGGTAAAACACTGTGTGTGTGAGTTCATTTTCTGGGGAAAAGTGTCTCATTTTGATCAGGTGCTCAGATCACAACACATACACAAATAAATGGGGGCAGAGAGCAGGAGACTGTAAAAAGTTAGAACCACTAATACCATAAGTAATTTTACTTATAAAAGAAACCAATGAAAAATACTATTATCCATTCTGAATAATGACATGCTAAAAACATTTCATTAATCACAAACATTTCAAACAAAGTAAACAGTGAGGTCTTTCTCACAAGTCATGAGCATATTACAATACCTGGTCAGTAAGTGTTTTCTAATGATGCATAAATAAGGTAAACGGTAATTTTAGAGAAACAAAGACTGATAATAGGCTTTAATCAATGCATGTCTAGCAGTTATCAAGTTGTAAAACTTGCAGTATGCCCAGGGATCAAGTATATCTAGCATAAAACTTCCTCCATTATTTTAAAGCAGTCTGTGTGTGATTTGTTATATACCTTTGGCTGATATGGATCCCAAAGAGTGGTTTAGAGACAAGTGTTCTGTATATCGTTATATACTAACATTTAATGAAATACAGCTCCTTACTGTTTCAGCAGAAAATGACATTTAAAAAATTATTTCTAGTGACTATATTATTGGGGTGATATTCTAGCAAAGCAATTTACCAATCAAAACTACTTAATAATAGTTATTGCTTTATCAAGTCAAATACAAATTGGAACAAAATACATTATGAGAAAACTCTAGTGGGAATTAAGTACAGAGAATCCTAGTATCTTGAATAGTTGAAGAGTTGACTACACAGTCTAGATTTTCTGTTTAAGCTTAAGCTTATACTGACTCAGACTGCCATCTCAGAATATCAGCCACAGGGAGTTTTATGCTAATTATCTATTTGACTTCCCTATTAAAACTAAGGAAATTGATTTCCTGCTTACTTCCCTTCCTTTTTGGACTACATGATTTCTTGGCCCACATTTTACTCACCCTGACCAAATCAGGGCTGATTTGGGAACTCCATTCATTCAAGGTCTTTTGGATGCAATCTCGAAGCTGCAAAAGGAATGCATTTTGAAACTGTTAATCAAACTCTATACACTTTTCTGTACATATATAATAAGAATGTATTGGTTTGATAAGTAGAAAAAGACGTCAATAGGAAATGTTATGCAAACCAAAATTTTAGTTCTACAAGGTTGTTTGTTCTCTATAACAAAGGTAAGTTTATATCTATTTTATCCTCCTCTTAATTCTCAAATGTTGATGATCTAAAGCAGTAATCTAATTATTTAAAAAGTATTTTTGGCCAAAACCAGTTTGGCTCAGTGGTAGAGCGTTGGTCTGCAGACTGGAGGGTCCTAGGTTCGATTCTGGTCAGGGGCATGTGCGTTGGTTGCGGGCACATCCCCGGTGGGGGGTATGCAGGAGGCAGCTTGTTGGTGTTTCTCTCTCATCAACGTTTCTAGCTCTCTATCTCTCTCCCTTCATCCCTGTAAAAAAAATCAATAAAAAAAAATATATATATAAAAAGTATTTTTGTACCAATAAAATTTTAAGTAAACTGTTAAGACGTAAAAACATACATAAAGAAACAAACAAAAAAATCAGTAACATTTATAATGGAGAAACATGGGTTCATGTCCAGGCAGCCTGACTAGAACTAATATAAACTATTGTTATAGTCCTCAAAAACAAACACACGATTCTCTAAATGTGGCCAGAGGGACTACTACCTCAGACTCACCTGTGGTGTTTATTAAAAATTCAAATTCCTAAGCCTCATAATAGACCTGTTTAACCACTCTGTAAGGCAGAACTTTTTTTAAAATATATTTTATTGATTTTTAACAGAGAGAAAGGGAGAAAGATAGAGAGCTAGAAACGTCGATGAGAGAGAAACATCGACCAGCTGCCTCTTGCACACCCCCTACCAGGGATGTGCCCACAACCAAGGTACGTGCCCTTGACCGGAATCAAACCTGGGACCTTTTAGTCCGCAGATTGACGCTCTACCACTGAGCCAAATCGGCTTCGGCTATAAGGCAGAACTTTTATTTAACAAGCATCCCTAGCAATTGATATGTCCTCTGAAGTCTGAGAACCACCACAGTCGTATCTTACAAAAGTCAATGTGCATGTCAGTCCATATGTCATTTCCTAACACTTAGACATTGTCTACAGACTGTCCAACCTGTCTTCAATGTTTTCTTTTTAAAAAAAAATATATATTTTATTGATTTTACACAGAGAGGAATTGAGAGGGACAGAGAGTTAGAAACGTCGATGAGAGAGAAACATCGACCAGCTGCCTCTTGCACACCCCCCACTGGGGATGTGCCCGAAACCAAGGTACATGCGGTTGACCAGAATTGAACCCGGGACCTTTCAGTCCGCAGGCCAATGCTCTATCCACAGAGTCAAACCGGTCCCGGCTTCAATGTTTTCTTATATAAGCAAATAAAATTTTACACTAACATTATGGTATGTTATAAATTTTTTCAAGTGTTTGTATTCTTTTATCTCTTATGTCAGTATACTTCAAACTTATTTGATAGTGGTAAAGCAAGACATAATTCACCTCTGGAGGACCTACATACATATAATAGAAAATTTGCAAAACAATATTTATGTTCACTACATGCCAAGTGCACTGTTTGTTTTTCTTAATTAGAAAAAATATGCTGTTCCATAACTCACTAAATTGACTTATGACTACTAATGGGCAACACTAGCAGTTTGAAATCACTGCCTTATAATTATCCAAGGGCACAGTGCCTTGCAGTCTATAGACAATCAATGAAAAAATAAACGTGTAACTAGCAGCAAGTCCCTGAATTGCAAAAGCACTTTCCTAATAGCAATAACAGAGACTATCTGATCTATGACTGCTTATGATAGAAACTGATATATACACTTTATTGCTTATATCTTAGTGCAGATAATTACAAGGAACAACTGGTTTATCAATTGAAGAGCTCAGTCACCTATGTTAAGATTTACAATCCACAACAATACAATAATCCACATAGATTTAGTTTACAAGGTTTATATCTTTATAGAAAGTATATTTATAATAAAATTTAAGTCTGTAGATAAAAACTAGTTGATAATTATTCCAGATAATTGCAAGTCAATATTCTTTTTAAAAAGTAGTAAAAGCTGAGGCAGCAGGACAGATTGTAATTTAACAATTCTATCAGGAGTGCTTTGGCTCAAATCAGGGGAGAATGTGATGAAATTTTCCTTTGGAAGAATGGCTCGTTTGCATACTTAAGGCTTTCCTAGTGAATTCCAATTCAGGAAGGTAAATCTATTTTCTGGGTATTCTCTCCCTTCTTGAAACCGTTTCTTAAAAAAAAAAAATAATATATTATATATATATATATAATATATATATATTTGTATATATATTTTATATATATATATATTTGAAGGGAATATATATATATATATTTTTCCCCCCCCCCTTTTTTTTCTTGATTTTGGAGACACAGGAAGGAAGAGGGATTGAGATAGAAACATCGATTAGCTGTCTCCTGCACGTCCCCTACTGGGAACCAAGCCCCCAACCCAGGCATTTGTTCTGACCAGGAATCAAAGGTTCATGGATCAGCATTCAACCACTGAGCCAAAATGGCCGGGCATTGAAACCATTTCTTTAATAAATATTGGATTCTGAAAATGTCATAGAACAGTCCAATGTATTATAATAATAGAAGAAATTCATTGACTATATCACAACCCTAGCGATTTTTAATCTTTTACATGTTATCTGTATCAACTGAACATTAACCTGGTACTGTTTGCTCTTTGCTTCTTCATTCTTACCCTTCCCCCCCTACACACACCCCTACATAGTATCACTGAAGGTAAGTATTATTATAATGTAGTATATCATTAAATCTGCAGTTGTATAAGAGTTTAAAAAATAGCATATAATTCAACTGGCCAACTACCATTACAATGAAGAATTGGGTCACCCTGACATGTTTGGCTCAGTGGATAGAGCGTCGGCCTGCGGACTGAGGGGTCCAGGTTCGATTTCGGTCAAGGGCATGCTCCTCGGTTGCGGGCACATCTCCAATATGTGTACAGTGGTCAGCAAACTCACTAGTCAACAGACCCAAATATCAGCAGTACAAATATTAAAATTTCTTTTGAGAGCCAAATCTCTTAAACTTAAACTTCTTCTAACGCCATTTCTTCTAAATACACTCACCCAGGTTGTGGTATTTTGTGGAAGAGCCACACTCAAGGGGCCAAAGAGCCACATGTGGCTCCTGAGCCAGTTTGCCAACCACGGTACTAGTGTGTGTGTGTGTGTGTGTGTGTGTGTGTGTGTGTGTGTGTGTGTGTGTGCGCATGTGTCTGTATATAACTGTATTGCAAGATAAATGCATTTCTTACTGAGTTTGCAGTAAAAGACTTTGAAAGCCACTACTCTAGAGTGTGTTGTAGTGAGATAAGAGAAAATTTCACTTAATATTATCAATATACATGTAAAATAGTATACTGAACCAGCAGCACTGGAGGAAATTAAAGGTCTAGAACTAAATATAGAAATATTTATCTTTGGGAGAAATAGTCCAACTGGGGTGGTTTGAACAAAACAAGACATGCAAACTGAGCTGGAACCTGGACACAGTATGGTACAGGATTCTGATTCCTTTTAAATTACAACCAGTGCTCTCATCTCTGGACAACACTCACTGCAAATACCAGACCTGTGCACAGGCCTGGCACATACTTGGATGGATGTCATGTGCTGCTGTAGAGTTTATCACCAATATTTTATATTAAACAGCAGAAACTACCTAGGAACACAACTGATAATGTCACATTCTGATATAGTTTAGGGCGTTTTTTTTTCTTTTAATCAAGGTTTGTTTTATTGGTGCCACATGGGTACCAGACTTATCTGTGTGATCACTTCATAAGTGACTTCATAAACGTCTAATCACTATGTGGTACACCTGGAATTAATATAATATTGTATGTCAACTGTAATAGAAAAATAAACAATTATTAAAAAATATTCATCTTGCCCCAGCCGGTTTGGCTCAGTGGATAGAGTGTCGGCTTGCAGACTCAGGATCCCAGGTTTGATTTCGGTCAAGGGCATGTACTTTGGTTGAGGGCACATCCCCTGTAGGGCGTGTGCAGGAGGGAGCTGATCAATGTTTCTCTCTCATCGATGTTTCTAACTCTCCACCCTCTCTCTCCCTTTCTCTCTGTAAAAAAAATCAAAAATATATTAAAAAATATTCATCGTCCCGATTGAACCAGAAAATAAGGGAGATAAAATGCCTGCATGGTGAGCGTTTTCACATCTAGTTTCAACCTCACAACAGCCTGCTGAAGAAGATATTAGGCAACTTTAAAGCTATCAGTCAGAGAGAGTAGCCTTCTCAAAGTAATAGAGCTCCTAAATGGAAGTTTTATTTCGTTTGTCTGTTATGGAATTGTCCCATACCACCAATATGCCTCCGCAATCATTCGTGCGGAGTCAATGATTTACTTACTGTCCGCTCTGAAATGTAAGGAGCATAGGATTCCACCTTCACCTCCGCCACTTCAAACCAGTGATCAGTCTTTGGGCAAAGAAACTGAGACTACTCTTGGGCAAGAAAAACATATACTTTGTTTCAAAGCCGAATTGGAGTGTTTAGTCAATGTGTCTCACAGCCACAGAGAAACTATTGTCCACATCCTACAGGCTAAGTGGGTTACTTACCACTCCATCTGAATTCTCAAAAGAAACGAGTCTCTGTCTAAACTATCTTTCACCGGAACGCGCCGTGGGAGGAGAGCGGGGCCGGGCGCCGCACTGGCCTCCTCTGACCCCGCGGCCAGAGTCGGGACACCAGCCCCAGGCACGCCCGGCGGAGGCATCGCTCGGGGTAAAGTTGCACCTGCCAAGTTTGTAAAGACCCGTCGCCCCCAACAGCAGCTGTGGGTCCCCAGGGGCGGGGGCCGCAGCCTCAGCCTCAGCCTCCTCCGCGGGCAGAGCCCAGGTGCGCCCCGCGCCGCCCGCCCCGGGGCCGCCCGGCCCGCGCGGCCTGCCCGGAGCCCCGCGTCTCCGCCCGCCCGGCCGCCCTCACCTCCTCGCTGTGCGTGGACGGGCACTTCTTCCGCAGGCGGCCCCAGTTCAGCAGGTTCCCCGTCTGCAGGTGCAGGGTGCGGGCCCGCGCCAGGAGCGCCCCGGCCGCGCGACTGTCGGTGCCCATGGCCGCGGCCGCCGGCGGGGAGGGAGGCCGCCCCGCAGACACGGCGCCCCGAGGCGGGAGAGCCGGGCGCGCGGTTGCCTGCCCCGCGCGGCGGGAGCTCGGCCTGCGCTCGGGCCCGGGGAGGCCGGCGGCGGCGGCGGCGGCGGCGGCGGCCCGGGAGGAAGGACGCACCGGGGCTGCAGCTCCGGCTGCTGCGGCTCCGGCTGCTGCGGCCGCCGCGGAGAGTTGGCTCCCAACTGAGGCAGCGCTTCCTGGAAGACAATGACTAAGCAGAAATCGCGGCGCGAAAGTGCTTCGTAACCGTTACCCGTCCCGCCGCGGAGCCGGGCGGGGCGGAGCGGGGTGGGGCGGGGGCGGCCAGCGCGCTGCCGGCCGCTGGCCCGCGAGACACTGGCCTTCGGACGGGGGCGGGCGTGGCGTCGGGAGGCGGGGGGCGGGGCGGGGCGGGGCGGAGCCGCTGCTCGCAGGGCGCCCCCTGCCGGTCAGAGGCCGGCTCGCAGGCCGGCGCCCATCCGCCGCGGGCCGCCGAGGGCACGGGGGGTCTCGCCGCAGCCAATGGGCGGCCGCGCTGCGATTTCCTCTCGCGCCTCTTAAAAACCCGGCGGGACGCACCGAGACTGCAAAGGCCGAAGCCTTCAGCTGTCAGAAGCCGGTGTGAGTGCACAGGCGCCTCTCCCCTTTGCTGTGCTCCCCTCTTGGCTCATCTCCTTCCTCAAGGGCTTTCCTCCAAAAGGCCCCTTTTTCATGTCGTTAATTAAAGGCCTGTTGACATAAAGCCATGGGCCGGGCAGTGTGTGAAGTCAAAGAGGGGGAGTCTTTGCCAATGAGGAGCTCACACTGTAGTTCCGGAGACAAGGCCTCTAGCATGTCCTAAGAAGAGTAATGATCGAAGGCAGCTCCCAGATGAGCTCTGATGAAAGAGAACACTTAGACCGGCGATACCGGGGAAATATTTTATCGTCCCTTTCCTCAGATAATTTATTCCTATTAAATTTCACTTATGGTAGACTTAGTATGCATCTCAGATTGAACATTTATTGAGCTCTCTTCAAGAAACTTGTACTTTTGTTGAGAGTAATCAGCTATATTAAAAGGCAAACTGCCATTAAAAAGAAAGATGAGCCCAGGCCGCGTGGCTCAGTGGCTGAGCGTCTACTGATGCACCAGGAGGTCAGGGTTCGATTCTGGTCAGGCACATGCCTGGGTTGTGGGCTCCATCCCCCAGGAGGGGGTTGTGCAGGAGGGAGGCGATCAATGATTCTCTCTCATCATTGATGTTTATTTCTCTCTTTCCCTCTCCCTTCCTCTCTGAAATCAATTAAAAAAATTATTTTTAAAAAAGTTGAATTCCAGTTGGTAAGAATGAGTGGAGGGGAGGGGAAAAGCTCCTCCGACTAGGTGTAAGTAACACTGTCTTGGTGTGCACATTTTCTAACTTAACAGCTACCACTGAATCAATTTACACTCAGACCTAAAATGCATTTCCTCCCAAAGTCACCAACACTAGGTATTTATCTGTCTTGTCAGTTTTTGCCAATCTGATGGACAGTAAGTGGTATTTCATTATTTCTTGATTATTAATAAGATTTATTGTTTTATGATATATTGCAATCATCGTCCATATAATTTTACATCTGTTTAAAATTAATATTGTACGTATGCATTTTCTCATGTTATTAGACAATATTATTTTCTAGTCTGTATAAACACAGACAAGAACATTGATAATTCTTATCATATCCTTTGGGCCTTAAAACATGTTTAATCAGGGTAGCTATCACATATCTATTGGCAGTATGTAATCCCTGAAGACAAACAAGCTCTTATCAAAGTAATTTGACATATTTTACAAAATTCACAAGCCAAGTTTTTTCTCCCTCAGTTACTGTGACAGTAGCAATTTCAGTGACACATGTTAGACAGCATTGCATGAAGCACCAGAGACTGCTGTCCAATTGAGGTGTTGGTTTGCAGTGGGACATAGACCACAGTGTCTCACAGCCATAGGAATTCCATGCGAAATTACTTAATAAGGTGCTTTGTGGTGGAAATCTTAAAATGGCACTCAATCACCAAATTCCTTCTAAGAGTGTCTTTCCTGTCTGACAGAACCTGGAAGCTAAACGCTGTAACTCTCAATCCCTTGCAGCTCTCATTCTAGTACACATTAGATTATATCAATTCCAGCTACTAGTTTTAGACTTCAAGGTAGGAATGCAATGCAGAGCATCTTCCTGGGTCTTCAGCTGTTGAGTTTTGTTGCAGCCATGCTCCAATGTCCTATCCCCAGTTTTGCGGGTGATAGGAAAAATAAGACATTTTTGGGGGGGGGGGCTAGCAAACTGAATCTGTGCTAGCAGCCTGAATGCACATTCCTGTTAGCCTATAATCTAGTCCCTGCTCCTTCCTTAATTATCTGGTCTTGCAAGACCTGTTTACCTAAGAACTCCCATTTCACAGAGGCCAGAAAGTGTGAACATTACACAACCCTCAGAGGGGGCTGTCAGCACTGGCGCCAGGCCATGCCTTTAGGTGTGGTCTCAAGGCCCCCATCCCAACACACTGGGCTTTATGCAAAGCCAGTGAAAGGTCCGGAAGTCCATCCATATCTGGGGGACAAAGAAACCAAAGGGGCAGGGGTCCTCAAACTTTTTAAAGTGGGGGCCAGATCACGGTCCCTCAGAGAGCTGGAGGGCCGGACTATATGAACTACTAATTCCTACTGTAACACCTTGGCTGCGCTCACTGCCCAAAAAACCTGGCGGGCCGGATCAGACTCCTCTGCGGGCTGCATGTGGCCCGAGGGCCGTAGTTTGAAGACGCCTGGAAGGGAGAGCTTCTCCATATTGCTTTGCTCAGGATTTGGAGAGAAACAGTCTCCCCTGAGTAACTGTACTAGTACACGTGAAACATCTGAAAATAAATGGGGTTTTCCTGTGTCTCCAGTACTCCTGCATATTTTTCATTCGTCTGGTAAATTCTGTAACACAGGTACCAGGGAGCAGTTATGGCCACTTTCTGATCCCTGGACCATAAGCTCTGAAACTCAGCAGGTTCAATGGCAGTCTCCGGATTGTCCGCCCTCCTACTGTGGCACAAGAGCAGCTCTCCTGGAGGGACATTCCGGGAGTTATTTCTGGAGGCTCAGTCCAAAGCTTGTTTTCCAAACCTTCAATTTTGTGAGCATTTAACTCCCTATATACCTTCTGCTTAAAATAGAGCGGTGGCTTTTTCCTGCAATTGAACCCTGACTAATGCCATTTCTGTTCTTATTACCACATTTGAAAGGTACTACTCTACTGAAAATGTAATGAAATTTTTTTCATCTTTGACAAACATCACTCTATAATTTTTAAATATACATGGATACAAGTGTTCACACATTTGGGCAATGTGTTAACCACAGTTTTCAATTACATACATAAAAGAGTACCCATAATTATGATACACATATTTAAAACTCACTTTTATATAAAAATATTAAGTTCTAGGAAGATTAAAAATAGGGGAAAACTCATAATTCTGATATGCATTTTTGAGAATCATAGTCATAGATAAATGATAGGTGACAGAAGCATTGTAGTAGAATTGTTGGGGAAGCAAGATCATTGCATCAGACAACTTTAGTTCAAATCCTGGCTCCAACACTTGCCAGCAGCATGCTTTTGGGTAATTTTTTATTCTTTCTAAGCTTGGGTTTTCTTATAAATTGAGGGTAATTCTAGCACTCAACTCATATAGTTATTAGTTGGTGGAAATCTTACAATAAACATATGTAAAATTCTTAGCATAGTATATGACACATATATCGATAGCTCAATAAATGTTAGCTGTCATAGGAACAGATATATACAGATATATTAAATTATTTTGCATGATTTACTCTAAAAGCACAAGACTTTTGGGACTAATAAAACTTTCTAGCAAGGAGACTATACTTATTAATTTCTAGTTTTAGCCAGTTCTGTAAATTATTCTATATAATAAAAGGCTAAGATGCAAATTGACCCAATGGTAGAAGGACTGGTCGCTATAATGTGCACTGACCACCAGGGGGCAGACGCTCAATTTGGAGCTGCCCCCTGGTGGTCAGTGCACTTCCACAGGGGGACCACCACTCAGCCAGAAGCACTGAGCCAGGCTCACGGCTGGTGAGCGCCTCTCCTGCCCCCATTGCAGTTGGACATCCCCCGAGGGATGTCCTCCTGGACTGCGAGAGGGTGCGGGCTGGGCTGAGAGACACCCTCCAAGTTTCGTGCACCGGGCCTCTAGTTTTACGTAATTTATGGTATGCTGGCTGCTTTCTTCAGAGATTCATCCAAAATCCCCGAGGAAATACTCGATGATGAAAGAAATGTATTTACAGCTTGCTAATACTTGCTATTTCGTACAAGTTGTGTTTTAAATCTGACTAGTGTTGAGCCAACTTTGGGTTTTCATGAACTTGCCAGATGTGGTTTGGGTACCCGTGGACTGTAGGAACAAGTCTAAACTTCAGTGCACAGTGGAATGTGGTAACCTTGTCTTAACTGTCCCTGGTGATGACCCCATCCCAAGATGAACACGAACTGAAGTCAGGATAGTGTGTTTGCTGTTAAATGAAGAATTACCATTAAAAAAACCAACCAACCAACCAACCAAACAAACAAAAACCCCAGAAGGGGTTGGAAACCCCTCACCCTCACTGCTGAGAAATCAGGAGCCCAGGGGCAGGGGCTCAAGTGGTAAGCAATGGACGAAACTCAGGAAAGCTGGTAACTTTCTCTCCTGTCAGAATCTCATTTGTGAAGTGAAGGAACTGAATTGGAGCATGTTATTTCCCAACGACTGACCCATTTGCCAAAAAAAGAGGACTTTTTTTGAATAACTGGCAACTGAGAAAGCAAAGGTTTGTTATCATAAAGATTGAGATTCCGAGATAAAGGAAGGAACACTATTACAATATTTAAAGATAGAATGAGAAATGTGTTCTATAGAAGCTATTGAGTGGATGGAGGAGTGAGCTGCTGGTTTTCTGCCATCACTGTGAGATATACATGCCTGGCATCCTGCTGGCTTAAAGGATGAGAAACATGAAACAGACCTGGACCCAACCTTCAGCTTGTGACAAGCCCAGCTGAGCCCAATGCCCCAAATACCTTAGTTCCTTAGTTGACCTGCATGTCATAAGTGAGAATGAAAGTTGCTTTACGCCACTAAATTCTGGGGCTGTTTATTATTAATCATTTGTGGAAATAGCAAACTGATATAACCCCCCAGCTACTTTCCTACTTCAGTGTTTTTTTCTTCCTTGCTGATTTGTAAGAACTAAAGACATAATAGCATTGTTAGTCATTTTTATCTTTTTCAATTTTCACCCGAGGGTATATACTTTTTTGTTGTTGTTTGTGGGTGGTTGTTGTTGTGTTTTGAGAGAGAGATCTATTGGTTACCTCCCACACATGCCTAGACCGAGAATTAAACCTGCAACCCAGGTATGTGCCCTGATCAGGAACTGAACACAAAACCTTCTGGTGTATGGGACAACAATGCTCCAACCAACTGAACTGCTTGTTGGTCCTACGTCATATAAAATTTCTCCTTTTTAGTGTTTTATTTTTGGTTACTGTGTTTATTGATCTACAGAAGCTTTTTATTTCTTTATGGACAAGTTTGACACTTGTCCTCATGGCTTCAGCCTTTGATGTTATGCTTAGAAATGCCTTTCCACCTAAAGATAGTACATCTCTATTTCTTTCTTTTTTTTTTAATATATAGTATATATTTTATTGATTTTCCACAGAAAGGAAGGGAGAGAGCTAGAGAGCTAGAAACATCGATGAGAGAGAAACATCGACCAGCTGCCTCCTGCACACCCCCCACTGAGGATGTGCCCACAACCAACGTACATGCCCTTGACGGGAATCAAACTTGGGACCTTTTAGTCCACAGACCAACGCTTTACCACTGAGCCAAACCGGTTTCGGCCATCTCTATTTCTTTAAGTACTTTTATTATTTCCATTTTTTACACTAAAATGACTCCATTTGGAATTTATTTTTATAAAGGATATGAAATAGGTATTATCTAATTTGTATACATACTTGAGTCTGTTTCTAGTCTTTCAATTCTCTTACATTGTTCTGTCTTCTATCCAGTAGCACACTATTGTGCTGTTTTATTTCATTTATTTTAATCTCATGGTATGATTTTATTTATACTGATAAAATGATGCTATACCATTTGAGGATGCATATGCAAGTATTAAAAGTAGAAAGTAAAGGAAGAATATTGTAGTAAAAAAATTCAGGAGAGTGGTCACTTCTGAGAGTGAGGGTGGGGTTGTGAATTGGAGGTGCACACAGCTGGCTTCTGGGGTGCTACTAACATTTTATTTCCTGACCTGAGGGAGGTCACACAAGGGTTAGTTCACCTTTATAATAATTCTTTGAACAGCACCAATATGGTTTACTTATTTTCTCTATAAAGAATTTCTCACAATTTAAGAATGTTTTTAGAAGTCCTTACTATACTCAGAGTCTGTAAAGAGGATTTTACAAATAGCAATAGTGGATCCTGACACTTGGGAAGGTTCTGTGCTGTCAATATAGACATCACACCGGCACGGTTCACAGTTCATGAAAGTGGGAGATCTCTGCGGGTGGTTGCTCACACCTCCTCTTCCATTAGACATTCAGACTTCCAAGTCAGGCCCTTGTTTCCCTCCTCACGTTTTTGTTCCTTTTTTGTCACATTGCTAAATGCCCACCTCCAACTCGGGTAGGCAGTGCCTGTGCCTGCTCCTTCCCCCTTTACCCAGCCTCAGCAGCTTTCTCTGGTCTTTCTCCACCATCCTTACTACCTGTTTGAAACGCCGTGAAGATCACCACCAAGTCTCAACAGTGGAGCTATCATTGCCAAGTGTTCCTCACACACTTCTCATCTGTAAGTCCACTTATCATCCACTTTCAGGGCGTCCCACTGCCTGTTGGGTAAAGTCCAAATTCTCTGCAGGCCAGCTCCCTCTGCCTTTGGCCTCATGCCTTTGACTTTGCCCACAAGCCTGCATTCAGGGCAGCTGAACTTTGTGCCTTTCCTTTCTGAACAACCTTCCAGCCTTCCTTTGTTCTCCCACCTCCGCACCCCAAACAGCCTTCTCTTCATGGCTTCATGCTCTCTTCATGAAGCACCTCGGTTCTGCACCACTTCTCCCGAGGGTGTGACCAGTTAGCAGCCTTGACTGGTTATGTGCCCCCCTTCCACCCCACCAGTTCCCTATGTCCTTTTTGCTCAGAGCCCCTTCTGGGATTGCCCATGACTTCCATGATGAGGCCTGGCAGGGGTTAAGGCCAGCAGTCTCCCTTCAGTCCTGTTTCGGGTCACTCCCACGTGTGAACCCTCTGCTCCAAGCAGAATCTCCTCTTCTCTGTGTCTGAAGCACTGGGCGGTAACCAGGCCACACCTGCAGTCCATTCTCTCCCTCCACCTTACCTGCCCTCTCCTTTATTTGCATATTGAAACCCAGCTCGTCCTTGTGCACTATGTTTAGATGGCACCTCTTCTCCATGGAACCTTTTCTCGTTACTCTGGTTAAATCTTCTATTTTCTACCTCTGAACTTTTGTGACATTTAATTTCTATTCACATTGGTCACAAATGTCCTTAAATTTTCCTTTGTGTATTTGCTTCTCTAGCCAATGGGATGACCAGTTCTTAGAGCTGGGGTGCTATTTCTTAGACTTCTATTTTACTCTCCCATGGCTTTGAGCGTTGTGTCTCAGTGCCAGAGGCTACTTAGTGAAGACATGTTGATTGAATGACTACCCATGTACCTAATTCAATTCTGAGTAAGTACAGGGTTCCCTGGCTTAGGCAACTGCACTTGTACCTTCGTCATCTCTTACTTTTCTCAGTTGCAGAATGGTGATGATTTTATCCCATAATAGAATGGGACAAAGCTAAATTGGACAGATGCTCTATACTTTTCAATGTCCTATATTTTTATTATCGCTTAAAATAAATTTGCTTCTTAATTGAGAGGAAGCCAGTTTCTCTGGGGTGTGGTTGCATTCCCCAGCTAACTTGTGGTAAAAGTTGATAGGGTTTGGATTCTATTAGATAACTTAGGGAAAAGAAAACATCCAATGCACAATTTCAGTAAAGTCTACTTTTAAAGGCCCTCAAGCTCTGTACCCACAGGGAAAACAGGCAGTGCCTTTCCCCTTAGTTAAGCTGAAGCCCGGCCTAGCCCTCTGCTGAGTATACCCTCCGATCCCTACACCCATCTCCCTGCTGGATATCTTCATTTGGAGGACCCACCAGCACCTTGAACTCTTGATAGCTAATGCTGGCTCCTTGTTTCCCTCCTCACATTTTTTTTTTTAAAAACAAAACAAAACAAATTATTTATTGTTATTATTTTTAATAAATCTTTATGGTTCAGATTATTACAATTGTTTTTCCTTCCCCCTCCCTTAGCTCTCCTCCACCCAGTTCTCCTGCCCTTACCCCCCTATTGTCCTCATCCATAGGTGTACCATTTTAGTCCAGTCTCTTCCTGCACCCCTCCTACCCCTTTTCCCCTGATAATTATCATTCCACTCCCTTTCTTTGCCCCTGATTCTATTAAATTCACCATTTTATTCTGTTCCTCAGATTTTTAATCCACTTGATTTTTAGGTTCACTTGTTGATAGATATGTATTTGTTGATCAAAAATTTTATCTTTACTTTTTTCTTCTTCCTTTTCTTAAAAAATACCTTTCAGCATTTCATATAATACTGGTTTGGTGGTGATGAACTCCTTTAGCTTTTTCTGATCTGTGAAGCTCTTTATCTTATCTTCAATTCTGAATGATAACTTTGCTGGGTAGAGTAATCTTGGTTGTAGGTTCTTGCCATTCATCAATTTGAATATTTCTTGCCCCTCTCATCTGGCCTGCATAGTTTCTGTTGAGAAGTCAGCTCCTTGTAGGTAATTAACTGTTTTTCTCTTGCTGCTTGTAATATTCTCTCTTTGCCTTTTGCACTTGGCATTTTAATTATGATGTGTGTTGGTGTGGTCCTCTTTGGATTCTTTTTGTTAGTTGTTCTGTGCGCTTCCTGTAAGTCTATTTCTTTCACCAGGTGGGGAAAGTTTTCAGTCATTATTTTTTCAAATAGGTTTTCAGTATCTTGATCTCTCTCTTCTTCTGGCAGCCCCATAATTCTGATGTTGGTATGCTTGAAGTTGTCCCAGAGGTTTCTTACACTATCTTCAACTTTTTGGATTCTTTTTTTCTTTTTTCATTTCCAGTTGAGTGTTTTTTGCTTCTTTGCATTTCAAATCTTTGACTTGATTCTTGCATTCCTCTAGTCTGCTGTTGGGTCTCTATATAATATTTTTTATTTCAGTCAGTGTATGTTTAATTTTTAGTTGGTTCTTTTTCATATCCTCGAGGGTCTCATTAAATTTATCAGCCTTTTCTAGGAAATTCTTGAAAAACCTTATAACAGTGGTTTTGAACTCTATATTCAGTCTTTTGTTCTCCTCCATTTCTTTCATTTGTGGTCTGTTTTTTTGACTTTGCATTTTTGCTGGCCAGGTGGATCAGCCTCCCCAGTTACCTGAGGTGGTACACTCTTGGTGCTCCCCTTTGTGGACTGTGTGTATAGCCTTGTTGTAGTTAAATCTTGATTATTGTTAGTATCACTGGGAGGAACTGACCTCCAGGCCAACTGGCTGTGAGTATCAGCTATGTCTATGCCTAGATACCTTCTGTATTGGAGACACCCTTACAGGATCAGACTTGCAAAATTGCAAAAGCCTCTGCACTCAGCTTGAATGGGGCAGAATCTCAGGGCTGAGCAGACAGTCTTGGCTTCCCATCAGCCCTGCCCTTGCAAAAGTGCCTTCAGATCTCTTCCTTCCACAGATCCCCTGAGTTTATGCCTGACAGCCCAGATTCCCCCTGTAAGAGCGTGGGTCCCCCAGGGGCTCGCCCAGAACTGGGATTCAGTGCAGTCAGGAGCTTCCAACTCCTCCCACTATGGAGAGGCTGTGACAACCTCTGCAGTCAGACCTCTCTGCGTGCCTCCAGACCCCTGCCCAAAGCACTTCCCCTGAATCTCCGAGTCTCAATCTGCCTTTCTCTACAGTCCAGATCCCACCCATATGAGCCTGGGTCCACGAAGTTTTGGCCAGAGCTGGGGTTCAGTGCAGTCGGAACTGAAGTTCAGTGCAGTCGGGTGCTTCCTTTCCCCTCCCACCAGCCAGGCACTCAGCTGCCCTTCCTCTTGTTGCTCACATCTCTGTACATCAGCGCTTTGTGGCTCCTCTGATATGTGAGCTTTTCTATTTCCTTCTAGTTGTAGAACTTCCACTCAGCCAGCTTTCCTGTGGTTTTGGATAATGTCCGTTCTGGCTTTTAGTTGTTGTTTTGAAATTGTTGTGCAAGGCAGCAGTTTAGGTGTTTACCTAGGCCACCATCTTGGCTTCTCCTCCTCACTCAGTGGCACCACCTCCAGCAGTTCCCCAGGAACCATGGAAACCAGCAGAGGCCCCCAGCCCTCCTTTATTGCTGCCATTCCCCATACTGGTTTTCCTAATGAAAACCACCATTGCTTTCATCACTATGTGCAACCATTGTGGAAGCCTCTTCCTGCTGTGGATTTTCACAGCGCCACCTGGTGGTTTTTCTAAACTGCAAATAAGCGCCTTTGCCTCTGTTTCTGCTGTCTCCCAATGAAATGATACTCCTCTCCTGTTTGCCTCTCCTGTTTTAATTCTTGGAAACCCTGTATGGGTGTCAGTACTGGACTGCAAGCACTGTGGCTTACTCACATTTGTATTGCTGGACCCAGCATACTGCCCAGCACCTAATAGCAGATGCTCAGTTCACGTCTGTTGACTTAATTGTGCAAATTAATCACCGCAGGCTGGTGATACAGCAGAGGGATGAAATATGCTATCTTCTCTTTTAAGTAGGCATCTTTAAGCTCCCCAGCAGCTGGTAGCCACCGCGTGCCTTTGTCCTGCCCTGTTCCTCTGTGCATTTGACAGGACAATCCTCCTCCTCTTGAGTGCTGTCTACTTCTCATCAGCCACCCTCCCCACGTCAGTAAGCGTGGTTTAGTGCAAGCATCACTGAGTTTGGAGTGAGCAAACCTAGGAACTCCTTTACCTCTGCTAGCAACTAGCTGTGTGGTCCTGAACAAGATAACTATTTTTTTTAAAAAATATATTTTATCGATTTTGTACAGAAAGGAAAGGAGAGAGATAGAAAGCTAGAAACATCAATGAGAGAGAGTCATCGATCAGCTGCCTCTTGCACACCCTCTACTGGGGATATGCCCACAACCAAGGTACATGCCCTTGACCGGAATCGAACCCGGGTCCCTTCAGTCCCCAAGCCGACGCTCTATCCATTGAGCCAAACCAGTCTCGGCTTTTTTTTTTTTTTTTTCCTTTTTAATTTCAGGTTTTTCTTTTCTAAAATGGCAGTGGCAGTGGGTTAGACTAAAACAGTGGTCGGCAAACTGCAGCTCTCTGGCCCCTTGAGTGTGACTCTTCCACAAAATACCACGGTCTGGGCAAGTCTATTTTGAAGAAGTGGTGTTAGAAGAAGTTTAAGTTCAAAAATTTGGCCCTCAAAAGAAATTTCAATTTTATACTGTTGATATTTGGCTCTGTTGACTAATGAGTTTGCCGACCACTGGACTAAAATGAGTGCTTTTTGAAATTCTCAGGGGTAGAGGTGCAACAGCTGTCATTGGGGCCCAGACCTGGCCTCAGCCAGAGCAGCTCTGTCCTGGTGCGTTTTGTTTAGACGCCTTGGTAAACTTTCATTGGAGCAAAGGTTCCTCAGTTAAAACCTGTTTTAAAATCCCTGAATAGATGAGTTTTAAAATCCCTTGCCCCTTTTATTATCTCAGGAACCACAATTAACAATCTTACTAATCTGGACAGGCTTCGGTGGTCTTCTGAAAAGGATTTTTTTTGCCCTTTTTAACTCCTGAAATCTAATCCTAGGCTCACTGGTTCTCTGGACTGACTTGTACAATCTTGGCTTGCTCGTACTTTTATTGTCTTTCCAACTTCTGCTCTCAGTTCATGCTGAGGTTTGCTGGCTGATTATAAAACAGCTCCGCAGTGAGGTCACCCCAGAGATCAGCGTGCCACTCCAAGGCAGGCTCAGACTTGCTTTCTACAAGCCGAGTGGATAGAGAAACTGGGCATTGCAGCTTTCATCTTAACACTCACATTGAAAAAGAATTTGTTAAAAAAGAAAAAAAAAATCAAGATGCAAACTAAAATTCAGTGTATTTGAATATAAAAGGAAAAAGACGACACAGACCCTTGTTGGGTAGCTACCATGTGCAAGGTTCTGTGCTGGGGGTTGGTGGTGGTGGCGGTGGCGGGAGGGGCTAGTAAAAGCCAAGCCTGCACCATGTTATGTCTTAGGGCTTCCAGAGATCAGAAATCTTCCAAGAATGATCCCACTAACCTAAAATTTGAGATTCATAAATGTTGGTTTCCTAATGAAAGTAAATAGAGACCTTGTGAGCCATTTTGACTTTGTTGGTCTAACCTTTACAGATGAATTTGGTCCAGACTTGCTCTTTGTGATCTGACTCTGAATTCTTTGCCGTTGGGACATGAATCGTTCAGTGGGCAGAAGGCACACTACAAATTCTGTAATAACTGTTACTTAGTGACTGAGTTACTGTTTTTTAAAATGAAACAAACTTGCCAAAGAAAGCATGGACTTTTGCCTCCATGCCTTTTCACGTGCTATTTCGTTACCCTAGAACATTCTTTTTCCTGTCCTTACATCTTATTACTATGACTTACTGAAACTCTAAGTCTCTGTTTAGAGTAGGGGTGTCGAACTCAATCAGAGAAGGGGCCAAAATCTAAAATCCAGCCTAAATCGCGGGCCGAATGGTTTACTGAACAGTCATAAACTGTCATTGTGATGGAAACGCAGCGGAGTGCAGTGATGACAGCGCGGTGCGGGCCACATTGCAAGGCCTGGCGGGACGGATTTGGCCCGCGGGCCTTGTGTTTGACACATGTGGTTTAGAGCATGATGTCCTTTGGGAATTTCTCCTCAGTCGGGGTTATGCACCCATCTTGTGTCCTCCTAAAGCATCTTGCACTTAAGCTTGCTATAGAGAGCACTTGTGTTTTATTGTCTGTTTCATCACAACTTATATATAGGACTTACTGGGCACTAGCCATAAACATACAACATATATATGAATGCACTTAATCTCCTCCATGCTATGAGGTAGGAACTGTTATCTTCACCATTGTATACATAGGGAACTAAGATATACAAGGTCAAGTGACTTGCCTGGGTCACATACTAGGTAGCTGAGATTCTAATCCAGGCAGTCTAGCTCCAGAGTCTAGCTCCTGAGCAGTGCTGGACAAGTGCAGCAGGACACCTTGGGAAGCAGATGCAGTGCCAGGCAAGCCCAGCACCAGAGCGGGGAGAAGTGCCCCAGAGGCCCACCTCTCACCTTGGGAGCGCCGCGCAGCACCTGCCAGCGCCCAAAGAAACACCTCGGGGCCGGTGCATCACTGAGAAAGCTTCGCACAGCACCTAAGGTGCCCGGAGCCTAAACACCCGGGGAAGCCTGGCGCGCAGCACCTGCCAGAGCTTCTCAACGCCTGGGGCAGCCCACTGAAGCACCTAGGATAGCCCGCACACCCAGCACAGCCCCAAGTGGTTTTTGAAAAGCCCTGCACAACACCTTGGGAGCCGAGAGGAGAGCCTGCCTGAGCCCCACAGAACACGGCAGGAATCCAGTGCCTGGATTGCTGCACAGCGCTTGGGATCTCAGCAGAGCAGGCCTGGAGCCTCGGATGACAGGGTGGCGGACACATTGTGAACACATGGCCCTTTCCCCACCTCTGGCTGAAACTCCCCGTCCCAACTCTGCCAGCCAAGACAGCACCATGGCATGGACTTTGGTGTGTGGCTTCTGCAATATTCTCCAAGATTCTGTGAGCAGTGACTACAAAAGAAGCCTTCGAGAAGCAGACGGTGAAGTTGTCCTGTGGAGCCGCATCCAACTGACAGGTTTACGGACACAGGTGGGCACCCTTTTGGGGTCTTCCAGAAAGAGCCGAAGGACGTTTTGAGGGGCCTGAGAGCCAGATTTTACTTGGGATACTGTCGGGGCACACGTACATATGCACTTCTTTCAAAGACTGGAAGAATCATAATTTTCTTGGGGAAATGGGATTATGAGTAAGGCAGGAAATTCCACTTTCTACTGTATACACTTCAAGGATTTTTTTTTTCTCACTAAGAAATATATTACTTTCATAATAGTAACATGCAAGAAGGCAGTCTCATTTAGAAAAAATATATACAAAATACAATCTTTGACATTTAAGGATTGAGCCCTTCCCTGCAGTGTGGGTAAGAGCCTGAGCCCACAGTAATGTCACCAGTGACTGTTGTGATCGGTGGCAGGAAATAAAGCACAGGGCAGTGGGGTGCACGCAGTTCCCTGGCCCCAGTGTCTGGAACCAAACGATGTCCAAGGGCAAAGGCTGGTGTGTTAGCCAGTGTGAAGCACCCAGGCTAGTTACTCTCCCTGGCCTAGAGGTCCTGACTTATTCTGCCTCCAGAGATCTTAGGAAAATACATTCTTCTGTGGACAGTCATGCATGCTTAGATTGCAAACAAAAGGTGGACCTGAGCCCTGGCCAGTGTGGCTCAGTTGGTTGGAGCATCGTCCTGCACACCAAAAAGGTGATGGGTTCAATTTCCTAGGTTTCGGGTTCAATTTAATTCCAGGTCAAGGCATGTATGGGAGGCAACAGATCGATGTCTCTCTCTGACACTGTTTTTCAATCTCTCCTTCTTTCCTTCTTCCTTTCCTCTCTGAGATCAATTTTAAACAAGAGAAAGAGATGGACCTGAGGCCTCACACCCTGCTACGCTCATGAAAATGTCGCAGTGTTTTCATCAAGATTCACAAGGCTTGGCCTGCCTTCCTCTCCGGCTTCGTCTCTCCCCTCTTCCAGCTCTTGCTCCAGGCACTGGGCTAGGTGTAGTCCCCAAACTGACTTCTATGCAACCTGGAACCTCTCACCTGCTCCTTAGCTCATTCTTCCATTCCCGGCTGTTTCATTACCTCTGCAGAGGGTCCTTCCTGGGTGCCCGGGTCATCCCCTGAAACATTACCTTAGGTCCCCTGATTCGTATGTGGCCTCTACCAAACTGGTAGCTCTTTTGCTGTCAAGACCTGAATTCTGAGCTGTGGGTTCAGCATTTGGCCCTGACCATGATTCAGGGTGGTATTACCTCAGTAGCCTCCAGCTCTGGTATTACCACAGTAGCCTCCAGCTCTGGGCGTGGAGCTCCACAAACGTTTTCTGAATAAATAACCTGTTGGCCTGGCCTGTCCCTTCAGGCATTCTCAAGTCAGGCTGCCCTGGCTCACGTAGAAGCTCCTCACAGCCGCCGGGGGAAGAAAAGGCAGCAAAACTCCAACAAATAACTGCACTTACTAAAGTGTCTGTTCCTGGAAGAGAACCTTTAACACAAAAGGAGAGTTAAATGCCAACAGAAGTAACTGTTCTCAGTGTGTCCATTTATTTACCAGGGACAAAGAGGACTTCTGGATCTTCCCCAGACTGCCCTGACTTTGGGCAAATCCCTTCACTTCTCAGGCTGTGAAGTAAAGAGCTGGGTGAGGTGCTGGCTAAGATCCTGGGATGGCAAATAGAAGAGGAGCTGACCAATCTGCAAAGCACATCTGTTGGGCTCTACCCAACCTTGACCTCAGCCCTGGATACGGCCCAACCCAAGTCCTCCTGCCTAAAGCAAACTCTGCAGCAAGCATTCACAGTCTGGGTCACAGGGCAAAAATCTCACCTAGGCCGTTGCAATTGGCACTTTGAACAAACAAGTAAATCTAGACTCTCCTCTGAGAGTCCTCACACCCCATTTCCCACAGAACAAGTTTTGCTCAGACCTTACTTCTTCCAACACCAGGCAGCCCCAGCCCCATGGTGCTGGCTGTGTCACACCCCTTTTCCAAGGTGTTGGAGTTAGGCCACTATGTTACCTGGAAAAGGGAAACATTTCTATCCCCTCCGATTTCACTGAGCTTGGGGGAAAGCAGAGAATTTGTTGATGTTTTTCCTCTGTTCTACTGAATGCACAGGCTTGGGCATCGATCAGACATGGGTTTAGGACTCAATTCTCCGACGTTCAGGTTATTTGACTTTATGACAATTTCCAACCTCTCTGCATCTCAGTTTTGAATCTGTAGAGTGGGAATATGATGCCTACATTGAAGGGCTGTTAACTTGTTAACCAAGCGGGACGTATAAATACGTCAAACGTAAACAATATCGGGTACAGGTAGGATATATGAATATGTCCTTGAAATATATGTTGCGCCCTGAAACGGGCGGGATGTATCTTTCCGAACAACAAAGGTATTAGTCATCCATACATGTCTGGACATGAATTTAAGACACGGAGGGAATCAGTATAATTTCACTAGTGAGAGTGGTGGACGTGTTCAACAAGAATTGTTTTGGAGTTAACACATGACTTACTGAATAAAGGGTATAGGATTTACTTAGATAATTTCAAAAGTCAATTCATTTGGCTGAACTCGTGTCAAAACAATACAGACATTGTTGGAACAATGAGGATAAACAGAGTCGGAATCCCCAGTGAAATAAAAACAAAAAAATTACAGAAAAATGAACATATAGTAAGATTCAAAGACAAACTTATGGTTTTAAAATGGAAGGATAAAAAAGACGTATTGATGCTCAGTTCTATTCATAATGATGAAAAGACAATGATTGAAAAGAGAGGAAGAAGGCAAGAAAAACCGAATGTTGTCCTCGATTATAACAAGAATATGGGTGGCGTAGATTTGGGAGATGGAGTTATGGTGGCCTACACGGCTGTCCGTAATAGGGTAAAAAAAATTTATAAAAATTTTTTTCTACGATTGATATGTGCTGCTTCAATGCATATATTCTATACAAAAAAGATAAAGGTCATTTGGATCGATTACATTTTTTGATAGAGTGTGTAGAGAAATTGGTAGATAACAACACAGTGAAAACCCACCCAAGACATCAACTAGCAGCGCTACATAAACCATCATGCTTAGTTGAAAGGTATTTTCCAGAACAAATGAAAAGCGATATAGAAAAAACTAAATTCAGGAAATGCCGAGTTTGCTACAAAAAGAGGTGTTAGGAAAGAATCTACATACTGGTGTCCGGATTGCAAGGTAGCACTATGTATCAACAATTGTTGTAAAATATATCACACGGAAGTTGAGTTTTGAATTTTTACATCTATATTTTAATTTTTTAAACTCAATATTTCTATTTTATTTGTGTGCTTTTGTTTATTCTGTAATTGTTAACTTTTTATATTTTTATTGTGTATAGAAATAAAAGATATATTTTTTTGTAATTTTTATAATTGTTTGTAAAATTTATAATTTTTTAATTCCATGTTTCCATTTTTTTTTGTTGGTATTCTTTTCTATTTGTTTGTAATTTTGTTTTTTCCTTTCTGCTTTAGATATAAATAAACGAAAAAATATATATTTCATAGTCTTTTCATTTATTTAAACTATAAATAAAAAATAATAATAATATGAAATTACATCCTCCGGGCGTGACGTACTGACACGTCCTAGTGAAAAAGTACGCGCCCGTTATATGTTGCATAATTAAAAAGGGAATTCCCCGGTTATGAGGGTTACATGAAACAACACCGTCAAACACACAGCACAGGGTCTGCCTAAGCAAAGTAGTAATGCTTAGCAAATGTTAGTAACTGTCAACAGCCTGGAAATGTCTTGCACAGGGTAACAGGGTATATGTTTTTAAAAGAATTTCTCCATGAATCATGGTCAGGGCCAAATGCTGAACCCACAGCTCAGAATTCAGGTCTTTCCAGGCCACCCACTCACCACCCCATAGTTCCAGCTAATTTGGATTAAACAACTGAAAACTCAGAATTGCAAAACAATTAAAAACCCCATGTAGAGACTGGCCTGTTCCTGTCCACAGTGGCAGATCCCAAACCCAGGGATCCAGGACTCAGATCTATGGCTTCTTTCTGCCCTGGCAGCACACTATGAGATCAGGCTGCCCAAATTCTAGTTACCAACTTTGAACCTGAAGCGCCTCTGCCCCAGTGAGCTTTTGCTTACTCATAGTGAGACCTTCAGAATAGTTATTCTTTAATCCCAGGACAAATCCCTGCAGCTTGATCTGTGAGGGAGTAAGTACCAGGAAGTTGGAGCCCCAGCAGGATGTGTAGAGGTGTGGGAGCCCCAGTGACTCTGCCAGTTCTGGGTTGTTAAACCTTTATTGTCTATTTGGATTGGCTTCAGTATCTTGTCCTATTAATATATAATAAAAGGGTAATATGCAAATTAACCATCACTCTGTCACAAATATGGCGGCACTCATAGCCACAAGATGGCGGTGTTCAGTCCCTTCAGCCTTGCCACAGTCCCCCAGTCCTGGGGGAAGCTGCCAGTGAGAGTGGGCAGTGTGAGCAGCCCGGCAGAATGCTTGCTTCATCGCTGCGGCAACCAAGGGCTTCTGGGCAGTAAGCACAGAGCAGCCATTGTGGGATGCTTGCTTCATCACCATGGTGACACCCCAGCCACATAGGCCCTCTAGGGACAGGGGGGCATGCCCACAGCCTCCATGGCCCAGAGAGGAGACATCAGGCCCACGTCCTGCGGAAGCAGGTCCCTCCCAGCTCCCATAGAAGCAGCGTAGCTCCTGGTGGCGCTGTGCGGTTCCTGCCAGCTCCCGCATGGCCTACTGCACATAATATCATGCGATGGGCTACTAGTATGTAAATAAAATAAAAAGATCAAGATGAACGTTGTGGATGGTCTATCTAGGCAATTCTATCTAAATAAAAGAGTAATAGGCAAATTGACTGTCACTCCAATACACAAGATGGCTGCCCCCATGAGGACACAAGATGGCCACCACAAGATGGCCAGCAGGGGAGGACGGTTGGGTGATCAATCCTGCAGGGGAGGGTGGGAGGGTGGTTAGGAATGACCAGGGCAGCAGAGGAGGGAAGTTCGGGGTGACTGGGCCTGCAAGAAGGCCAGCTGAGGGCACCAGGCCTGCAGAGGAGTGTACTTAGGGATAGCCAGGCCAGCAGAGGAGGGAAGTTTGGGGTGACTGGGCTTACAGGGGAGGCCAACTGAGGGGACCAGGCCTGCAGGGGAGGGCAGTTAGGGATGGCCAGGCCTGCAGGGGAGGGCAGTTGGGGGCAATCAGGGTGGCGGGGGAGCAGTTAGGTATCAATTAGGCTGGCAGGGGAGTGGTTGGTCATGATCAGGCTGGCACACAGAAGCAGTTAGGGGCAATCAGGCAGGCAGGCAGGCAGGCAGGTGAGCAGTTGGGAGCCAGCAATCCTGGATTGTGAGGGGAATGTCCGACAGGTAGGATCGTGCCTAAACGGGCAGTCGGACATCCCTGGAGGGGTCCCAAATTGGAGAGGGTGCAGGCTGGGCTGAGGGGACACCCCCCCCCCCCTATGTACAAATTTCATGCACTGGGCCTCTGATCTATGTATATAAAAGCCTAAGCAACCGTTACAACCAAATGATTGGAACGCCCCGTTGACCAGTCTCTATGATGCACACTGACCACCAGGACACAGGCTCTCAAGGAAGGAGCTGCCTCCTAGTGGTCAGTTTGCTCTCACAGCCAACCTCCTGCAGCCAGCCAACCTTTCCCAATCTCTCTCCCCAGCCAGCCAACCTCCCACAGTTCCCCAGCTGGCCAACCTCTGGCGGTACCTCCCTTCTATTCCTCCCCCTAGCCAGCAGGCCCCAATTGGCCCGGCTCCTATTGGCCCAGTCCCTCAGCCCTCATCGCCCATCAGGCCTAGGGACCCCACCCATGTGCGAATTCATGCACCAGTCCTCTAGTAGAGTGAATAAGGACTAATGCTCCCAATGTTAGTTAGGATCTTCAGCCAAATCTCTCTCTGACTTAGTTAACAAATAATCCAGCAATTAACCTGCTCTGACACATTCTATTCTGTAGACGAGAAGGGTTTCTTCCCATCACGAGGGACACAGACACTGGATGAGTAGTTTTAGTCCCTGTCCCACTCCCCTGTGTCTGTGTCTACTACATGTGGTGTGTAACAAGACCATCTCCAACCCAAAAGTCACTTCTGGGACACCACCAGAGAGGACTCGGAGACAAAAGAAGGCTCCTGGGGCCCTGTTGTAGGGGATTGGCCTATGAGGGTGTGGTCTGTGCTTGGCACTGTGCGGGCCACATTACATGAATATTCTCAGTTAATGCCCATAATAATTCCATTCACAGGAACTGTTATTATTGTGACGGCTCAGAGAGGTTAAGTGGCATGCCAGAGAAATTGTCAGGAGCAGGTCTTAAACCCCACAACTTGATGTGGGAGAGCATCATATTATACTGCTTTTACCATTTTACTACAAATTACAAATGTTGTATTCCCCAAAATGGGGGTGGGGGATGAGTGAGCAGTGGAGGTCTTTGGAAGGGCTGGGTGGAAAAGTGGAAGGACTTGGAGGGGCCCAGAGGAGCGGAAGGGGCAAGGAACCCACATGCTTTGAAAGAATCTGGCATGTTTGTAGGCAGGGGCAAGACCAAGCACAGACTTTACCAAAAGATCTCACATTCTTGCTGAAATATTTCAACTCTGTAAATTAAAGCCTACTTGACCATGCATGAATGAGTGCTGTAAAAACACCTGTTAATTTTACCAACTCTTGTAAATGCCTCACCCCCTAACTCTCCAGAAGAATGAGCTGCAGGGCAGGCAGGATGTGCCCTTCCTCACAATTGTCCTCAGCCCACCTCTCCCATACCTGGGGCATTGCAAACCGGGCTGGCTCAAGACAGCTTCTTCTACTCAAGCACTTTAGAGTAAAAATCCTTTTAAAAAGAAAATTGCTCCTTCTTTGAGCTTTGGAAATCCCACTGTGTAGTTGATTCTGTGCAAGTTTAATTTCTTCACTCTTTGACATTGAAAGAAATTTTTGTTTTTGTTTTTAATAGACTTCTACAAAGCAAACACATAAGATTTCTCTTAAAATGAAGGTCATCTGGGTAACTAGTTCGTGATTCACAACAAAACACATTTCAGGTTGTCCAGACACAACCAGAGAGGCCGGTAGTTCTCTGGCTGAGACTCAGATTCCTATGGGAGAATGTGGAGCCCACATGTCAGCCCCCACCTCCCAGATGGCATGAGTCTTTCCCTGCCCGTCATGTCCTCAGCCCTGGGTCTGACCTCCTGGAGGTGAGGATGATGCTTCATCCATTCTTCCAACAAGAATGCCTTAATGCCTTCTAAAGGCCAAGCACGTTGCTGGCCCCTGAGCTATACCTGGTAGCAAGACTGTCCAGGTATGGGAAAGCATCATGCTTAAAAGTATAGACTCTGGAGCTAGACTGCATGGATTAGAATCTCAGCTAGCTAGTATGTGACCCAGGCAAGTCACTTGACCTTGTATATCTTAGTTCCCCATGTATACAATGGTGAAGATAACAGTTCCTACCTCATAGCATGGAGGAGATTAAGTGCATTCATATATATGTTGTATGTTTATGGCTAGTGCCCAGTAAGTCCTATATATAAGTTGTGATGAAACAGACAATAAAACACAAGTGCTCTCTATAGCAAGCTTAAGTGCAAGATGCTTTAGGAGGACACAAGATGGGTGCATAACCCCGACTGAGGAGAAATTCCCAAAGGACATCATGCTTTAAACCACATGTGTCAAACACAAGGCCCGCGGGCCAAATCCGTCCCGCCAGGCCTTGCAATGTGGCCCGCACCGCGCTGTCATCACTGCACTCCGCTGCGTTTCCATCACAATGACAGTTTATGACTGTTCAGTAAACCATTCGGCCCGCGATTTAGGCTGGATTTTAGATTTTGGCCCCTTCTCTGATTGAGTTCAACACCCCTATTCTAGGGTGACGAAACAGCACGTGAAAAGGCATGGAGGCAAAAGTCCATGCTTTCTTTGGCAAGTTTGCTTCATTTTAAAAAACAGTAACTCAGTCACTAAAAAACAGTTATTACAGAATTTGTAGTGTGCCTTCTGCCCATTGAACCATTCATGTCCAAAGAATTAAGAGTCAGATCACAAAGAGTAAGTCTGAACTAAATTCATCTGTAAAGGTTAGACCAGGTGTCGGCAACCTACTGCTCCAGAGCCGCATGCAGCTCTTTTGAAGCTTTGCCGTGGCTCCGACAGCAGGGCTGACACTAGCAGGGCTGATAGCGGGGGAGCGCGGGGAGCTTTATCACCTAACCTCCGTCGCCTCAGCCGCTCCCTATGCTCTGTGTGGCAGGTTGCCGGTGACTTAACGTCGCTAGGCAACCACAGCATCCCTGTCCTGGCCCAGCCTCCTCCCTCACATCATGATGTCACTGAGGGGCCTGATGAATTGTTTTTTTTTTTTTTTTTTAAATGGTGACTTGTTAATTTAACGTTTATTTCTATGAGGAGGAGTAATTCTGAGGGGGTCAAACAAAGAAATAATAAAAAAAAGTGGCAAACATTATTTTTTATGATGAGGAAGAGTAATTCTGAGGAGTTTGGAAAAGAAATAATAATAAAAAAAAGTGAGAAAAAATATTTTTATGATGAGGAGGGCTTCTTGAGGGGGTCAGGAAAAGAAATTATTACCAAAAAGTGACAAAGAAGTTATTTTTATAATGACGAGGATGATATTGGGCCCTCATTATTAATTATTACTTACATCAGGCACTGATTATGATTTATGGTACACTGGGGCCCTGATTAATTTTGTGATTTCTTATTACATCCCTGTTTTTGACCTCCCGGTAGGCAAAGATAAAGGTGATATTGTACAAATAGCGCTGTTCTGCTGATATGTGAACTTTTTTGGCCATAGGAAGAAGGGGTGAGGATATCTGTAAGGCTGTCCTAGACTATTTAAGTGCTGAAAAAATAAACACCAACCACCTGGTCTCAGTGGCTACTGATGGGGCACCGAGCATGAGAGGAGCACAGAAGGGTTTTGTGGCTCTACTGCAGAAGGCTCTGGGTAGAACACTGCTGTCATTTCATTGCATCCTGCACCAAGAAGCATTGTGTGCTCAAACATTTCCCCCAGAATGCACAAAAGTGATGGATGTGGTCATTCAGATTGTTAATAAGATAATGGCAAAGGGTTTAAACCACTGCCAGTTCCATTTGCTATTGGATGAGATGGAAAGCATATATTCTGACCTCCTGCTCCACAACAAGGTCCGGTGGCTGTCCAGAGGCGAGGTGCTAAAACGCTTTGTCGCATGTTTGGAAGAAGTAAAAACTTTCCTGGCCAGCAAAGAGCTCACCTTTGCTGAGCTGGAACAACCAGAGTGGCTGGAAAAATTACATTTTATGGTAGACATGACAGCACATCTAAACACACTAAATACAACCCTTCAGGGGAAAGGAGGCACAGCCCTGCACATGCTGGAGGAGGTTTTGGCATTCGAGCGCAAGTTGACAGTGTTTGTCAAAGATTTACAGAGAGGTACACTGACTCACTTTCCCTCTTTGAGAGAGTTCAAACAAAGTCATGATATGATAAATTTGGAATATTTGAAGTCTGCAATCACCCAATGCAAAGTTCATTTGGGAAACTTTTCCCAATGCAAAGTTCATTTGGGAAACGATTCTGTGAGTTCAGAGAGGAAAAAACCACATTATCCTTCCCTGTCACTCCCCTGGTGATCGATCCATCCCTATTGGATATGACTGCATATGATGTTCTTCAATGCACTCAAGGCATTTGCTATATCCTCTTCGAATTTGACTGTTGAGTGGCAATAATCCTAAAAGTAGTTTTTTAGGACCTGTAGATGAAATCATACAAAATGTGAAACTTGCGCTGTATTATTTGTCACAAGTCTCGTCAACTGCTATTTTTTAAAAAATATATATTTTATTGATTTTGTACAGAGAGGAAGGGAGAGAGATAGAGAGCCAGAAACATCAATGAGAGAGAGAGTCTTCGATCAGCTGCCTCTTGCACACCCCCTACTGGGGATATGCCCAAAACCAAGGTACATGCCCTTGACCGGAATCAAACCCAGGACCCTTCAGTCCCCAAGCCGACGCTCTATCCGTTGAGCCAAACCGGTCCCGACTTGTCAACTGCTATTAAAAAAGCTGAAACCAATTTATGATCATCGACTTGCTGGTCAGTTATATTCGAAGACATTTTGACTGTCTTATCTTTCACTGTTTTAGCATACAATGGTAACTTTAATTGGTTTTTAGAATATCTGCTTTGTTCTTAAACTCCCAAAATAGCTCTTTGGATGCATTTATAAAAACAACTTTTTATGTATTCACCGTCTTCTCTCTCAGCAATGGTTTTCTCTCTCAGCAATGTCTTGACTAACCACAAAACTTGCAATATAAACATTGTTGGAAGATTGCATCCAGTAATTAAATACAGAACTTGATTTTTCTTGACTCCTCTGAAGTTACTCAACTGCTTTCTTCCTTGCATCACCAATAGGATATTTAGTACTAAATGACACGTGTTTAGTTGTAAAGTGTCTTTCCAAATTTGATTTCTTGTTATGCGCCAGTTTTTCCTGACAAATAAGACAGGTCGGAAGGCCATTTAAGTCTTGAAAAAATGGTACAGTCTCAGTCAATTCACCTTTAACTTCACTGTTTTCATCTTCCGTTTTTCTTTGCTGCTGCTTTGTAGCCATGTCAAACAGGGCACCTAAAAAAAGTTTCATTTTATAATAAAGCCACCAACACAAAATAATTACAATTCTAAAATTGATGACAAAAATGCAGCAGGTTGGAAAAAGGTAGGTAACTTTATGCTTTGAGTAGGTACTGTGGCGCCTTCTGCCCAGTCAGGTGCCCTACGCAGAGAATTTCATTGTGTCTTCAAATAAAATGCACAGAAAAATAGTTATTAAAAAAAAATTCTTTGACTCAGAGCACATTGTGGCTTTCTCCACTGCTTTTGGTCATCCACTGTGGGTCTATGGGTGTGACAGCAGGAGGACATGGGACCACAAGTGGCCCTGAGCTTGCTTGGGTTTCATGACTCTCACGGTGACCTGAGAGAATATCAATTATAAAACAAGAGCAAGGTATCTAGGGTGTGGGTGTGGGAGAACACAGAAGGTAACATTAGTATAAAAACATGATTCCCAAATGAAAACATCATGCAGATACAGAGCAAAATAACAGAAAATAACTTAGCCAAAAATCAAAGTCTCTTAACATGGAATGTGAAGAATTATTGTAGATCTTGGAAGTGAGAAGGGAAGTAAGTGGTAATTATAAAGAATTTAAGTGACATGGAGAACAAAACTAGTGACAATGTGTTAGGGTTTCCAAAAGAGGCAATGAGAGGATGAAAGAAATAAAGTGAACATATGCCCCAGGTGGGCAGCAGGCTCTCTCCTGGCCTGCCTCATAGACGGCCCCTGGTGGTCAGTGTGCATCATTGCGACTGGTGGTTCTTGGTCATTCCACTGTTAGGGCAATTTACATATTACCCTCTTATTATATACGATAGAAATAAATATGGGCTATTCTATCTATCTCCCTGGGCTCCTCGGGAAATGCCTGATTTCAGATGGGAAAACGGCAGGATGAACCTGAAACATCTTGTTGTGCCAGAAAACAAGGGAGTGCTCAAACAATGGTGTGAAATGTGTTAAAAGGGCACAAGAGCCAGCTTGTTGGATTCCCATGGGCTAAATCAGGGACAAATGGAGCATCAAAAGAAATAATAAAGAAATCTATTACATAAAATAGGAAACCATGAATTCATGAAAATGTAAATAAATGATCATATTAAGTATTTGAAGAGGAATGGCTTAATTTACATGGTATCAAAAATACATCTCCACAAAATACTCATTCATTACAAAGGGAAAGGTAATTTTACAGAGGAGAAGTCTGACAGAAATCTGTATAATCATGTAACCAAAGTGAGCAGTATGACCATGGTCAAATACAGATCCTGTGCCATCCAATGGTTCAGAGCTTGTTGTCTCCTGGTCACCCCTCTTTTCATCCCTCCTGTGGTTTTCCAAGGGCCTCACGTGCCAAGTGTAGACGAGAACCTGTGTGATCACGGTCCACTATTACCCATGAAAGAGGCCCACAGAGGCCCAGAAAGCAGGCTTTACACAGTCAGGGTAGGGAAATCCAGAGTTCTGGTTCTGGTTCTGGTTCTGGTGGGCATTTCCCTTTGGTCTTGGGAGTGAAGTAACTGGAGGGGGACCAGCCTGGGGCCTACAGGGAAGGCTGGATGGCCAGCCAAGTAAATTCATCCTTCTGAGACTCGGTTTCCTTTTTATTAAAATAAATGTATACGGTCTTAGTTTTTAAAAATTGAGAACTTTTCTCGCTCTACAAGCCTGTGGTTCCGTGGACCTGCAAATTCTAGTAGCTAAGCTTTTCCGAACTTGAAACCCACCTGAAACAAAAGGCGGTAGCATTCTGCTCTGTGAGCATCTCAGGGGACCTACTGAGGCACTGGGTTCCCACACGGAGGAAAGCAGCCTGAGCGCCCGGGTCCAGGGGCCTGAGGCCTTCAGGTGCCTGAAGCAGCTATCCCTCGAGGGAGGGTGAAGCTGCCGGGTTTTGAGGGGACAACCTTCTTTTCTCCATTAGCCCCCAAGGCCTGCTGGTCCCCCTTCCTCCTCATTGGGGGCCCTGGGCAAGTACCCAGGGTGTCGCTGAGACCCTTTCTTCCAAGCCCAGAGCTTTGCTGCCCTGTGGTCTGGCTCACCTTCTCCTTCCTCTCTTCCCTGAGCCATCGCAGCAGCACCCCTGAAGCACTCCAGGAGCTTTCACTCACAGTATGAGCAGAAGGGGCAGCTGAGCAAACCTGGCAGCAGCCATGCTCCTGGAGCAGCCCCAGCATGCTCTTATTTTCTGGGTGACTCTCCATTTTCTCCTCTTCTTTGGGAATCTCCCTGATTAGACCAGAGAGGGAGGCCTTTCCATAGACCAGCATAACTCTCATGTGTTCATCCATCTCCAGAAAACATGATTTCATCCTTCACATTTTCAACAGAAGGTGCTCCTGCAGACCCTTTAAAATCCTGGTTGTTGGTGATGTGATCTAACAAATGCTCACAGCAACTCAGTACTTGGCAACCTGAGAACCAGCATGCCCATCATGCACAGCAGAGAATGACCGTGTTTTAAGTCCGCTTGGCAAACCAAATACTTGCCCAACAGCTGTAAGTGCTTCCTCAGCTCACCAGCCTTGCATGCTGCTTAGCCCATATCACAACCCACTACCCTGCCCCTGGGCATTGTGTTTTCCCACCTTTGGCTAGTCTAAAAATGTTCCTATTATGTCTTGATCCCTTAGGTCCAGAGCAGCCGCGGGCCTGCAGGTCGGCAGAGATGGGGAGGGGGTGGGATGGAGGTCACCAAGGCAGCTGCAGGACGGGTCAGGCAGGAGATAGGGCAGAGGAGCCCTTGCCTCTTCTTCTCCTGTCTGAATTGCACCCAGGAGGTAGGCACTCAATGAGCTGAGCAAACAGATGTGAAACTGAAATGCAAATAATTCCCAGGTAACAAAGGATAATGCTCACATTGCCAGTGGGTGTTTCCTTCAAACCCCACAGAGCAGACTTGGCATGAATATCAAGGTGAGTCCATTCACTTCCTCCCAGTTTGAGAATCCTGCCACAACGGGTATTCCTGTGGCAATGACCCTCACAGAAGCTCATGCAACGACAGGAAGCTGCTTGGCCCCAAATTATGCCTAAAACCATACCAGACGGGGCACACCAGGGGTCAGTGAATGTAGAGAGTGTGTGATAAACAAGTTTGCATTTATTTTCTCCTTAAAAATAGAACAGACACTCATACACGTGCAGAAAAGCAGATCCACTTGACGTGAGAGTATGTCCAGATCAAAGCTCCCAGTAGGATGCAGTGGGCTTCTGCCGCTGTGGTGCGGACCAGGCGGGTCACTTCCACCAGCAGGGTCCCAGTTTGGCTTCCTTCTGAGAAAGCCTTTTTGGGGATCTGTGTAAGCCCCCGTGTCTTTTTCTGCTGCAGAGGCGTTACTGAGTCTGGCTGGTCGGCTCGGGCGGCCACGTGGCAGAGGCTCCTGCACTTCCCGCTGCCCCAGAGCTGCTTTCCTGCTGCAGAGAAGGGCAGTGTGCGAGGAGGTCAGACCTGTGGACAGAGACCAGATAGACTTTTGTCATCTCACCTTTCTGAAGAGATGGTACAAAGCATTTAGATTTTAAAAGTTAACTAGCCATCAATTAATGGTTGGAGGAAGTTTAGCCAAGGGCACTGAGATTCTGTCTGATGTCCAAGGTTATAGGCTCTGCTGTGTACGTGTCTGTGAACAGTGCGGGCCAGGTGACCCCTCAGGTCTGCCTGGATCTAAGGTGCAGATGTCAGGATGCTCACATCCTCTCTGTGGTACATGGTCCCATCTCAGAGGAAGTTCCACCTGTGGGCGGTTTCCAAAGACTGTCATGTGTCCTAGGTTTGCTTTTTAAGTCCTAGAAAGTTATCAGGTTCTTCCTGACTTAAAATCCAAGAAGGCAGGTTGGATATGAATTGCTATAGTCATAGACCCTCAGCTCCCCTCACCAGGCCCAGAGATGGCTTAGTAGTAGCCCTGTAAGAGAGAATAGACCTGGTGGGGATTGGGAACACATTGATAGTTGTAGGCAACACTTTTGCTAACCAATAATATATTCTGAGCCATGAAATGGATTCATACTGCAAGTGGCTTTCAAAGACTGATTTTCTACAGTGTAAACAGCAGGTTAAAGGCCATACTATGAGAAAGAGTGGCTGGAAAACCTTAGCCAAGCTAACTTTCCCTGGACAGGTACCTTCACTCAGACATTCCTGGGCCCTCTGCAGAGACGGGGCCAAGTCAACCTTGCCAAGTAGTCATTCGGTCTCTACTAGGCAAGGGACAGGGACATTCATCCTAAGCATGGCCTTGGAAGGGAGATGTCCAATATTAGCAGTATTTGGTTTCCTTGTAACTAATAAGATGGTGGGAGGAATGAGAAATTTATGGGAAATAAGATTTTGCACATCTTTGCTGGTTGGAAAAGCACTTTGATTTTATTCGATTTACTCTCCAGGTAAGTCTAGAGAGAATGACTGAGATAGTTTGTCCCCTTATCATCCCAGGCTTAAACCAAGGCACCTGGGTCTGGGTGCCCCCCCCCCCCCCCTCTCTCTCTCTCTATTTCTCTCAATGGGGTGTGAGTGCTCCCTACATGGTCTTGGGGGTGTGATGCCAGGGCAGGAACCTGGATGCACATATCCCATGAGTTATCACTGGCCAAAGTACATACCTTCTATTGCTTCTTCCTCTTTTGTCTTTTCTTAAATTATTTTATAAGAACCAAGAGCCCTCTTTCTAAAACAGACCATACTTGCTTTAACAAAATTTGATTACCATCTAAATCAAGTGCCACTTAATTCTTTCTTTTCCTTTGAAATTCAAACACATGACCAGGTATAGATATCAAATATCCCAACAATCAAGACAATTTATTTATACTCCTATTTTCCCTGCTTCTAATTTCCAAAAATGTAAATCCTTTTTGCTGTAAAAAAACACATGTGGGAAAATTCTTTTAATAAAATCTCTCTACACCATCCAAAGAGTTTCCTGACTATAAAAGGAACCCATGCCACTACCACTTGAAAGTCCTTTAGCACAGAACTTGAGGGGAGGGGACACGCAGTGTGTGTGGTTGAACAGGAGGCATATCTGAGCCTTGGAGGCCTCAGGCCCAGTGGACCAGCAGTGGGCTGGGAAAGAATGGTGGTACCTTGTCTTGTCCGCTGGCTCCAGCAGCTCAGGGGTGCAAAGGGAGGTCGTGAGTTTCAGTGTGCTGCTTAGCAAAGTTCACAAATACCTGAAGGCAAGGAGAGAACAGGAATAGGTATTTGAGCAAGAAAAGAGAAGAATGGTCCCTTCCACTCACCCACCCACCTCCCCACCCCCACTGGGCTTTCTCTTTCCCACAGTTCATACAGAGCCGGCAGGAGCAGCTTGTGTGCTGTGGGAGGGGAGGCTGGCCCACCTGAGACAATTTCTGACAGGGCTTGTTTTTTAGAATTCTGAGCTGAGCCACTGGAGGGCCCCTGGGAGGACTCAGAGGATGTGGGGTAAACAAGGCAAGGCAGATCCCAAGTAGCAGCATCCTTCTAAGCCTCTGAACAAGAAACTAAAAGTGAAAAACAAAACAGGATCTGATCTCATCTCTGCTCTGTCCTTTATTCAATGCAGTGTGGCCGTGTCTCCTGCTTGTGCCTTCCTCCGCTTATGGCTGTGAAGGTGCTGCTGAGCCAGCTCATCAAAGGCTATTGCCGATGTCAGTGTTTTATTGCACAGTCTGTGAGGATGTCTATTTAAAATAAACACACAGCGACAACAAAAGTCCCCAGGAAAAAAACTCAAATATTCAAATGGATGAGTAGATAAATATGATATAATGGAATGCCACTCAGCCTTTCATAGAGGGATATTCTGACACATGCTACATCATGGATGACCTTTGAGGACATTATGTCAAATGAAATAAGCTAAACAAGAGGAACAGAATACTGCATAATTCCACTTATATGCGGTACATGGTGCAATCTGTATTAAGTAGAACAGTGGTTACTGGTTGCGGGGGTTGGAGGCTATTAGAGAGTTTTAATTTGGGAAGGTGTACAATTTCTGGAGAAAGATGGTAGTGATGATTAAACAACAATGTGAATGTACTTCATGCCACTGAATTGTACATTTAAGACAGGCGATTATGTTATATATATTTTACCACAGTAAAAGTGATCACATTAAAAAAACCTGACACATAGCATAAATATGTATCAAAAATCACCAAATTGTACAGCTTAAATGGGTGCATTTTTCTTTTTACAAAAGTTAAGTCACATTAAAGTTGATTTGAAAAGAAAAAAAGAAGCCGCCAACACAAACCAGGAAGGTTGAAATAAAGTCATAGTGTAGAAGGGAAGGATGAAGCAGTTAATGAAATTTGCTGAAGATTAAAATAGTATTAGACAATTTCTGACAGACTGAGTTTTACCCGAGTGGACAGATGCTCAGAGGTTAAACCCCAGGCCCGTGCTGCCTGCCTGTGGTGGGGATTCCAGCCTGGTTGGGCTGTCTGGTAAGGACTTTGCATAGCCCAGCTCTGCACCCGGCTCCCCTCGGGAACTTGCCTGGTCCAGCGTGGTCTGTGTGACCGAGTACTCCTCGATGAGCAGGCTGTCCTTGTGGGAGAGGAGCAGCCGGAAGATCCTGGCCAGGGAGGAGGAGGGGACCTGGAACTGGAGCATGTTGTGGTGCCTCTCCCTCTGCACGCTGCCCGGGAAGTTCCCCTGGAAGAACTGCTCCACGGGGTTCAGGTCGGGAAGCAAGTCGTCCTTTGGAGATCTGATCTTCATTGTGACGATGTAGCCATCTCCGAACCTATGGACGCCTGCTGCAGTGTGGTACAGGCCCGTTAGTAGTTGGGTCTAAGGCAGTCTCAAAATCAGGAATAGACTCCTCAAAGTATTGGGGGATTAAAGGATACCCTACAAGCCATTTGTGCATGTTTAAACCTAGGAGTTCAGCAAATCTATGTTAAGCTTCCTGTGTCCCACTCCTGGAGGCATGAATGTTCCCTGTTCCTTTTCCTGTCACATACTTGCTGAAGTCAAAGGTGTTTTAGCCCTCTACAGAGATCACAGACCTACCCAGATGAATATTCTCCAACTTAAAGGTATTACCAGCCTGGCTCTTGCATGAGGTACACAACTGATGGCCTATTCAACCACCGTTTCCCCCTCCCTGATTTAGCATATTCTTAAGGGCCCTAGGATTTTCAGAATAGTAAATGAGCAATGGCTTCAACTTAAAGTCACTGGCTGCATTAGCCCCTCACAAGAGAGTCAGCCTGTCCTTTGATGCTTTGAAGCCAGGCGTAGACTTCTCATCTCCAGCTATTGTATATTGCATTTTCTTCCAACATAGAGCTCCTTTGCCTGCATTGAAAATCTGCTGTATAGTGTAGTCACCTTCATTCATTATCATAGCTAGATCTTGTGGATAACTACTACAGCTTCAGGCCCAGCTTTGCTGTTTCCCCTTGCCCTGTTATGGTATGGAGATGGCGTCTATTCTTAAACCTCACGAACTAGTCTCTGCTGGCTCTGCTTCTCTTCTGAAGCTTCCTCACCTCTTTCAGCCTTCACAGAACTGGACTTAGGGCTTTGCTCTGGATTCAGCTTTGGCTTAAGAGAATGCTGTTGCTGCTTTGATGCTGTATCCAGTCCACTAAAGCGTTCTCCGTATCAGCAATAAGGCTGTTTTGCTTTCTTAAAATTTGTGTGCTCCCTGAGGGAGCACTTTTCATTTCCCTCAAGAACTTTTCCTTTGCATTCACAACTTGGCTGCCTGTGTGGTACAAGAGGCCTAGCTATCAGGCTATCTTAGCCTCTTTGCTCACCTTAATCATTTCTAGCTTTCTATTTATGCGAGAGGGCTGTGACTCCTTCACTTAAATGTTTAGAAGTCATTGTCAGGTCATCAATAGGCCTACTTTCAACATTGCTGTGTCTTGGGGAATAGAGAGGCTTGAGGTGAGGGAGAAAGATGGGGAATGGAGAGTTAGTGGAAGAGTAAGAACACACAGCACTTATTGATTGTGTTATCATATACCACTGGTGCCCTGAACCAGTTATGATAGTAACATCATAGATCACTGATCACAGATAAAAATAAAATAGTATAATAATCATGAACACGTTTGAAATATTATGTGAATTACCAAATTGTGACACAAGGATAAAAAAGCAAGCAAACCCTTTTGGAAAATCAGTTGCTGATAGACTTGTAAGATACAAATTAAAAAATTATATTTTTAAGTGTATTATCTGTGAAGCACAATAAGGTGAAGTACAATAAAATGAGGTGCGCCTGTATATAATGTCAGTCCAGTTAAAATTCTAGGATTCTGGAAACTGAACAAAATGATTATAAAGTTGATGTGGAAAATAAATATGTGAAGGAACTGTCAAAGTAATAAAAAATCAAAAATCTCAAGAGGGGATTCGCCTACCAGATATTACAAGGTAGCTGAGTAAACACTGCCATGGAAACAGCATGTGCTGCTGTGGGACATGGAGCCCAAACAGCATCTGGAAGCAGATCTGAGACCCGTGTCCCCAGGAAGTGGGGGTGAGGAAAGGGGCCATTCACTTTGACAAGGAAAGGCCACAAGGTGACCAGAGTTATGTTGTGACAAAGTAACCTTAGGTCCTATGTCAGTGAATGAAACATAAACTGAAAACCACTTGGAGCCTGGCCAGCGTGGCTCAGTGGTTAAGTGATGACCTACAAGGCACAAGTTCAGATTTTGGGCTTTATTTCCAGTAAGGATGTGCAGTATGCAGCTCATCAATAATGATTATCTCTCATCATTGATGTTTCAATCTCTGACTCCCTCTCTCTTCCTCTCTGAAATCAATAAAAATGTATTAAAAAAAAAAAGATGACTTGGAAAACAAAATATAAAGAAAGCAAATGAAAATGTTAAAATTAGCCAAGAATATGGAGGATGTTTGTTTAACCTTACAGTAAGGTAGCTCTTTAAAGCAAAACAGCGTAAAAAGAGAATACAAATCATTTTCAGGAAAAATCACTCCAGTAAGATTACAACTTACCTCCGTGCAAATGAACCCAGGTTGTGATCTGTTTACTGTGGAGAGAAATGAAAATACATAAAATACAAAAATGTTGCTGACACTGCGCTTATCTTACACTAAATTCAAGTCAATTTTTAGTCCATTTTGAGTACTGGCACCTGAGAGACTCCTGGGCCCAAGGAGAGGGGACAGCACGTGTGCGCTTCCTCCCAACGCTGGTGACCTGAGGACCTGTGTGCTCTCACTTTCCTTTTGTAAAACCGGGAATGGGATTGCTGCTCCAGGTGGTAAATACTTCAGTTTTTAAGAGGATGGCAAACTGCTTTCCAAAGTGGTGTAACTTTCCTTTCCCACTACCAATGTGGAGATCAGTGTCACCAATACTTGGTATTGCTGGCCTTTTGATTTTAGCCTCAGGTCTCTGACTCAGGTCTCTACGACATGGTTGAAATGCCTGGCCGGGCTCTGCTGTTCCCTTCCCTGAGAAGTTCCCACAATTCAGGGGGTCAGCAGTGCTAGTGAAGGAGCCTCCTTGTAACCTCGGCGCTCACTGACAAAGCCAGCGCTCTCCGGTGTGGTCTCTCACTCCTCAGTGGCCTGGTCTGAGGTCTGGTTTGACCGATCAGGAGACTGGGCAGCTGCCTGGCACCACTGCTGTTGTGAGGGCCTCCTCGGGTCCAGGGTGGAGGCTGGAAGGACTGGGGCAGTGCGCTTGTCTTGGCCCCTCTGGCTTCACTCTCCCCAACTCCTGGTTCAGCCTCCAAAACTGAGGTTGTATGTCCTGCTGCTGAGCCCTCCCCATCTCCCACGGCCAGGCCTAGGTAGCTGCCTGCACTGCTGCCTCCTTGGGCCATGGGGACAGAGGCCCTGACATCAGCTTCTCTTTCAAAGGCTTCTTACTTGGCAGAGGGCCAGCTGGAGGCTTCTTGGGGAGAAGAGACTTGGCTGGCGGTTCCAGTCTGGTCCAATGGGTGGAGGGGGCCGCCCTCCCCTCGGCCAGGACAGCACCCCTCGGAAGTGAAGACTCACCCATCTCAAGCAGCAGAAAAACTGGCTGGGGCTGGTGAAGGGGGAACAAGAGGGACCTGAGTGAGGACACCTTCCTTGGGAGGAGGGTGGGGGGTTTGGGGGTTGGAAGTTGGGGGGGTGTTTGGGGGATCCCTGTCCGAGGGGGCCAGATTACCTCATGGGCCTCGCTGCCCGTTTCTGAGCCCCGTTGCTGGTGTTGCTTGGGGATCTCACCACACTGGGAAGCCTCACTTGTGTCTCTGGCAGAGCGACCTCGGGGTGCAGGGGGTGACTGGGCCTTCCTGCCCCACCTGCCTGCCCACCATCTCCAAGAAACTCTCCGGAACTGGGACTCTCAGCTTCGGCCCCCTGGTCCTCGTGCCCTTAAGTCCTCCGGAAACCTCTCCCTCTGGCTAAATCCTCGCCTCACCCCTGCCCTCCGATGCGGGAAGGTCCCACTGGTAGGTGAGTCTCCTTAGGGCCCGTCTTCCCCTTTGCTGTCCTGCGTGGGTCTGGCTTTGGGACTTTGAGGGTTTCACCCCTGTTCGAGGGGCTTGGGAGGCAGCGCTTGGTCTTTTGCAGGTGGCGGGGAGGAGGGGACTTGGCCTCCAACTCCTCGCTGGGCTTGCGGTTGGCGCTGCACCTGTTAGCTGTGGAGTTTCCTCCTCAGGGGTCTCTTTCTTGGGTGGGGAAGCTAGTGTCTTGGCTGCCTCATCATTGCCTGGGCGCCGGGGAAGAGGGCGGGCCCTGGGGCAGCGGGCTCCTCCAGAGGGACATGAAGGACGGTTCCCAGGGGCTCCATTCTCAGGAAAGCCGGGATCACTGGCCAGATTAGGGTGGAGGAGGCACCTCATCTCCTGGTCCTGTGAGTGGTGAGGTAAAAGCGGGCAGGGTGGGCGGGTGCGGTGGCAAAGACGTACGTCTCCTACCCAGGCCAACTTTGAGTCCACTGGTGAGGCGCCTGCAAATGGCTCCGAGCTTGAGCCTCCACTGTCTGAGCGCTCCCGGGGAGCTAGGCCAGAGGGATGCACACCAGGAGGGCAGAAGTCCAGAGGGGGTTCGCCTGAGGAGAAACCATCATCCAACGGGGACCAAAGCTCTTTGGGGGCGTGAGTGGGGGCCGACCCGAGCACCTGGGCACAGGGGGCTTGGGAGGTGGCTCCTGTGGAGCTGGCACAGCTCCAATGGCACAGGCTGTGGTGGCGATGGGGGTACCGGCCGGGTGGATGCTGCTGCACTGCTGTTGTTGCTGCTTCAAGAGCTGCTCCTGCTGCTGCCAAAGGAAATGCGGAGGTAAAGGCTTCTGATATTTGGGGTCGCCCAAGCCCTGTCTGGGGGCTGCTGGGTTCCTCCTTTGGGGTTTGGGGTGTGGCAGGAGAAGGAAGCTCTTCTGGTGGTTCAGGGCCCTCTTCTGAGGGCAGTTGGGGTTCCCCTGGGCTGGCTTTGAAGCTGCCTCTGCTGGTGCTGCTGGTACTGCGGCCACCACTCACCAGGACAGGAAGATATGGAGCCATCCCCGGAGGGGGGCTGAAGGGGCAGGAGGAGCCTGTGCTGGCTCTTCCTGTTCTTTTCCTGGGGTTGGGGTACTGGTGAAGGCACTGGTGAAGGAATGGGGGTACTTTGGGGACAGCAGTAGGTGGCGCTGGGGCAGGAGGGGCAGCGGGGGCGGGGTGGGCCACAAAGGACAGCAGGCTCTGCTGTGAGCCACTTGCCAGGTGCCCCAAACTTCTCATCACGCAGCTTGAGCTCCTCCGCCTGCACAGGCTGCCAGTGCTCCGCCTGCATGCTCCGCGCGCCACCACCCTCATCCTTGTCTCCAGGCGCTGGGCCTTGCAGGGTGGCCCACCATCCAGGCAGTAGCGGTGAGGGGTGGGGTGGGTGGGCTTTGGGGGAGGAGGCCCCGACTGTCTCTGAAGCCCAGAGGTCTCTGCCCTGGCCGTCATGGGAGGGGTGGTCACTGCCAGCCTCGTGCCCTGTTCGTCTTCTGCTTCAGGGGCCGTTCCTCACCAGCAGCTGCCTCAGCTCCCTCCTCGTCACTGAACTGGAGCTGTTCAGTGTAGTCAGCCTCCTGGTTGACAGCTGCCCAACCCTCACCATCCTCCTGGTCCAGCGGTCAGACCCTTTGAGGTGATCCTCTTTAAGAATGGACAGCCAACACATAGGCTCTGTAAGGCACATGGGGCCCTGGGGCCCTCAGAGGTAAGGGCCCCTCAGGGTGAGGGTATGGGTAAAGCCCCTGGAGTCCATAGGGCGGAGGGGGTGGCAGATATGAGGGATACAAGAAGGGGGCCTCATTCCTGGGTAGGGAGGGAAGGCGGGGGGAGGGGAGTGAGGTGGGCTGGAAGGTTGCAGTCTCCTCGGGATCATGACCCTGGTGAAGTATGAGGTCTAGGCCCTCCAGCTCACCAGGACCACACCCCCGCCCTTCCCTCTAAGTTGTAGAATTTGGGGGGCTAGGCTTGGTCTGGGCGAGGTGACTGCTCTCCAGACTCCCTCTCCTTGGCAGCCTGGTTCTGGTCGCCAGCCGCTTGCAGCATCGGGAATTCTTGAGAGAATCGTGACAGGAACTTGATGTCCTGCATCTCTCCCTGTGCCCAGGACTGTACCCTGCAGGCTGCTGGGGTCCTTCCGGCTGGTCGCAGGCAGGCATCCAGCTGCCATCCCCGTGGCTGAGCGGCTGAGCGGCTGAGGCATCGGAGCCCTTGGGGTCCGATGATCCAGTTTGCTGGCCAGGCTTGTCTGTGTCTGCACTGGTGAACCTGAGGGTCACTGCCTTCATTCTTGGCTTTCAGGCTTGGAAGGCTGGCTTGGGGTGGCACATGCAAAGAGCCAGGCCATCACGAGAGGAAACAGCGCGTTTCTGGATCTCGAAGGACTTGACCTTGTACACATCCAATAGGTGGAGCGAGGAATACTTCTTTCCATCTTTCCCCTTGGCTGTGGATGCCCAGCGATCTGACATTGCATTTCGCTGGAATCTTATTGGGCACGATGGGTCCTTCGGGCACCTCCCCCAAACCGTGCCAGGGGGGAGGGTCTGGCCTGGTGCTGGGATCCAGGATGGGTCTGGGAGCTCCCTTGGTGGGATGGCGGCGGAGTGGGGGCCAATGGTGTCTCCCATCTCCAGTCTCACTGCAGGGCTCGGACTAAGGGCCCATCCAGGCGACTGCACAAAGTGATTTTAAAGTTGATGTGGAAAAATAAACGTGAATTAATTGTCAAAATAATTATAATAAACCCCACCCCCCCAAAAAAAAATCTCAATAGGGGAAAGGGCTACCAGATATTACAAGGTAGCTGAGTAAATGCTGCCATGGAAACAGCATGTGCTGCTGTGGGACATGGAGCCAAACAGCATCTGAAGGCAGATCTGAGACCCGTGTCCCCAGGAAGTGGGGGTGAGGAAAGGGGCCATTCACTTTGACAAGGAAAGGCCACAAGGTGACCAGAGTTATGCTGTGACAAAGTAACCTTAGGTCCTATGTCACTGAATGAAACATAAACTCAAGATGGCTCGGAAATGAAAATATAAAGAAAACAAATAAAAATGATAAAATTAGCCAAGAATATGGAGGATGTTTGTTTAACCTTACTGCAAGGAAGGCTCTTTTAAGCAAAACAGGGTAAAAAGAGAAAACAGCTAACTTTCAGTTAAAATCACTCCAGTAAGATTACAACTTACCTCCGTGCAGATGAACCCAAGTTGTGATCTGTTTTCTGTGGAGATAAATGAAAATACATAAAATACAAAAATGTTGCACACACTGCAACATTTTACACTAAATTCAAGTCAATTTTTAGTCGCTTTTGAGTACTGGCACCTCAGAGACTCCTGGGCCCAAGGAGAGGGGACAGCACGTGTGCGCTTCCTCCCAACGCTGGTGACCTGAGGACCTGTGTGCTCTCACTTTCCTTTTGTAAAACCGGGAGTGGGATTGCTGCTCCAGGTGGCAATACTCATTTCAGTTTTTAAGAGGATGGCAAACTGCTTTCCAAGTGGTGTAACTTTCCTTTCCCACTAGCAATGTGGAGACCAGTGTCACCATTACTTGGTACTGCTGGCCTTTTGATTTAGCCTCAGAGTCTGTAGTGGTTCCTTCTGCTATTCATCTGTGCCCCCTAGTTCCAAAGGAGGCCAACCATCCTTTTTTTTTTCAGTCCTCATCTAAGGATACATTCTTACTGATTTTAGAGAGAGAGAGGGAGGGGGAGAGAGAAAGAGAGAGAGAGAGAGAGAAAGAGAGAGAGAGAGAGAGAGAGAGAGAGAGAGAGAGAGAGAGAGAAGGAAATGTGAGAAAAATTGACTCTTTGCCTCCCTTTCATGCCCAACTGGAGATGAAACCTACAACCTTTGATGCTTGGGCTGATGCTCCACCCAATTGAGACACCCGGCGACAATGTCGCGCATGTTCACAAGTCCACCTGGGTAAAGTTGTTTTGCTCCTTAAAAAACGTGGTCATTATTCTCATCATTGAGTTTTGAAAGTCTCTTATGTGTTCTGGATACAAGTATATGATTTGTAAGTATTTTGTTTGTGTCTGTGGTTCCTATTGTCATTTTCTGAATGGTGACTTTTGAGATAAGTGTTTCAGTGTCTGATGAGCAGCAGCTCAGGACATGGACCTTCCAGAGTCAGCCCTGCTGGCACAAAACCAAGCAGAGTGAGTATAGAAGTGATATAACACACATATGCACACCACACACACTCACACTCCCACACACCACATCACACACATACTGCACACACTCACACTCACATGCACCTCAGCATACACACCCCACATACTCACACACACATAGGACCATGCCCACACAGAAGCAAAGAACTGTGACTAAGGGGTGCTAGCCACAAGGTGACCTTGGGCCTCTTCCCAGCCCTGAATAAACAGAAATGATGAAACAAGGGCACATCCATACCTCTGGCGATATTTGTTTACGAAAAGACGGGACTTTGTCTCTTGATGAGCTATGTTTTCGGCTTGGATACAAATAATTGTAAGTGCTCATCCCCTTTGACACTAAAAAGGAGAAGAGAGGAAACATCAACCACTGTAGGCACCTACCCAGCTCCCCTGAGCTGCACCCTGGGGCGTCAGGTCCTCATCCTGTTTGCTCGGGAGCCGCTGGACAGACGGCTACTGTACAGCCCGCCTGGGCTTGGGGCAGCAGCCAGCAGCTCCTCACACTCCTGAGCCTGCTGTCCCGCACCCCTGGTCCCTGGAGGGGCCACCCTGCCTGCCTCACAGCCCAGAGAGTAAATATGGACCTATGAGCGGTGCCTGCCCAGCGCACTCGTAATTAAGCTGAGAGCTGGCTCCAGCCTGGGACAGGAGCAGGCCACCTCGGCTGCTCACCCAGGTGCGGGCCGCATGGAGCAGAGCCTCTGCCCTGGCCTGAGCCGTCTGCACAAGAGCTGTGGCTCCTGTTGTGTTTGGACCTGACTCATCTGCCCTGATTCACTGCACCTGGCTCCTCCTGCATTCTTCCACCTCCCGCCCAGCCTGGGATCACCTGGAGGATATAAACTTGCATTGGGTATATTCCAGTGGGTTTGCATAAATACCATCAAAATCAGGGTGAGCTCATGTCCTCCGTGTCTCCCAGAGCTCACACTCATTCTGAGTACATTTATGTAACACATTGAATTCTGACATAAGGATAAAGTAGGGGAGGCACAGCACACAACTTTAAACCTCAAGGCGAGGAACTTTGAGGCCTGAGTGCAAAGTCCGTGCTTTAAAAGGACGTCTACCCGTTTCTCTCCAACATCAGCTCGGGGCAATTTCTAGAATCCTGCTCTTCCTTAATTCCACCCAGGTGCTCTCTGTTCCATGTCCCATGACTGTGGCTTTTCTTCTTCGTCTTCAGTGGGCACTCTCCATGTCCTGCGTCTTCCCAGCAGATCTCACCCTCACAGTGTCTCTCCCATGAGTTCTGAGAACTCATCAGGAGCCCCTGTCCCAAGCTTCAGATGGCAGAGTCCAGCAGCAAGCGGCTTCCCATGTGCCCCTGCAGCGCCCCCTGCAGCGTGTTGGTGCCTTGTGGGCTCCATCCTCTGGAGTGCGGAGTGCTTCTAGTGACTCGCAGAAAAGGCAATGGGACCCCCTCCACGCCTGGTTAGAGGGACTGGCTTCTGCCCTGCTGCCCCTGCTCGTCCTCTCATTCGCTCAGCAGCCGAGCTATGATTTGCTGTGCCATGTTGGAAGATGCATGTGACAAAGAAGTGAAGGTTCCACCTGCCCAGTTCTCCTGTGGACTGACCCTCCAACAGCCTGGTGATGAGCCTGGAGTGGGCCTCCCCGCTGAGATGAGACCACAAGCCCAGCCAGGACCTTGACTGAAGCCTCAGGGAAGATCCCGGGCCAGAGGACCGGCTGAGCTGTGCCGGACTCCTGACCCACAGGCCCGGTAAGGTACTACACGTGTGCTTTTAAGTGCTGCATTTTAGGCTAATTTTCCTGCAATGAATATCCCAACTTTACCTGGAAATTTACTTTTTGGTGTCCAAATGCCCCAAAGTAGACATATTCAATCCTGAACTCACTATGCTTCTCCCCTCTCAGGGGTGTCTTCCTGTCTGCCCCTGGGCTGGGAGATACTCACCTAGACAGGAAGGTGGTTTCCTGCTTTCCACTTCCCCAGTTGCCTGAGTTACAAACCTGTAATTCCCAGTCCTCAAATCTCCACTGAGTGAGTCATGATTCCCTGTGGATTTTGAGTTCTCTAGCCCTCCCATTTGTGCCTGTAAACGCATCATGCATGTTCCGAATGTCTTACTGGCTTCCAGCCTGGCTTGCCTGTTCAGCTGGCAGCCTCCATGCTACTGTGCACCCTGCTGGAGAGATGCTCTTTCCCCAATGTGTCCCTGACCCCATCACCCACTGCTCCTTTGACCCCCACCAGAATATTTGGGAAGAGCCTGGGCCTGCCAGGGCTTTGGGCACAGCTCCTATGGACTCCATGGCACAGCTGGGCCTATGCCCTCATTAGGCCAGCTTCTTTCAGAGACTTCAGGGAGGAACCATCCTGACTTCCCAAGAAAGGCTTCACAGGACAGGAAAGCCCCGCCCTCCCCTATTCAAGGACATTGATGCAGCTGCCTGGTGCCCTGTGCTGCCACCTTGTGGACAGGAGGAAACCACCAGTCCTGCAGCTTGTCTGGCTAGTGGACACCCTGTCGCTGAGTGGATGTTTGCCTTGTTAGGAATTTCTCAGTCCCCCCTTTTGTATTTCCATGACTCGAAGTTCTGGTCCTAACTTAAACCCTATGTATCTCTCTGAACAGTTAATCTACTACTTTTTAATCTTTCGTGTTTTCTGCAGTTCTTGAAACAGGATTGGCCCGGCTGTCTCTCAGAATGAAGGTTTGCCCCTTGGGTGGGGAGCTTGTTTCTGTTCAGGTCACATGTGAACACGAGGGGAAAAGACTAGCCAAGCTGGACCGGGGCTCGGGGGGACACGTACTTAGATAAAGATGGAAGATGAACAGTTGCCCGATCATCAGGAGGCTGATGAGGTCCGACAGCAGCACCACCACCCATATTATCATAAGCACATGGGTTTTTGCCTCTAGGTGGAAATACGGCAGGAACAGAAGCCATGTGCTCTGACTGGTGACTTCTGTGGAGAGAAGACACAGGCATTCAGCATCCAATGACATGGCAGCCCCTCTGCTTAGGTCAGCACCACGGACAGAGCTTGGCAGGGGGAGGGAACACCACCTTCCTGCCCAGCTGAGTATCTCCCAGCCCAGGAGAACTCTTCCTCCTTAGCCAAGTGAGCACCTGCCTACCCAGGTGAGCCCTTGCTCCTTACTCAGGTGTGTGTCCTGCCTTTACCTAAGTGCCTTGTAGCCCTCGCTGTCTGCAGTGGCTGTTATGATTCCTCCTTATGGATCTAGAAGGTGAGGCTGAGGGAGGGTAACTATGTCTAGGTCACAGAGCCTGACTCCCACACCTACCCTGTCCTGCAGGCCTGCAGGCTGGTCAGTCCCTGGCCATTCTGCACCAGCCACTCTCACACAGCCCTGGAAGGCTGCAGCCACCACGGGGTGCATAGTCCCCAGAGATTCTCACAACCAAGCAGCTTCCAAACATGAAGTGTGAGAAGTCTTGAAGGCTAGTGTGGGCAGAGTAGTGACAATGGGACTCATTCCAGACTGGAGGGTGGGCCAGACTGGAGGTTTCTCCTGAGGAGAAGCTACCAGGAAGCAGCAGCAAGTACCTTTGTACTGGGGATCCGTGCGGAGCACACGTGGGTCAATCTGATACTGGGCAACAATATACAGTAAGATGGAAAAAACACACAGCAGCCAGGCCAATGCGGAAGCTAAGCAGGTGAAGAACCACCTGTGGGAAAAGCAGACACGGCTCAGAGCTGGGTCAGCTGGCCTGAATCACACTGACCAGCACCAGCCCATCTCCACATGTGGGGATCAGGTGCCCAGGAAGTCTAGGACACGTGCATGACCTTGGCAAGGGCAACCCTGACCTTGACTGCTGCCCTGATTGCCTGGTAGAGTTCAACCCTTCGCTCGCATGCTGTCTTGAGCATTTACAGTGCTAGGTGATGTCACTGATTCACTGCCACTGATCACACCGTTTTATGTTGCCTCACAACGTACAGATGGTGATCTCATGTAATCTCCACCAGAGGTTGCAAAAAGGGGGACCACCCTCAGCTCACAAAGGTAAACTGACTCTCAGAGCTGGGGTGCTACCTTGCCCAGCTGCCTGGCCCATCTAGAACTTTGGTGCAAGTTTCATGGTGACCCCAGCCCATGGGCCAGCCAGCTTTACCCTGCTCCCCCTGGTTCAGGCCAGGACCCCTTGCATCCATCCTCTGTGATTAGGGCCTGACAGCCCAATGGACAGAAAGCAAAGGGACCCAGACCAGCAGGTCAAAATCTCTCCAGCCTAGTCCGAGTCCTGAGGAAAGGGCTGTTCCTCTCCAACCCTATAAGGGTCTCCAGCGATATATGCTGAGGACAGACTTCACACAGCTTGTCCAGGTTCGGCTTCATCCAAATATGTTTCAGAACCAGACACAGAAGGTACCCTGAGCTCCATTGTACAGAATTATGGCTCACAGCCCCCTCTGCCCATTACCCCCCACTCTAAACCCAGCCCTCCAGCCCGCAAACAGTACTTTAGGGCCCCCTTTTTCCTCCCCCACCTCTCAGCTCCCTCACCGGTAATTCCTGCTCCCAATACAGTTGTTGAGCCATTTGCAGTGATGGTCAAAGCCAGCGATGCATTTGTTGCAGGCCCGGCAATGTTTGGCTTTCTCAGTCCTGAAAGGAAATGTTTGGGAGAGGCAGCTTGTCAGCACCGTGTGCAGGTGAGAGAGGGGTCAGAGTCCCCTCAGCCAATAGGAGGGAAACAGGAAGCAGCAGCTCCAGTCAGAGCCAACTGTGTCCAAGTGGTGGGGCGGTGCCAGGGTTTGAGGTCTGGGGCCAGGCTAGGATCTGCCCTACTTCCTGGGCCCCACTCCCAGGCTGGCCACTTAAGGTCCCAGAGCCATGGGCCACCCACAAACCTGACGAGTCCTGTGAACCCCTGGGGCAGGGGAATCATTTGAGAAACCCCAAGACAGACAGTGCTCTCTGCCTCCTAGATCAGCAAGGGGCCGGGGAGGTGGTGTGTGTCTGATGTCACAGCACCAGCTGCTGCATGTAAATAGCCCTGCTTCTATGGGGAAGCAGCATGGCACTGCCCTATGAGGGGCCATAGCGTTGAACTGGGCCGGCCACCCAGAGGGTGCAGGTCCATGGTGCCGCCTGGCTTTGTGCCCCAGCACTCACACGGTCACCCCACAGAGGCAGCAATACAGATCTTGTATAACATGCAGTTGCTTGGATCTGTCGAAGGCAGGCAGTGGTTTACCATAAATCTTCTTCCTCACATTATCCTCTGCCGGGTCGATGGAGACACACACTAGGTACACTATAATATTTACCAGTAACATTCCGCCGCTCACCTGTGGGAACTGTGTCAAGGAATAACAGCCCTGGCCCTGCACAGCACGGCACAGCACAAGATGTCCAGGCCCTGGTGCCTGGCCAGGAGCTGTGGGCACAGCTAGTGGCAGGGACCGAGGACAGCCTGTCTTGCTCCTCATTTCTCCCTCCAGGAAGGACAAAGCAGACCTGCTGGAAGGAGGCTTTCACATTGGACCACGGTCCTGCAAGGGGCTAACAGTTGCATTTCTAAGGGTGTGGGTCCCACGAGCTTCACCAGGGCAAAGGCCTGTGTGTCTAGGTGGGCACGAAGGTGCACTCTGAAGGCTGTGGGCGAGGGGCAGCCAGCCTTATTGGGGAACGGACAGGAGGTTGACCAGGTGGCTGTGTGGCATCTTCTCTGGGAGCAGGAGAGGCTGGGACTGAGCTGTGTGGCTCACGGCCTTCGCTCCTATGCCTAAGCTCTGCTCACACACCAGACCACTGCCAGGGAGTGTGAGGGCAGCACTCCTCACACTCGGACTTTCAGCCTGGAAGTGTACATGCTGGGGGCACCGGTCCTGGGCCTACCCAGTCAGCTCTGCAGAGCTGCCAGTGGCCAACTTCCCAAGCCTTTCCCAAATTGCTATGGACAGGCAGGCTCCCCGAACCTGTCCCTTGGGAACAAAGTGGTGAGTCCTCCAGATATAGGGACTTTGATTTGTAACCCCTGCCCACTCTAGACAACAGGCAGGTGATGCCAGTAAAAGGATACTCCGTACATAATGTATTTCCACATGCCAGGCAGCATGGGAATAAATATGCCAAAAATGGCTATGGCCAAGGTCACAAACATGGCCCAGGATCCTGCCTGGTATCGGTGGAGTGGCTTCGACCAGCCGTTCACTCTGGACAGGCGAGGCGGCGATGTCTGCTGTGTCCTGATTTTGGATTCTGGGAGGACCCTTCTCTGGCTCCTGCCACAGAAGTCGATCTGCCAAGAGGAAAAGGGGAGCCTGGCAGGCCCTGGGCCTCCTTCCCACTCAGGCGTGGCCAGGGCCACCCGAGGTGTGGGAAGCCTCTCCTGGTACCAGTGGAGCTAGCAGAGGTGGTAGGGCTGGGGCTGGGCTGGAGCAGGCGGGGGACCCCGGACAGGGGAATCCAAGGCACTCATGCGGGGCCATTTAGGCAGCCATGACACAGCTGTGGCAAACAGCTCTTACAGGGAAGGTGGCCCACGGGGCTCAGGAACCAAGGGGCACCCCCCCAGCCACCAGCACCCAGGTGTGGGCCCTGCCAGGCCCTCGTGGCCAGGAAACAGACTACAGCGATGCAGATAGCTGGGGTCAGGGCCAGGAGTATTGCCCAGGCCATCATAGAGGAGGGGCTTTATAAACCAGTCAGGGACTTGGTCATAGATGTGCATGGACTCATCAGGAGACCCATCAGTGTGAAATGAAAACCCGGGTCAACACCAGGCCCTCCTCCCCGGGGGGCAATGAGGTAATGCAGAGAAATGGAACTGCTGGTGTGATGAGGTGATCCTTTAGTCTATAGAAATCCTCCCTCAGATTTCCTCCTGCAAGTTCCCCTCTAAAACAGAACCGGAGGCCACAATTCCCGAGAGTCCTGCGTTATTTCTTGTGTAGGGACAGGGAAGGTCTGTGACCTCTGGGCATCCAGTATCGCCCAGGTAGAGAGGGTGGGAGGGAACTGGGGCCCCTTGTGCCCAGTCTCGTGGGCAGGAGCCCCAGGAAAGGAAAGGAGTGGGAGTCAGAAAAGCTGTGGAGCATTTGAGACGTGGGGAGGGGGTGAGTGACATTTCACAGTGGCTACAGGTGGAGTTTTATAAAACTTTGCCACACTATACCCTGTGCAGAGAATTTCATTGTCTTTTCTGAATAATACCTATAGAATATATAGTTGATATTAAGAAATATTCTCAGCATTTTTCATGTTACTTGTGAATTCCCTTGGGAATTTTCCTCAAAGCACATTATGGCTGCTATCCACTGCTTTTGGTCATCCACTGTGGTTCTGAGTGTGACAGCAGGTGGCCATGGGGTCAAAGTGGACAAAAGCTTACTTGGGTTTCATGATAATCTCAGGATGACCTGAGAGGAAATCACTTATAAAACCAGAGCAAGGTACCTATGGTGGGATAGGTTGGAGAGAACATAGAAGGTAAAATTAGTATAAAAACATGATTCCCAAATTAAAAACTTCATTTACCTAATAAAAGAGTCACATGTTAATTGACCATACATTAGTGATGCCCACCAGCCAATCAGTAGTGACTATGCAAATTAACCCTAAAAATTATGGTGAATTAATTTGCATTTGAAGGCGTTTCACACTATCCCAGCCACTCTGGGCCTCTGAGCAGCATGGAAAGGCAGAAAGGCTGCCCTGGGCAGGATCAAAGCAAAGGTGGTGCTGGCAGCCAGGGAAAGGAAAGCCTATTCTTGCATGAATCTTTATGCATCGGGCCTCTAGTGCAGATATAAGAACCAATTAACCAAAAAAATAATAACACACAAACCAACATGGCAAAAAATCAAAGTCCAGAGAGGAATAAGAAAAAAGAAAAGAAATAAGGTTACCTCCAATAGATGGATACCTCTAAGTTGTAACTGGCTGCAGATTTTGTACAATTTAATACAGAGCAAGTATACAAGTTCTAATAATATCTGGAACTTAAAATATATTCAGTCAACATAGCACAAAAGTGTGAGAGCAAATTGGAAGCTCCTAAAATGTGTGAGAGTGAAAGTACACAGAAAAGGTTCTCACCATGAAATTGGAAAATTACCCACAGTGGTGAGCAAATGAATCTGCAATTACGTCTGAATCAAATCTACAAGGAAATCAAGTTGGAACAAAGCCTGATGGCAGAGCTATCAGTCTTTGCAACTGTCACAGGCACCCAGGGTCAGAAGGCAGATGAGAGCAAGATGGCATCTGCCAAACTATGCGTGCCAGGCAAACACTTACCTCCGGCTTCTTAGGAGACATGAATGAAAACAGTGACTGAAGCCTAGGGCACTCCCAGATGTTGCGTGGGGCTCCCTTAGGAACTCCAGCAGGCTCCCCAACGTGTGGGGTGGAGCTCTGGCTGGCACTGATGTTGGCTTTCCACGATGCGGTGGAGGACCCCTGCAGGCTCTGCTTGGAGATGTCCCAGGCAATGCTTGGGACTCCCTCAGTTCCTCTACCAGGCTCTTGAAGGCATTGGCTGGAGCTCTGGCTGGTACTGGTGGTGACATTCCACGATGTGGTGTAGGACCCCTGCAGGCTCTGCTTGGGGGGCTTCCAGGTAGTGCTTGGGGCTCTCTCAAGTGAGCCACCAGACTTCCCATGGTGTTGGGTGAGGCTCTGGCTGGTGCTGCTCTGAGCTCCTGAGTGTATTAAATGGGACTTCTGCAGGCACAGCTGGGTGTTCTTACAAGTGCTGTGGAGGACACTTCCAGTGGCCTTGCCTGGCTTCCCAGCCTGTTGGGTTGTGCTCTTCTGGGCACCACGTGACTTATTCACAGGCTGCATGGAGCTCTCCCAGGTGCTTTGCTGGGCTTCCACAGCTCTGCACAGTGCTATTGGATGTAAATGGATTTTGTAGGTATAAAGGGTAAGGATTGCCATTTCCCACCCCATGGTGCTGCACACTTTCATATCACTGATCCCCTCTTAGCAGGGCCTGCACACATTACCATTAATAAAATCCAAGTGTAATTTCCATCCAGTTTGAAATATGTGCAAAAGGGAAAATGTGTATTTAGCTTAAATTCTGATGTCTTGGGAGATTAGTTAAAAAAAAAAACTGGGACCAAATACCTGACTTCCTGTTTATTTCTGGGTTGAAATTGGCACAAGTAAAGTGGGCTCCTCTTGAGTACTCCCACAGCCACCCTGTGTGCCATGTCTGAGAACAGCCCCTCACCCCACCCGAGGGAGTAACTCCACAGATAATCAGCCTCCCATCCACCCAACCACCCATCCATCCAACTTCTGATATTCATCTGCATGGGGCCAAACCTTGTGGGAAATACCACTTCCTACTTTAGACTCAGCTCTACCCCACCTGCTCCACACATAAAGAAATGAAACAATAGTGCTGTCTCATCCGCCAATGGCACAGACCCATTTCTCTGTACTTCTTAAGGGAGGTGTGCTGGTGAGGATCCCAGGACTGGGAGAGCAATAAAGACGACAATGGCCAGAGCAGGCTCATTCTCTCTCATGAAACACACTTCCCACCACCGCCATGCAGCCGAACTGGTCAGGCCCTAGTGCTGAGAGCCAGGGAAACACTCTTCCTCCTTGCCCAACACATAGCTTTGATATTGCCGCTGGATATGAACACACACTCCACCATACACACACACACACACACACACACACACACACACACACACACACACATCACCACCACCACCAGCACCACCATCACGTACCACGTACTACACACACACCATCCTAGCCCACACAAAACACAACACACACACACACACACACACACACACACACACATAATCACCTAGTGGCCTCCTTATGACACTATGACCTCTATGTACAAATGTCTAAATCCCGTCACTGGACACAGACCCCCAACATTTATGAATCATTAGCTTGCTGTGTCCTGCTGGGACTTGGACTATCTTTCTGAACCTCCAGGGGCCAAACCTGCTAGTCCCCTGGAGAGGATCGAGGAAGAAGTGAAGCACACACCTCCCTTGCAGCCACACACACTCTCCTTTCTCAATTCTCAAAGACGTCCTGACTGAACAAAACAGTATGCTCGCTCTTGCTCAGGCCAGACCAAAATGAGGACATGCAAACCAGTCCCCAGGACCACCTTGGTTGACATGGCAACAACATAGAACAAGGACCTCATAAAGCCCAACCCCTGACCATGCCCATTGCCAATTGTGGGCTAATGGAGAGAGGGTGAGGACAACCTCTGACCATACCCATTGCCAGTTGTGGGAGGTGGAAGGGGAACTGGAACAGACCCTGTGGAGACCCCGAGGAGAAGGCACAGGGGGCCTCACACAAGCTGGGCTGATGGGCAGCACCTGAGTTCATTTTACATGGTCCTCAATTCTCCCTAGAATGCTTCCTGTCACAGCCCCTCAGTGGCAAAGTGGCTGGCTCATGGCTCTCCCTGACCTCTTGCTCACTGTGGCCCAGGAGTTAATCCCCACTTTCCTTGTCCCACTTGACAAGTGTGTTTTGCCACAGGAGCTGAGATTCACATACTCTGTCCAGGGCGTTGGTGCCTCTGGGTCAGATCTGTGGACCTTGGCACCAACACAGCCGCCTGAGCCTGATGGCCCTGCTGGATGCCCTTTTAGTGGCCACAAAAGTGCCACAACAGAAGAGTCAGGAAATGAGGGACATGTGAACACCATGTACCGAGTGGGGGGTCATGTGCCAGAGAGGGCTTTTAATGGAAACCAACTGGTCACTGGTAACAGCTCACCCACGGACCACACCTTCCTTTGGCTGGCCTCATTGCCTCCACATGGATGGCAAGATCCCAGCGATGGAACCAAAATCATTGCCGAGTGCCTCCTGTTTTTCTCCTTTCTCCTGATTCCCCATATTCCCCTGCAGGCCCAGGCTGCCACCTTGATACCAGACATGAGAGGTTCTGGCTGCCCACTGCTACCAGGGTCAATAAGTAGAGACAAGGTTGAATCTTTACGGTTTGTTTTATTAATCAGATAGCCGGCATCTGGGCAGCAGGTGTAACACCCTGAAAAGACTGCTCTGACATTTCATTCCAAACCAGCTTTTATATAGGCATAGTGAATGGGGAAAAAGCTAAAACCGGTGAGTTTCCAGGATCTGCCTTTCTTCACTGTCCCTGCAGAGATTAGCCTCAGATAAGATTAGCCGGGGTGGCTGTCTCCCTTCAGAGAGGTCCTGTCCTTGATCTGGACTCCAGGCTGCCTCCTCTCCAGGGCCTGTTCTTCCCTGCAACACACCCTCCAGTCCCCCAGGGTCTGTAAGAATATTTCTTCTTTAGAGGGAGTAGCTATTGAACAACTGTGATTCTATTTCTAGTATGTGCCCCTCCCCTATCAACCTGACTGGTTCCAGTTGATCTGGCCCATATCCTGAGTCCTTTTCAAAGTAGCCAGGATGTGTGAACTCTGCTGGGAGTCTATGAAGAAGAAAATGTTTTTCTTAGAAAAACCAAAATTGTTTCAAGTAGAAATAGAAAATTCAAATACACATAAAACAAGGAAAGTCATTGAATTCCAAATTTAAAATTTCTCATTTAGAAAATACCAGGCTCTGAGGCTTTATTTAGAGAGAGTGGAAGGAAGAAGGAGAGACACAGAGAGAGAAACATTTGTGTGAGAGAAACATGTTGATTAGTTGCTTCCTGTTATGAGCCCTCACCAGAGCCAGGGATTGATCCTGCAACCAAAGTATGTGTCTTTGACTGGAATCGAACCCAAGACCCTTCAATCCATAAGCTGATGCTCTATCCACTGAGCCAAACCAGCAGGGCTTTTATTTTATTATTTAATTTTTTAAATTCTTTAAGATATATTTTATTGATTTTTTTATAGAGAGGAAGAGAGAGGGATAGAGAGTTAGAAACATCGATGAGAGAGAAACATCAATCAGCTGCCTCTTGCACATACACTCCAGGGGATGTGCCCACAACCAGGGCACATGCCATTGACTGGGCATGAGTTTCCAGGGTCTGCCTTTCTTCCCTGTCCTTTCAGTCCACAGGCTGACGACATTCTATGCATTAAGCCAAACCGGTTTCAGCTCTTCCTAATGTTTTTAGAACAAATAATACTAACCATACACAAACTCTCTCAGAGAAGGAAGTAATACTTCCCAATTCATTCCATGAGGCCAATATATGATACCAAAGCCAGACAATGAATGTTAACACAAAAGAATATCATAAGCTAATATCATTCATGAATGTGGAGGCAAATATTATTAACAAAAGATTAGCAAAGAAATTCACACCCACACACACAGGATTATACACTGTGACTAAGTGAGGGTTATTCCAAGAATACAAGACTGTTTTAACATTTGCAAATAAATTAATACAAGAATATTAATGAATTAAAGTACATTAAACATATGAGTGTACCATACATGAAAAGCTCTTGACATAATAACATATCTGTTGATGATAAAAAAATTTCACAACCTAGAAAAAATCACTTTCTCAATCTGATAGAAAGCACTGATGAACCTTAGAACTAATTCATATTTAATTCATACCAAATCCTTTCCCCTTAAGGTTGTGGCCAAGGCAAAATGTCCACCTCAAATGTTACTAAATTTACAGCCAGTGTAATAAAGCAAGAAACAGAAATTAAAGGCATATGAATTTGAAAGTAAAACTATTAATTTGCAGGAAACATGATCCTATTAAATCTGCAATAAAGCTAATAGAAATAATAAGATAGCTTAGCAAGGTGGTAAGATGAATATAAAAAAATCAATTATGTTGTTATATACTAGTAATGAAGAACATCAAAAAGGTACTAATAAATCTATATATTCACAATAGCATCAAGTAATAAAATGATAAAACACGTGCACAGTCTATCTACTTAAAGCTGCAAACTATTGCTAAGAGAAATGAAACACAGTCCCAATAAACAGAAAGGCTTACAATATTTATGGATTGGAAGTCAGTATTGTCTTGATAGAAAATTTGCCCCAAATTGATCTATAGATGTGCTATGATCTCTAGTGAATCCCCACCAAGCTTTTTTTTATTTTTAACTAGAAGCCAGATGCATGAAGATCCTGTGCTAAAATGGGCTTTCCTTTCCCTGGCTGCCGGCACCGCCTTTCCACTCAGGCCCAGTCCCTTTCTGCTCAGGCCCCAGAGCCGCCTCTTTTTGCTCTGGCTTTGCATTCCCACACTGCCCAAAGGCCCTGAGAGATGGGGATGGGGCAGAACCCTGCGTTGTCGCCATGCCTGCCACCCCCCACCACCCTCTCCCTTATCTCTGAGCACCTGTGTATGCAAATTAACTGCCATCTCTGGTGGGTTAATTTGAATACTCACTCTGATTGATTGGCTGGTGGGCATGATGGTGGTATGGTCAATTTACATGTTTGTCTATTATTAAGTAAGATTCTTAAAGAAATAACAAGCTTATCTAAGGTATATATGAAAATTCAGAGGACTTAGAGTAGCCAACATAATTTATTAATAGAAAATAAGAACCAAATTGATTGACTGAGATTACTTCAAGTTTCTCTAAAAAGCTAGAGAATAAGACTGTGGGACTGGAGTAAAGACAGACATAGAGATCAATGGAATAGAATAAAAACTCCAAAAGAGAAACTTATGTTTCTGGTCAATGGATTTTAAATAAAGGTGCTAGGGTAAGCCAAAGGGGAGAAATGAGAGTGCTTTAATAAATGGTGCTAGAAGAGTACTTAATCATAGGAGCCCCCACTCAAAGAATTAACTTTCTGCCCAGTGCTTTAATAAATGGTGCTAGAAGAGTACTTAATCATAGGAGCCCCCACTCAAAGAATTAACTTTCTGCCCAACTTCACAAACTACATAAAAAATAATCCAAAATTGGTCACAGACCTAAATTTCAAATCTAAACTATTAACACTTCAGATGAAAAACAATAGAATAATCTTTGTGATGTTGAGTTAGGCAAAGAAAAAAAATGGAAAACTGTACTTCTTCAAAATTAAAATAATTTGCTCTTCAAAATTCACCATTACAAACACAAAAACGTAAGTCACAGACTGGATTAACATATTAGCAAAAAAAAATTATTGTATGCAGAATGTTTATAGAACTTCCAAGATTCATTAATAAAAAAAAACAACCTAATTGTTGAAATAGGGAAAGATTTGAGCAAACTGTTCACCAAGACAGATCACTGGACATTAGGTAAATACAAATTAAAACTGCAGTAGTTTACCAGTGCATGTCCAGTGGAAGAACTACCACCAAAACAATGACCAACACCAAGTGTTTAAAATGTGGAATAATTGGAAGTTTCACATAATCTTAGTGAAAATACAAATTATTCCACATTGGACAAAGATTAGCAGTTTTTCCAAAATGGAAATATATATTTATCAATGAACCAGCAATCACAAAAAGTGAAAACACAGGTATACATGGCATATGAGTTAGAAGGACAGATTCTGTCCCCACAATTATGTGGGTTTAATTGACATTTACAGAACATTTTATCCCCAAACAGCAGAATATACATTCTTTTGAAGGGCACATGGAACATTCTCAAAGATGTTCATGATAGGAGGCAAAATAAGTCTTAACAAATTCAAGATGATTGAAATCATATGAAGGATCTTCTTGGATCACAATGGCATGACACTAGAAATCAACTACAATAAAAGAAAAAAAAACCTCAATGCCCTAACAGGTTTGGCTCTTCCAGCCATTGTGCCCGGCTCCCCGGCTCTCCAAGCTGGTGTGAGGGGTTCTAGCAGGCACTACGTGGATCCCCCTGTTTGCAGGGCTTCTCCAGGCACTCCTGGGGCTCTCCCCGGGGCTGCACTGGGCTCTCCAGCTGTTGCTTGGGTTGGCAGGTGTTGCTCGGGGCTTATTAAGGTGTTGCAAAGCACTCTTTCAGGCTTGGCAAAACTTTCAGGGGCTGCACTGGGCCTCTAAGGGGGTGTGCTGGGCTCTGGCCAGCATTGCTAAGGGCTTCTGAAAGTCTCTCACGTGGCCACTGCAGGAACTGCTCGGGACTCTCCCAGATGCTGAGTGGGGCTCTCTCGGGAGCCGCACTGGGTTCCCCAAGGTATTTGCAGGGATCTATCTCCAGGAGATGCTCATTTTACTGTTGGAGAAGTAAAAAGTTGATTGGAAATTAATATCCAGAAAATGAGAAAAATAGTATAACCCAGAGATGGAAAAATTTATGGTCATATAAATCATGTTTTTCTTTTAACAATGTTCACAATATATAGTTTAAAAATGACTCCTAACGAGTTATGTAATATGATTATAATTTTATACATTAAAACATTATTCGTGCCCTAGCTGGTTTGGCTCAGTGGATAGAGTGTCAGGCTGTGGACTGATGAGTCTCGGGTTCGATTTTGGTTAAGGGCACATGCCTGGGTTGTGGGTTCAATCCCCCGTAGGGGAGTACAGAAGGCAGCGAATCAATGATTCTCTGTCATCATTGATGTTTCTCACTCTCCCCCTCTCTTTTCTTCTCTGAAATCAATAAAATATATTTTTAAAAAACACACAACATTATTCATGGAATGTACAGACAAAAATACTGAAAAGACTTGAAAGACATGAAATGCCAGCAGTGGCTGCTGGTGGGTGAGTACCTGGTGCTCATTTGTTCAATGAGAAAATTTTGCAGTATTCCAATTTTCTACAATGAATATGCTCTACTTAGGCAAATTGAAAAAAATTAGGTTTTTGTTTGATTTTAAGAGTGTCATTTGACCATCCTGGTTCAGTTAGGTTTTTATCAATATCATTCTTGCCAGAAAAGGATAAAAGAATAAAATGTTCCTAGATTTTTTTTTAAGTGCCATCATTAGACAATATTTCAAAACAAATTAAAAATGACTTAGAGTTTTCTAATAGTATTGCTAACAAGGTTTTTAAGGAACTAAAATTATTTTAAAAAGTAGTGGGTTATTTGAAAGGAAACAATCTTCCCACACTAAACTATGATCCCTGATTATTACACTCAGAGGAACTCTGAAGCAATCTCCAGCCTCTGAGATATTGACTAATGGTGCACTTCTCAAGCTTCCTTTTCAGACTCATGGAGTCTCTTTGCCAGTTGGGCTGTAGGATGGAGAGACATGAAGTTCCCCACCCAAGAACCTGGCTTAAGTGTCCATGCCTAGGAATGCTGGAGCTACCCCCGGCTGGAGCTTCCTAAGGGTGAGAGGAACTCCCAGCACACACCTCTGAAGGGTGTGGCTGACACCTCTGGCCCCTGGATCAGCTGGGCTAGACTGACCTTCTAGGTCATTACTGTGCATAGATGTGACGCTGTAAGGGTCCCCCCATGTAAAGGTGAATACAGGTATACCTTGGAGGTACTGTGGTTCTATTCCAAGGCATCACATTAAAGGAAACATTGCAATAAAGCAAGGCACATATTTCCGCCCCCCCATCCCCCCCCCCCCCCAGTGCATATAGAACTTATATTTGAAATATTCTGTAGTCTGTTATGTGTGCAATAACATTAGGCCTGAAAAATGATGCAGCCCTAGCCTATTTGGCTCAGTGGATAGAGCATCAGCCTACAGACTGAAGGGTTCCAGGTTTTCAATTCTGGTCAAGGGCACATGCCCGGGTTTCAGGCTTGATCCCCAGTGTGGGGCGTGCAGGAGGCAGCCAATCAGTGATTCTTTCTCATTACTGATGTTTCCATCTCTCTCTCTCTCTCTTCTTCTGAAGTCAATGACAAAAGATGCATACCCCTTAATTTAAATATACTTTATTGCTAAAAATACCAACCATCATCTGAGCCTTCAGAAATTATAATTTTTTAAAAATATATATTTTATTGATTTTTTTATAGAGAGGAAGGGAGAGAGATAGAGAGCTAGAAACGTCGATGAGAGAGAAATATCAACCAGCTGCCTCCTGCACTTCCCCCATCGGGGATGTGCCTGCAACCAAAGTATATGCCCTTGACTGGAATTAAACCCGGGACCTTTCAGTCCACAGACCATCGCTCTACCACTGAGCCAAACCGGTTTAGGCCAGAGGTTATAATCTTCTTGCTGGCAGAGGGTCTTTCTTCCATGTTGACGGCTGCTGACTGAATGCTGAAGGCTAGAGTGGCTGCAGCTATTGTATTTCTTAAAGTTTTCTGCATCCACTGACACTTCCTTTTAGGAACAATTTTTCTATAGATTGTGATTCTGTTTCAAAGTATTTTACTCAGAGTAGAACTTTTTTCAATATTAGTCAATCCTCTCCCCGCAATTGCTGACCAGGCCTCGGGACCCTACCCATGCACAAATTTCATTGATCAGGCCTCTAGTAGTGTAATAGTCATGGAAACATTTGAAATATTATGTGAATTACCAAAATGTGACAGAGACAAAAAGTGAGCAAACACTGTTGGAAAATCAGTATTGATAGACTTGTGGGATGCAGGTTTGCCAAAAAAAAAAAAAAAAAAAAAAAACCCAAAAAACACACACAAAACTTTAAGCACAATAAGGTAAAGTGCAATAAAATGAGGTATAACACTATTTACGAGGAATGTCAGTCCAGTTAAAATTCCAGGTGCCTGAAAAATGCACAAAATGATTATAAAGTTGATGTGGAAAATAAATATGTGAAGGAATTGTCAAAGTAATAAAAAATAAAAAATCTCAAGAGGGGATTAGCCTACCAGATATTACAAGGTAGCTGAGTAAACGCTGCCATGGAAACAGCATGTGCTGCTGTGGGACATGGAGCCAAGCAGCATCTGGAGGCAGATCTGAGCCCGGTGTCCCAGGAAATGGGGGTGAGGAAAGGGGCCATTCACTTTGACAAGGAAAGGCCACAAGGTGACCAGAGTTATGTTGTGACAAAGTAACCTTAGGTCCTATGTCAGTGAATGAAACATAAATGGAAAACCACTTGGAGCCTGGCCAGCGTGGCTCAGTGGTTAAGTGATAACCTACAAGGCACAAGTTCAGATTTTGGGCTTTATTTCCAGTAAGGGTGTGCAGGAGGCCGCCCATCAATAATGACTCTCACTCTTTATTGATGTTTCTATCTCCTTCTTCCTCTCTCTTTCTCTCTGGAATCAATAAAATATATATATATTTTAAAGAAAAAGGTGACTTGGAAAACAAAATATAAAGAAAGCAAATGAAAATGATAAAATTAGCCAAGAATATGGAGGATGTTTGTTTAACCTTACAGTAAGGAAGCTCTTTAAAGCAAAACAGTGTAAAAAGAGAATACAAATCATTTTCAGGAAAAATCACTCTAGTAAGACTACAACTTACCTCCGTGCAGATGAACCCGGGTTATGATCTATTTACTGTGGAGAGAAATGAAAATACATAAAATACAAAAATGTTGCTGACACTGCGCTTATCTTACACTAAATTCAAGTCAATTTTTAGTCCATTTTGAGTACTGGCACCTCAGAGACTCCTGGGCCCAAGGAGAGGGGACAGCACGTGTGCGCTTCCTCCCAACGCTGGTGACCTGAGGACCTGTGTGCTCTCACTTTCCTTTTGTAAAACTGGAAATGGGATTGCTGCTCCAGGTGGTAAATACTTATTTCAGTTCTTATGGCAAACTGCTTTCCAAAGTGGTGCAACTTCCCTTTCCCAATAGCAATGTGGAGTCCAGTGTCACCATTACTTTTGATTTAGCCTCAGAGTCTGTAGTGGTACCTTCTGATATTCATCTGAGCCCCCTAATTTCAAATGAGGCCAACCATTTTTATTTATTTTTATTTTTTTTATCCTCACCCAAGTATATGTTCTTATTTATTTTAGAGAGGAAGGGAGAGAGAGAGGGAAAGAGAGTGAGAGAAACATCAATGTGAGAAAAAATGACCTTCCTTACACACCTCAACTGGCACATAGCCTAGGTATGTGCCCTGACTGTGAATCATTTTGATGTGCTGGATGATACTCCAACCAAATGAGACACCCACAGGACAAGGTCAAGCATCTTTATACATGTCCACCTTAGTAAACAGTTGTTTAGCTCCTTTAAAACACTTGGCCATTATTCTCATCACTAAGTTGTGAAAGTTTCTTATGTATTCTGAATACAAGTATATCATTTGTAAATATTTTATTTGTATCTGTGTTACCCCCAGTCTTCGTGATCCCCAAGGACCACCAGGGAGCCGACTCCGATGCGATAAACAAAAGAGCCTGTTCCATGCTAGCATGGGCTCTGTCCCACTCACACAGGCAGCATGGAGGAAGAGAGAGCAAATTTCGCCCAGTCCAGGGGTTTTACTCAGGTCGGTGGTGATGTCACTGCCTCGGCTAACCCTGATTGGGCTGGGTCCAGTTACAAAATGGAGGATAACTCCGCCCTGCCCCACAGTGGAGTCAGGAGCCCATCCTCGCCCCGCCCTGCCCTCTCATTCCCCCTTGTCTTATGTGCATGAGTCAAATCATTGACTCAGCCTACTTCCTTTCAGCATAAACAACAAATACAGTTACCAAGACCCTTAGTACCACAGTTCTCATCAGTATTGTCCTCACTGAAATCCAGTTCCCCTCCTGCAGGCATCAGTTCTCCTCCTGGCCTGTGTGGAACCCAGGCTGGGGATCTCACAGGTGAGGCCGCTACTTGCCAGGATCCAGGCCATGCAGGAGCTGGGAGTCATGTAGTCATGTCTGGGTGCCATCTACTTCAACAGCAGTGGGCGCGCTCAGAATAACAGTGTAGCATCCTTATGAGTCCTTGGGCAGTGAATTTCTTTACCCACATTGAGTTCCTGGGCTACAGGGTCTGTGGTGGGCACTGGCAGTGCATCTGGAACAAGCAAACTGCAAGGACTTGAGCAAGGGAATGGTTACCATAGTCTGAGAGAAGCTGGCCTAATGAGGGCATAGGCCCAGCTGTGCCATGGAGTCTATAGGAACTGTGCCCAAAGCCCTGGCAGGCCCAGGCTCTTCCCAAAGCTTCTGGAGGGGGGCAAAGGTGCAGTGGGTGATGGGGTCAGGGACACATTGGGGAAAGAGCATCTCTCCAGCAGGGTGCACAGTAGCATGGAGGCTGCCAGCTGAACAGGCAAGCCAGGCTGGAAGCCAGTAAGACATTCGGAACATGCATGATGCGTTTACAGGCACAAATGGGAGGACTAGAGCAGTGTTTCCCAACCTTCTCTCATGATGAGAATCATCTGGTGGAGTTGTTAAAACACAGATTCCTGAATCCCAACTAAGAAGTGCTAAACTAGAATTTTTGGGAACATATAGGTAAAATTGTATACTTAACTAGTGCTCTAAGACAGATTTTATATACAGAGCACTAAGTTAGGTATGCAATTTTACCTATATGTTCTCAAAAATTCTAGTTTAGCACTTCTTAGTTGGGATTGAGGAATCTGTTTTAACAACTCCACCAGGTGATTCTCATCATGAGAGAAGGTTGGGAAACACTGGACTAGAGAACTCAAAATCCACAGGGAATCATGACTCACTCAGTGGAGATTTGAGGACTGGGAATTACAGGTTTGTAACTCAGGCAACTGGGGAAGTGGAAAGCAGGAAACCACCTTCCTGTCTAGGTAAGTATCTCCCAGCCCAGGGGCAGACAGGAAGATACCCCTGAGAGGGGAGAAGCATAGTGAGTTCAGGATTGAATATGTCTACTTTGGGGCATTTGGACACCAAAAAGTAAATTTCCAGGTAAAGTTGGGATATTCATTGCAGGAAAATTAGCCTAAAACGCAGCACTTAAAAGCACACGTGTAGTACCTTACCGGGCCTGTGGGTCAGGAGTCCGGCACAGCTCAGCCGGTCCTCTGGCCCGGGATCTTCCCTGAGGCTTCAGTCAAGGTCCTGGCTGGTCCTGTGGTCTCATCTCAGCGGGGAGGCCCACTCCAGGCTCATCACCAGGCTGTTGGAGGGTCAGTCCGCAGGAGAACTGGGCAGGTGGTTCCTTCCCTTCTTTGTCACATGCATCTTCCAACATGGCACAGCAAATCATAGCTCGGCTGCTGAGCGAATGAGAGGACGAGCAGGGGCAGCAGGGCAGAAGCCAGTCCCTCTAACCAGGCGTGGAGAGGGTCCCATTGCCTTTTCTGCGAGTCACTAGAAGCACTCCGCACTCCAGAGGATGGAGCCCACAAGGCACCAGCACGCTGCAGGGGGCGCTGCAGGGCCACATGGGAAGCCGCTTGCTGCTGGACTCTGCCATTTGAAGCTTGGGACAGGGGCTCCTGATGAGTCCTCAGAACTCATGGGAGAGACACTGTGAGGGTGAGATCTGCTGGGAAGACGCAGGACATGGAGAGTGCCCACTGCAGACGAAGAAGAAAAGCCACAGTCATGGGACATGGAACAGAGAGCACCTGGGTGGAATTAAGGAAGAGCAGGATTCTAGAAATTGCCCCGAGCTGATGTTGGAGAGAAATGGGTAGACGTCCTTTTAAAGCACGGACTTTGCACTCAGGCCTCAAAGTTCCTCGCCTTGAGGTTTAAAGTTGTGTGCTGTGCCTCCCCTACTTTATCGTTATGTCAGAATTCAATGTGTTACATAAATGTACTCAGAATGAGTGTGAGCTCTGGGAGACACAGAGGACATGAGCACATGCTCATTTTGATGGTATTTATGCAAACCCACTGGAATATACCCAATGGAAGTTTATATCCTCCAGCTGATCCCAGGCTGGGCGGGAGGTGGAAGAATGCAGGAGCAGCCAGGTGCAGTGAATCAGGGCAGATAAGTCAGGTCCAAACACAACAGGAGCCACAGCTCTTGTGCAGACGGCTCAGGCCAGGGCAGAGGCTCTGCTCCAGGCGGCCCGCACCTGGGCGAGCAGCCCGAGGGGGCCTGCTCCTGTCCCAGGCTGGAGCCAGCTCTCAGCTTAATTGGGAGTGCGCTGGGCAGGCATCGCTCACAGGTTCATATTTACTCTCTGGGCTGTGAGGCAGGCAGGGCGGCCCCTCCAGGGACCAGGGGTGCGGGACAGCAGGCTCAGGAGTGTGAGGAGCTGCTGGCTGCTGCCCCAAGTCCAGGCGGGCTGTGCAGCAGCCATCTGTCCAGCGGCTCCCGAGCAAACTGGATGAGGACCTGACGCCCCAGGGTGCAGCTCAGGGGAGCTGGGTAGGTGCCTACAGTGGTTGATGGTTCCTCTCTTCTCCTTTTTAGTGTCAAAGGGGATGAGCACTTACAATTATTTGTATCGAAGCCGAAAATATAGCTCATCAAGAGACAAAGTTCCGTCTTTTCGTAAACAAATATCGCCAGAGGTATGGATGTGCCCTTGTTTCATCATTTCTGTTGATTCAGGGCTGGGAAGAGGCCCAAGGTCACCTTGTGGCTAGCACCCCTTAGTCACAGTTCTTTGCTTCTGTGTGGGCATGGTCCTATGTGTGTGTGAGTATGTGGGGTGTGTATGCTGAGGTGTATGTGAGTGTGAGTGTGTGCAGTAGGTGTGTGATGTGGTGTGTGGGAGTGTGAGTGTGTGTGGTGTGCATATGTGTGTTATATCATTTCTATACTCACTCTGCTTGGTTTTGTGCCAGCAGGGCTGACTCTGGAAGGTCCATGTCCTGAGCTGCTGCTCATCAGACACTGAAACACTTATCTCAAAAGTCACCATTCAGAAAATGACAATAGGAACCACAGACACAAACAAAATACTTACAAATCATATACTTGTATCCAGAACACATAAGAGACTTTCAAAACTCAATGATGAGAATAATGACCACGTTTTTTAAGGAGCAAAACAACTTTACCCAGGTGGACTTGTGACATTGTCGCCGGGTGTCTCAATTGGGTGGAGCATCAGCCCAAGCATCAAAGGTTGTGGGTTTCATCTCCAGTTGGGCATAAAAGGGAGGCAAAGAGTCATTTTTTCTCACATTTCCTTTTCTCTCTCTCTCTCTCTCTCTCTCTCTCTCTCTCTCTCTCTCTCTCTCTCTCTCTTTCTCTCTCCCCCTCCCTCTCTCTCTCTAAATTCAGTAAGAATGTATCCTTAGATGAGGACTGAAAAAAATAAGATGGTTGGCCTCCTTTGGAACTAGGGGGCACAGATGAATAGCAGAAGGAACCACTACAGACTCTGAGGCTAAATCAAAAGGCCAGCAATACCAAGTAATGGTGACACTGGTCTCCACATTGGTAGTGGGAAAGGAAAGTTACACCACTTGGAAAGCAGTTTGCCATCCTCTTAAAAACTGAAATAAGTATTGCCACCTGGAGCAGCAATCCCATTCCCAGTTTTACAAAAGGAAAGTGAGAGCACACAGGTCCTCAGGTCACCAGCGTTGGGAGGAAGCGCCCACGTGCTGTCCCCTCTCCTTGGGCCCAGGAGTCTCTCAGGTGCCAGTACTCAAAATGGACTAAAAATTGACTTGAATTTATTAATAGTGTAAGATAAGCGCAGTGTCAGCAACATTTTTGTATTTTATGTATTTTCATTTCTCTCCACAGTAAACAGATCACAACCTGGGTTCATCTGCATGGAGGTAAGTTGTAATCTTACTGGAGTGATTTTTCCTGAAAATGATTTGTATTCTCTTTTTACGCTGTTTTGCTTTAAAGAGCCTTCCTTACTGTAAGGTTAAACAAACATCCTCCATATTCTTGGCTAATTTTATCATTTTCATTTGCTTTCTTTATATTTTGTTTTCCAAGTCATCTTTTTTATTTATTTATTTATTTATTTATTTATTTTTTAGAATACATTTTTATTGATTTCAGAGAGGAAGAGAGAGGGAGAGGGAGATAGAAATATCAATGATGAGAGAGAATCATTATTGATGAGCTGCATACTGCACATCCTTACTGGAAATAAAGCCCAAAATCTGAACTTGTGCCTTGTAGGTCATCATTTAACCACTGAGCCACACTGGCCAGGCTCCACGTGGTTTTCCGTTTATGTTTCATTCACTGACATAGGACCTAAGGTTACTTTGTCGGAACATAACTCTGGTCACCTTGTGGCCTTTCCTTGTCAAAGAGAATGGCCCCTTTCCTCACCCCCACTTCCTGGGGACACAGGTCTCAGATCTGCCTCCAGATGCTGTTTGGGCTCCATGTCCCACAACAGCACATGCTGTTTCCATGGCAGCGTTTACTCAGTCACCTTGTAATATCATGTAGGCGAATTCCCTCTTGAGATTTTTGATTTTTTATTACTTTGACAGTTCCTTCACATATTTATTTTCCACATCAACTTTATAATCATTTTGTGCAGTTTCCAGAAACCTAGTATTTTAACTGGACTTACATTATATACAGGCGCACCTCATTTTATTGTACTTCACCTTATTGTGCTTCACAGATAATACACTTAAAAATATATTTTTTAATTTGTATCTTACAAGTCTATCAGCAACTGATTTTCCAAAAGGGTTTGCTTGCTTTTTATCCCTGTGTCACAATTTGGTAATTCACACAATATTTCAAACGTGTTCATGATTGTTATACTATTTTATTTTTATCTGTGATCAGTGATCTATGATGTTACTATCATAACTGGTTCAGGGCACCAGTGGTATATGATAACACAATCAATAAGTGCTGTGTGTTCTTACTCTTCCACTAACTCTCCATTCCCCATCTTTCTCCCTCACCTCAAGCCTCTCTATTCCCCAAGACACAGCAATGTTGAAAGTAGGCCTATTGATGACCTGAGAATGGCTTCTAAGCATTTAAGTGAAGGAGTCACAGCCCTCTCGCATAAATAGAAAGCTAGAAATGATTAAGGTGAGCAAAGAAGCTAAGATAGCCCGATAGCTAGGCCTCTTATACCACACAGGCAGCCACGTTGTGAATGCAAAGGAAAAGTTCTTGAGGGAAATGAAAAGTGCTCCCTCAGGGAGCACACAAATTTTAAGAAAGCAAAACAGCCTTATTGCTGATGCGGAGAACGCTTTAGTGGACTGGATACAGCATCAAAGCAGCAACAGCATTCTCTTAAGCCAAAGCTGAATCCAGAGCAAAGCCCTAAGTCCAGTTCTGTGAAGGCTGAAAGAGGTGAGGAAGCTCAGAAGAGAAGCAGAAGCCAGCAGAGACTGGTTCGTGAGGTTTAAGAATAGACGCCATCTCCATACCATAACAGGGCAAGGGGAAACAGAAAGAGCTGGGCCTGAAGCTGTAGTAGTTACCCACAAGATCTAGCTATGATAATGAATGAAGGTGACTACACTATACAGCAGATTTTCAATGCAGGCAAAGGGGCTCTATGTTGGAAGAAAATGCAATATACAATAGCTGGAGAGGAGAAGTCTACACCTGGCTTCAGAGCATCAAAGGATAGGCTGACTCTCTTGTGAGGGGCTAATGCAGCCAGTGACTTTAAGTTGAAGCCATTGCTCATTTACTATTCGGAAAATCCTGGGGCCCTTAAGAATATGCTAAATCAGGGAGGGGGAAACAGTGGTTGAATCAGGAAAAGGAACAGGGAACATTCATGCCTCCAGGAGTGGGACACAGGAAGCTTAACATAGATTTGCTGAACTCCTAAGTTTAAACATGCACAAATGGCTTGTAGGGTGTCCTTTAATCCCCCAATACTTTGAGGAGTCTATTCCTGATTTTGAGACTGCCTTAGACCCAACTACTAACGGGCCTGTACCACACTGCAGCAGGTGTCCATAGGTTCGGAGATGGCTACATCGTCACAATGAAGATCAGATCTCCAAAGTACGACTTGCTTCCCGA